>NW_026731776.1:600000-1120000 GCF_028476545.2 Physella acuta | reverse complement strand
AGGTGAAAGAATCAGGTGAGCTGGGGGGACAGGTGAGCTGGGGGGACAGGTGAGCTGGGGCGTGGATTCATGGATGATTGATGAGATGTCTGTCGTGATTCGCGTGTTTGTCACATCTGTCGTCGGATGTTTCATGATGTGTTGGATGATTTGTTGGGTGATGTGTTGGATGATGTGTTCGATGATGTGTTGGGTGATGTGTTGGGTGATGTGTTGGATGATGTGTTGAGTGATGTGTTGGGTGATGTGTTGGGTGATGTGTTAGGTGATGTGTTGGGTGATGTGTTGGGTGATGTGTTGGGTGATGTGTTGGATGATTTGTTGGGTGATGTGTTGGGTGATGTGTTGGGTGATGTGTTGAGTGATGTGTTGGGTCATGTGTTGGGTGATGTGTTAGATGATGTGTTGGGTGATGTGTTGGGTCATTTGTTGGGTCATGTGTGGGGTGATGTGTGGGGTCATGTGTTGGGTGATGTGTTGGATGATTTGTTGGGTGATGTGTTGGATGATGTGTTGGATGATGTGTTGGGTGATGTGTTGGATGATGTTTTGGTTGATGTGTTGGGTGATGTGTTGGGTGATGTGTTGGATGATGTGTTGGGTGATGTGTTGGGTGATGTGTTAGGTGATGTGTTGGGTGATGTGTTGGGTGATGTGTTGGGTGATGTGTTGGGTGATGTGTTGGATTATGTGTGGGGTGATGTGTTGGATGATGTGTTGGGTGATGTGTTAGGTGATGTGTTGGATGATGTGTTAGGTGATGTGTTAAGTGATGTGTTGGGTGATGTGTTAGGTGATGTGTTGGGTGATGTGTGATGTGTTGGGTGATGTGTTGGGTGATGTGTTGGGTGATGTGTTGGGTGATGTGTTGGGTGATGTGTTGGGTGATGTGTTGGGGTGATGTGTTGGGTGATGTGTTGGGTGATGTGTTGGGTGATGTGTTGGATGATGTGTTGGGGTGATGTGTGCTGTGTTGGATGATGTGTTAGGTGATGTGTTAAGTGATGTGTTAGGTGATGTGTTGGATGATGTGTTGGGTGATGTGTTGGGTGATGTGTTGGGTGATGTGTTGGGTGATGTGTTAGGTTATGTGTTGGGTGTGTTGGGTGATGTGTTGGATGATGTGTTGGGTGATGTGTTGGATGATGTGTTGGGTGATTTGTTGGATGATGTGTTGGGGTGATGTGTTGGGTGTGTTGGGTGATGTGTTGGATGATGTGTTGGATGATGTGTTAGGTGATGTGTTGGGTGAGGTGTTGGATGATGTGTTGGATGATGTGTTGGGTGATGTGTTGGGTGATGTGTTGGGTGATGTGTTGGGTGATGTGTTGGGTGATGTGTTGGGTGATGTGTTGGGTGTGTTGGGTGATGTGTTGGATGATGTGTTGGATGATGTGTTGGATGATGTGTTGGGTGTGTTGGGTGATGTGTTGGGTGATGTGTTGGGTGATGTGTTAGTTGATGTGTTGGATGATGTGTTGGGTGATGTGTTGGATGATGTGTTAGGTGATGTGTTGGGTGATGTGTTGGGTGATGTGTTGGGTGATGTGTTGGGTGATGTGTGATGTCTAAATAAAGTCATCCCTGCTTGCACTCAGTGGCTCCATGTTTTTGGTACAAACAAAAACAAATGACGTCATGAACAAATGACGTCATGGCGGTTACAAGTAAGTCGGCACAATATTTCAGTATTAAAAAGTTGGACGTGGATAGAACCGGATCATTGTTGGCTACACGGGAACGCCGGGAGGTCAACACGGGGAGGTCAAAGGTCGAGTCTAGTAGAGGTTCAGTTACTGGCAGAGTGCGCATGGGGGGGGGGGGAATCTGCATGGAGGGGGGTGCATTCAGGAACTGCGTGAAGGGTGTCAGGTTGTCAGTCAACTAAGTCTACTCCGGTAAACAAGTTCGATCACATCCCCCCACCCTCTCCCCCAACCCCCTCACAAAGATTTGGAACCACTTCGTCCTGTTATTGACCGGACGGAGAGCGCTGACGTCACAGTTTCACGAGTGGTCTCCCCTGGTTCCGGTTGTCTTGAAACGTCTGCTGGTCTCAAGGTCTTGGCTGTCTCAGATGTCTCGCCTGTCTTAAGCGACATATGGGACAGGGTCTGTGGCTGTGTGCTTGTGTCTATGGCTGTGTGCTTGTGTCTATGGCTGTGTGCTTGTGTCTATGGCTGTGTGCTTGTGTCTATGGCTGTGTGCTTGTGTCTATGGCTGTGTGCTTGTGTCTATGGCTGTGTGCTTGTGTCTATGGCTGTGCGTATTGCTATGGCTGTATGCTGTTATTTTGTCTGTGTGTAATGACCCTAGAACGAACAACCAGCACAAATGACCTTGTGACCTACCTTTGACCAGGAGAGTGACCTTGTGACCTACCTTTGACCAGGAGAGTGACCTTGTGACCTACCTTTGACCAGGAGAGTGACCTTGTGACCTACCTTTGACCAGGAGAGTGACCTTGTGACCTACCTTTGACCAGGAGAGTGACCTTGTGACCTACCTTTGACCAGGAGAGTGACCTTGCTCCGGATCCTGGACTTCCGCTTGCTGACCTGACACTCGAAGTCCCCAGCGTCAGACACCTGGACGGGCTCTATGACCAGGTTCCAGTCCGAGCTGTTGGGCACGTGCTCCACGTGGAACCGCCGGTCACTGGTCCAAGACTTGGTGCCGATGGTCAGCGGGGCGGACGCTGGAAGCTTTCGCCAGGTCACCTGCAGGTAAATGGTGATACACTTGTCAGGTAAATGGTGATACACTTGTCAGGTAAATGGTGATACACCTGTCAGGTAAATGGTGATACACTTGTCAGGTAAATGGTGATACACCTGTGAGGTAAATGGTGATACACTTGTCAGGTAAATGGTGATACACTTGCCAGGTAAATGGTGATACACCTGTCAGGTAAATGGTGATACACTTGTCAGGTAAATGGTGATACACTTGTCAGGTAAATGGTGATACACTGGTCAGGTAAATGGTGATAGACTTGTCAGGTAAATGGTGATACACTGGTCAGGTAAAATGGTGATACGTTTGACAGGTAAAATGGTCATACACTTGTCAGGTAAATGGTGATACGTTTGACAGGTAAATGGTGATACACTTGAGAGGTAAATGATAATATACTTGTCAGGTAAAATGGTGATACACTTGACAGGTAAATGGTGATACGTTTGACAGGTAAATGCTGATACACTTAAGAGGTAAATGATAATATACTTGTCAGGTAAAATGGTGATACACTTGACAGGTAAATGGTGATACACTTGTCAGATAAATGGTGATACGCTTGACAGGTAAATGCTGATACACTTAAGAGGTAAATGATAATATACTTGTCAGGTAAAATGGTGATTCACTTGTCAGGTAAATGGTGATACGTTTGTCAGATAAATGGTGGTACGTTTGACAGGTAAATGCTGATACACTTAAGAGGTAAATGATAATATACTTGTCAGGTAAAATGGTGATACACTTGTCAGGTAAAATGGTGATACACTTGTCAGGTAAAGCCTGTTTTCAAAAGTCGGTCAATTGAATATCGAGGCGTGGCTGTGCCAATGGGGGGGGGGAGTCTTGAGGTCTGACAGGGTCAGGCATCGCGTGCCGGCGCTTCTGGGTCTGGCTCCGACTGCCAGTCACTAATAGGACGGTCGGGACTGTCCCCAGCAATCTAGTCTGGTCACGTGATGTTCTTTAGTGCCCAAAGTATCTCAGGTCTCAGTGAGAACATTGTAAAACCTTAGCAGGGACCTAAAAGTATCTTGTCAAAAAAAAATGTAAAACCTTAGCAGGGACCTAGAAGTATCTTGTCAAAAAAAATGTTAAACCTTAGCAGGGACCTAAAAGTATCTTGTCAAAAAAAATGTTAAACCTTAGCAGGGACCTAAAAGTATCGTGTCAAAAAAAATGTAAAACCTTAGCAGGGACCTAGAAGTATCTTGTCAAAAAAAATGTTAAACCTTAGCAGGGACCTAAAAGTATCTTGTCAAAAAACTTGTTAAACCTTAGCAGGGACCTAAAAATATCTTGTCAAAAAAATGTTAAACCTTAGCAGGGGCCTAAAAGTATCTTGTCAAAATTGTGGATGGCTTTCACGGACATCCATCATTTTTTTTTACTACAGAAACAATTTCACAGACTAATCCTTCAATGTATTTCTATTTCTGGGAAGAGAGGGGGAGGCATAGTGGAGGAGAGAGGAGGTACAGGGAGGGAGTGGAGTTTGGGGGGGGGGGGGGGGAGAACATGCTGAGATAGTGTCAAATTATTCTCCCAACGTAAAGGTCAAAACCTTGGCTGGTGATGTAATTCTAATTACAATTAGTCTAATATATTCCTCCATCGAAGCTATTTATTAATATTGGGTTTTCCCGTCCGTAATTCAGGGGGACCAACTCGCTCATCCCATTCTAAGGGGCTTAACTCAGGTCACCTTGTGGGCTGTCCACACAGCAGGTCTCCCACCCACGGGAATAAATGATGCATCCCCCGAACCACTCCATCCCGGCACCGAATTATCCCCCCGTAAACCGGAAGCCGGACTGCACGGCGTTTTGACTTGATTGGTTTTACTATGAGTGCCGTGTTGGGGCGGGGAGACGACCATCTTTCAGCCTTGGTTTTCTCCCTTGAGCGGCTTCATCTGGTGCTGCGGTCTGACATAAGATTACAGACGGCGCGACCTGAAGCCTGTTTAGTACCACCCGTTTAGAAACCTACTCGATACTTCTGTCCCGATTACGAACTGTTGCCCCATACTTATGACCCGTTTAGGAACACCAATCGATACTTCTGGCCCGTTTACGAAATGCTGATCCTTACTGCTGATCCGTTTAGAAATTGACATTCGATACTGCTGTCCCGCCCGAATCCCACAGAAAAGACCCAGACTGTCTTTGTATTAAACAGTTGCTGGTCTTCATGTGTCTGCAGTCTAATGGATCTATTCACACAATTATCTGTAGTCTGATGGATCTATTCACACAATTATCTGTAGTCTAATGAATCTATTCACACAATTATCTACAGTCTAATGGGTCTATTCACACAATTATCTGTAGCCTAATGGATCTATTCACACACTTATCTGTAGTCTAATGGATCTATTCACACAATTATCTACAGTCTAATGGGTCTATTCACACAATTATCTGTAGCCTAATGGATCTATTCACACAATTATCTGTAGTCTAATTGATCTATTCACACAATTATCTACAGTCTAATGGATCTATTCACACAATTATCTGTAGTTTAATGGATCTATTCACACAATTATCTGTAGTCTAATGGATCTATTCACACAATTATCTGTAGTCTAATGGATCTATTCACACAATTATCTACAGTCTAATGGGTCTATTCACACAATTATCTGTAGTCTAATGGATCTATTCACACAATTATCTGTAGTCTAATGGATCTATTAACACAATTATCTACAGTCTAATGGGTCTATTCACACAATTATCTGTAGCCTAATGGATCTATTCACACAATTATCTGTAGTCTAATGGATCTATTCACACAATTATCTACAGTCTAATGGATCTATTCACACAATTATCTGTAGTCTAATGGATCTATTCACACAATTATCTGTAGTCTAATGGATCTATTCACACAATTATCTGTAGTCTAATGGATCTATTCACACAATTATCTACAGTCGGGTCTATTCACACAATAATCTGTAGCCTAATGGATCTATTCACACAATTATCTGTAGTCTAATGGATCTATTCACACAATTATCTGTAGTCTAATGGATCTATTCACACAATTATCTACAGTCTAATGGGTCTATTCACACAATTATCTGTAGCCTAATGGATCTATTCACACAATTATCTGTAGTCTAATGGATCTATTCACACAATTATCTACAGTCTAATGGGTCTATTCACACAATTATCTGTAGCCTAATGGATCTATTCACACAATTATCTGTAGTCTAATGGATCTATTCACACAATTATCTGTAGTCTAATGGATCTATTCACACAATTATATGTAGTCTAATGGATCTATTCACACAATTATCTGCAGTCTAATGGATCTATTCATACAATTATCTGAAAGCTAATGAGTCTATTCACCCTCCAACCTTCACCCTCCAACCTACACCCCACATCCTACACCCCACAACCTACAACCCCAACCTACACCCCCAACCTACAACCCCAACCCCAACCTACAACCCCAACCTACACCCCCAACCTACAACCCCAACCCCAACCTACACCCCCAACCTACACCCACAACCGACTCCCACAACATACAACACCAAACCCAACCTACACCCCACAACCTACAACCCCAACCAACACCTCACAACTTACACCCCAAAACCCTGGCTGGGTAGCTGAATGTCGCTATATTTAGAGCAACCTCTTTGATATTTTCGACCCTCTGGACGTGGGGTATACTTTTTAAACACTGCTCCCTTCCTCTGTTATCACGCCCCACACCCCTCATGCCCCCACCCTATTCACCACCCAATACCTCCCCTGTCACCACCCCACCCCTACGCCATCCCCATGCCCCCACCCCATGCCCCCACCCCATGCCCCCACCCCATGCCTCCACCCCATACCCCCACCCCATACCCCCACCCCGCTTGAAAAATTCATCAGCCTGACGTGTGTACAAAACACTACCCAGACTTGTAGCCGATGCAAATTATTAACTGTCTACGTCATGGAGCCTGCACGCACACAGATGCACACGCACACAGATGCACACGCACTCAGGCACCCACGCCACAGCGGTGCACATACTTTGACTTAATTACTTTTTTAAGCTGGAAGAAAGGAGTAGACGGGGGTTGGTGTCGTCATAAGTGTCGGGCATTGTTCTACTGAAATATTTAATCACGTTCAGTGCGGGGGGGGGGGGGGGGGCAGGAGATCGATATGCCTCGGATAGGGATATTTGAATTTGGACCAAATAGGAATCTTTTAACTTGGACCAGATAGGAATATTTTAACTTGGACCAGATAGGAATATTTTAACTTGGACCAGATAGGAATATTTTAACTTGGACCAGATAGGAATATTTTATCTTGGACCAGATAAGAATATTTTAACTTGGACCAGATAGGAATATTTTATCTTGGACCAGATAAGAATATTTTAACTTGGACCAGATGGGAATATTTTAACTTGGACCAGATGGGAATATTTTAACTTGGACTAGATAGGAATATTTTAACTTGGACTAGATAGGAATATTTTAACTTGGACCAGATAAGAATATTTTAACTTGGACCAGATAGGAATATTTTAACTTGGACCAGATGGGAATATTTTAACTTGGACCAGATAGGAATATTTTAACTTGGACCAGATAGGAATATTTTAACTTGGACCAGATAGGAATATTTTAACTTGGACCAAATAGGAAATAGAAATTGAAAAGAAATATTCGAAATTGAACAGGATACCAGTCTTCTTAATTTTACCAGAAAAGAATCTTAAATTCGGACTAGAAATAAATCGTTGGATTTGAACCGGATAGGAATCTCGGATTCGGACCAAATACAGATTTGATCAAAATAAAACAAGTCAGATAACCTAACTTGTGGCAGCTAACTTAAAGTCTTGAAAGTGGAGGCTAGTCTTTGTCTAGGCCAACCAATGAATTCACTCGCCTAGTTAGTGATCTAGTCAATACAATGTTAACCAACTGTCTAGCCAATGAAATGTTTCCACGTTTGACTATAGTTTAACCAAGTAATTGTTTTGCCTACGAGCTAATACTGGAAATGAAATGCCCGATTACTGCAGTAATCAACTTAGCAGTTTTCTGTGTCTGACGTTTTGCCGCGGGAAGAATTTAGAATTTGTTTAGGGTGGTGGATTAGTGGGGGGGGGGGGGGGGGGTAATGCGGAGGGGCATAAAAGCGGGGCGTACATAGGAGGCAGGGGTGGGAGGCAGGGGTGCATATAGAAGCGAGGGGTGCACATGACCAAGAGCCTCCGCCCATCCCGCTGTTGAAGCGATGTTTTCTTTGAATAAATATTATAGAAAATATTTTTAGTCGCGAGCCTAGTGCAAACAGCAATCGTCAATTATTCAAAGTCCGCCATTTTTGTCCTTGTCCGCCTGAAAACCATGGACACTGGGACCGGGCATGCCGGGCCGGCAGACGAACGATTCTCGGATGAAATTAATCGAATCGAAATTTTGGCCCCCATTCAACACTAGGCTTTTTATTCCATTTTTAATCAGGTGACGTCACATGTCACCAGTCATGCAGAAAGGGACCTCTGTTGGACAAGAATGTCAAATGCAAATCTGCCATTTTATCTCCTTGCTGTCCCCTCACAATTTTGGGGGCGCCATTTTTAAGGTCTGGGAAATATTTCGGACTCGTCAAGCGATCCCCCCTCCCCCCGATTGTCTCAACACTCTCACTATCTGACCCCGTTATTTGGCCACCCCACCCCTCATCTATTTGGCCACTTCTCACTATCTGGCCACTCCCACGATATATGCCCACTACCTACTGTCTGACCCCAGTATCCGACCACTCCCCCGCTATTCCCCCCCCCCTCAGCTTTTTGGCCACTCCCCGCTGTTTGGCCACTTCCCCACTATCTAACCACACCCCCACTATCTAACCACACTCCCACTATTTGACCACTCCCCCACTATTTGGCAACTCCCCGCATTGCCACTTCCCCGCCATCTGACCACTCCCCCACTATCTGACCACTCCCCCACTATCTGACCACTCCCCCACTATCTGACCTCTCCCCCACTATCTGACCACTCCCTCACTATCTGACCACTCCCCCACTATCTGACCACTCCCCCACTATCTGACCACTCCCCCACTATCTGACCACTCCCCCACTATCTGACCACTCCCCCACTATCTGACCACTCCCCCACTATCTGACCACTCCCTCACTATCTGACCACTCCCCCACTATCTGACCACTCCCCCACTATCTGACCACTCCCCCATTATCTGACCACTCCCTCACTATCTGACCACACACGCACTATTTGACCACTCCCCCCGCTGTTTAACCACTCCCCCACTATCTGACCACTCCCCCACTATCTGACCACTCCCCCATTATCTGACCACTCCCTCACTATCTGACCACACACGCACTATTTGACCACTCCCCCCGCTGTTTAACCACTCCCCCACTATCTGACCACTCCCCCACTATCTGACCACTCCCCCATTATCTGACCACTCCCTCACTATCTGACCACACACGCACTATTTGACCACTCCCCCCGCTGTTTGACCACTCCCCCACTATCTGACCTAACCAATGCTGAAGTCAAAAGTTTACCGTGTGGTCACCAAGATTGGAAACCGAACAAAACAAAATGGCCGCACTTCCTTCCTCATGCGTCACAATGGCGTCAGGACTGGCCATTTTGGGTGGGGTGTATGTGGTCGCGCCTGTTGCGTCACCTGAAAAAAAAAGTGTCAGATGAAACAGTTGTCGTGGAACACGTGACGCCCGGCTGGTTTAAAAACTGTCACCGGCTTGTACAAACATTTAGAGCCATCAGCTAATGGGCGGCCAGACACCGCTGGGCATAATGATTGAATTATATTCAATGATTGAATTATATTCAATGATTGAATTCTTTTCAATGATTTCAGGGCCAAAAGTGTTTTGTTTCCATTTTCTGTTGACCGTATCATATTTATAGCATGGTGCAGTATATGACAAGTTGCTGGTCAGCTGTATGCTGTTGGTGGTCAGCTGTATGCTGTTGCTGGTCAGCTATATGCTGTTGCTGGTCAGCTATATGCTGTTGCCGGTCAGCTATATGCTGTTGATGGTCAGCTGTACGCTGTTGCCGGGCAGCTATATGCTGTTGCCGGTCAGCTATATGCTGTTGCCCGTTAGCTGTACGCTGTTGCCGGTCAGCTGTTTGATATTTTCTGGTGATTTGTTGTTACAACCACTGTCAATGTGGCTACCGTCAGTGTGGCTACCGTTAGTGTGGCTACCGTCAGTGTGGCTACCGTCAGTGTGGCTACCGTCAGTGTGGCTACCCTCAGTGCGGCTACAATCAATGTGGCTACCGTAAGTGTGGCTACCTTCAGTGTGGCTACCGTCAGTGTGGCTGCCGTCAGTGTGGCTACCGTGAGTGTGGCTACCGTCAGTGTGGCTACCGTCAGTGTGGCTATCGTCAGTGTTGCTACCGTAAGTGTGGCTACCCTCAGTGTGGCTACAATCAATGTGGCTACCGTAAGTGTGGCTACCTTCAGTGTGGCTACCTTCAGTGTGGCTACCGTCAGTGTGGCTACCGTCAGTGTGGCTACCGTTAGTGTGGCTACCGTCAGTGTGGCTACCGTCAGTGCGGCTACCGTCAGTGTGGCTACCGTCAGTGTGGCTACCGTCAGTGTGGCTACCCTCAGTGTGGCTACAATCAATGTGGCTACCGTAAGTGTGGCTACCTTCAGTGTGGCTACCGTCAGTGTGGCTGCCGTCAGTGTGGCTACCGTGAGTGTGGCTACCGTGAGTGTGGCTACCGTCAGTGTGGCTATCGTCAGTGTTGCTACCGTAAGTGTGGCTACCCTCAGTGTGGCTACAATCAATGTGGCTACCGTAAGTGTGGCTACCTTCAGTGTGGCTACCTTCAGTGTGGCTACCGTCAGTGTGGCTACCGTCAGTGTGGCTACCGTTAGTGTGGCTACCGTCAGTGTGGCTACCGTCAGTGCGGCTACCGTCAGTGTGGCTACCGTCAGTGTGGCTACCGTCAGTGTGGCTACCCTCAGTGTGGCTACAATCAATGTGGCTACCGTAAGTGTGGCTACCTTCAGTGTGGCTACCGTCAGTGTGGCTGCCGTCAGTGTGGCTACCGTGAGTGTGGCTACCGTGAGTGTGGCTACCGTCAGTGTGGCTATCGTCAGTGTTGCTACCGTAAGTGTGGCTACCCTCAGTGTGGCTACAATCAATGTGGCTACCGTAAGTGTGGCTACCTTCAGTGTGGCTACCTTCAGTGTGGCTACCGTCAGTGTGGCTACCGTCAGTGTGGCTACCGTCAGTGTGGCTACCGTTAGTGTGGCTACCGTCAGTGTGGCTACCGTCAGTGCGGCTACCGTCAGTGTGGCTACCGTCAGTGTGGCTACCGTCAGTGTGGCTACCGTCAGTGTGGCTACCGTTAGTGTGGCTACCGTCAGTGCGGCTACCGTCAGTGTGGCTACCGTCAGTGGGGCTACCGTCAGTGGGGCTACCGTCAGTGTGGCTACCGTCAGTGTGGCTGCCGTCAGTGTGGCTACCGTGAGTGTGGCTACCGTGAGTGTGGCTACCGTCAGTGTGGCTACCGTCAGTGTGGCTATCGTCAGTGTTGCTACCGTAAGTGTGGCTACCCTCAGTGTGGCTACAATCAATGTGGCTACCGTAAGTGTGGCTACCTTCAGTGTGGCTACCGTCAGTGTGGCTGCCGTCAGTGTGGCTACCGTCAGTGTGGCTGCCGTCAGTGTGGCTACCGTCAGTGTGGCTACCGTTAGTGTGGCTACCGTCAGTGTGGCTACCGTCAGTGCGGCTACCGTCAGTGTGGCTACCGTCAGTGTGGCTACCGTCAGTGTGGCTACCGTCAGTGTGGCTACCGTCAATGTGGCTACCGTCAGTAGAGCTACCGTCAGTGGGGCTACCGTCAGTGTGGCTACCGTCAGTGTGGCTGCCGTCAGTGTGGCTACCGTGAGTGTGGCTACCGTGAGTGTGGCTACCGTGAGTGTGGCTACCGTCAGTGTGGCTATCGTCAGTGTTGCTACCGTAAGTGTGGCTACCCTCAGTGTGGCTACAATCAATGTGGCTACCGTAAGTGTGGCTACCTTCAGTGTGGCTACCGTCAGTGTGGCTGCCGTCAGTGTGGCTACCGTCAGTGTGGCTACCGTCAGTGTGGCTACCGTCAGTGTGGCTACCATTAGTGTGGCTACCGTCAGTGTGGCTACCGTCAGTGCGGCTACCGTCAGTGTGGCTACCGTCAGTGTTGTTACCGTCAGTGTGGCTACCGCCAGTGTGGCTACCGTAAGTGTGGCTACGGTCAGTGTGGCTTCAATCAATGTGGCTACCGTAAATGTGGCTACCGTCAGTGTGGCTATCTTCAGTGTGGCTACCGTCAGTGTGGCTATCTTCAGTGTGGCTACCGTCAGTGTGGCTACAATCAATATGGCTACCGTAAGTGTGGCTACCGTTAGTGTCGCTACAATCAATGTGGCTACCATTAGTGTGGCTACCGTCAGTGTGGCTACCGTCAGTGTGGCTACCGTCAGTGTGGCTACCGTTAGTGTGGCTACCGTCAGTGTGGCTACAATCAATGTGGCTACCGTAAGTGTGGCTACCGTTAGTGTGGCTACAATTAATGTGGCTACCGTAAGTGTGGCTACCGGCAGATTATACCACCAAACTTCCGGGTTTTAAAAACTTTCCATAATTAGCTGTTCTAATCAATTTGTTATCCTGTGAGTGGATAAAAAGATATTTGTATAAAGATAAACAATATTTGGAGGAGTAGTGTGAGTGATCTCCCCTAAACTTTCTCATAGAATATCCTTATGAACCAGTAGATGGATGGCACTTCCAGGGCTATAGAAATATTTTCTTTAAATATTTTTTTTAAATACTTAAATGTCTTAAACATAATAGAATCACGCAGGGGATTAGGCTCGACTGAACGCAAACAGTGTGAGTCTAATCAACTACTAGTTCCAGTCACCGGAAATCGATCAAATGTGACAAACAGCTAATAAGATCATATACTTATGTACGAAAGTTCTTCTAGCCAAAATAGACAGTACTCAAGTTATTGGTATTTTGTACTTATGGAAATAAGACATTGAGTAAAGTACCACTTCCGAATATCGGAAGTCACTCAAAAATTTTAAGTGATCCAGGTATAAGGTTTTTTTTCCTTATACATAAAATATTGTCTAAGTTCTGCAGTTGTCGTGTTCCCACGGAAATAAAGTGCCACTTCCTTTTTTCAGGGAAATCGTTCAAACGTTGAGAAAACCTTGCGTATACAATTTAATACTACTACGTTGTAGTGAATAAGTGAAGATAAGTCAATGGGGGGGGGGGGTTATGTTGTTTGTACTTTGTACCCTGTTCCGTTCGTCCCATGGTGAGTTGTAACAGTCTGGTTTGTGTATATGAGGTGTGTATATGAGGTGTGTATATGAGGTGTGTATATGAGGTGTGTATATGAGGTGTGTATATGAGGTGTGTATATGAGATGTGTATATGAGGTGTTATATGAGGTGTGTATATGAGGTGTTATATGAGGTGTGTATATGAGGTGTGTATATGAGGTGTGTATATGAGGTGTGTATATGAGGTGTGTATATGAGATGTGTATATGAGGTGTTATATGAGGTGTGTATATGAGGTGTTATATGAGGTGTGTATATGAGGTGTGTATATGAGGTGTGTATATGAGGTGTGTATATGAGATGTGTATATGAGGTGTTATATGAGGTGTGTATATGAGGTGTGTATATGAGGTGTGTATATGAGGTGTGTATATGAGGTGTGTATATGAGGTGTGTATATGAGGTGTGTATATGAGGTGTGTATATGAGGTGTGTATATGAGGTGTGTATATGAGGTGTGTATATGAGGTGTGTATATGAGGTGTGTGTTAGTGTTAACGAGCCTTTGTTTTATTCAGTCTCATGTTCTGTAACCCGTGTGTTGTTGTTTGTCTTATATGGTGCGTGACGCCCTGGATCACCCGTAAAACGTGTCCGTGTGTTCACAACAGTGTCAAATGTCGTCTACCTAACTTTAATGGTACTTAAATTGCCCGGAAGTAGAGTATATACCACTTCCAGTTACCGGAAATCGCTCAAAAGTTGATAGAAAAATGCAAATGTAATACAACATTTTTATATGAAACTTGGTAAACATAATGGAACCATACTCAGTTTATAGACACACACACACTCACACAAACACACACACACACACACACACACACACACACACACGAAGTTAATTTTTCCAATACCGGAAGCTTGTAAAACAAAAAAAATTCAAAATCCGGATTTCAATTTTTTCACGATTATAATACATCTATATATATTATTCTCTTCTGGGATCAGTTAGAAAACAAGCTGCAAGCGCGCCTTTGCAGTCCCCTCTCTTCCTCTCTATCACTATCACGGTCCTAGGACCTTTGACCACAGGTGCTTTGACCATAGGGGGTTTGACCATAGGGGGTTTGACCACAGCGGAGCTTTGACCATAGGGGCTTTGACCATAGGGGTTTTGACCACAGCGGGGCTTTGACCATAGCGGTGCTTTGACCATAGGGGGTTTGATCATAGGGGGTTTGACCATAGGGGGTTTGACCACAGGTGTTTTCTCAGCAGAGGGTCTTTGATCACAGGTGGTCTATCAACTGGTGTTTGATCACAAGCGCTGTGTCCGGCTTTGATCATAGGTGTTTTGTCCACATAGGGTCTTTGATCTCAGGTAGTTTGTCCAATGCTGTCCATATATGGTAAGGATTTATTTTAAAAGTTGCTAAATTATATTTTAAATTTCGACATGATGTAATAATATGTTAAATCATCATGTATAAATACAAGTCATCTAAACTACTCTATTTAAAAACCATGGAGAATCTTGCACACGATTGGAGATGGTGTAGCACGAACAAATAACATTTGTGAAGGATGGCATTACAGTCTTCAGTCTCTCCTCCAATGTAGTCACCCAACAATTTGGCGTTTCCTTGAAGGTCTACAGATGGACTGCACACGGCAAAAGACAACTTTCTTGCAAGGTGTCGCAGGGGCAAGCTACCCAGCTGAGAAGCGATACAAGATGCTGCACGAAAAAGTACAACGTGCTGTCCAGACATATGGTCAAACAGATGTACTGACATATTTGCGTGCTATAGCACATCTGTCATTTAGTTAACCATTTTATGTATTACATCTTTGACTATATTGTTGGCAAGTTTTGTATCATTTTTTATCCTTTATATATGCTATGTATTTTAAAGTACATCTACATTATTTATTTGTGAAGCTTGTTATATGTCGCATTATTTGTGTTTCATTTATATTTAAAATAAATCTATGAGGCCTAGCACCAGCCTTTATGTGGAGACTAAAATATAGTTCTTGGCTTCTTTTAAATACGTGTTAATTTCTATTAACGTACTCTCAGGAAACATGTATAAAATCGTGTTAATTGTATCACATCTATGATCAAAGCCGGACGCAGCGCTTGTGATCAAACACCAGTTGATAGGCCACCTGTGATCAAAGACCCTCTGCTGAGAAAACACATGTAGTCAAACCCCCTATGGTCAAACCCCCTATGATCAAACCCCCTATGGTCAAAGCACCGCTATGGTCAAAGCCCCGCTGTGGTCAAACCCCCTATGGTCAAACCCCCTATGGTCAAAGCTCCGCTGTGGTCAAACCCCCTATGGTCAAACCCCCTATGGTCAAAGCAACTGTGGTCAAAGGTCCGCGCACCACTATCACTACCACTACCACCCCCACCCCACCCCCACATCATCTGGTGAGCGGTGTTCACTCTGTTTACATTTTACAATCATAGAGACGGGTTTGGTGACGGCTATTAGGGGCAGATAATTGAGTTTGAAACGATTTTAAACTTAGAGGAGGTAACTAAGAGGAGGCTACTTTCACGTGGGGGGGGGGGGGGAGGGGGGTTTAGTGTTTTTAAGCAAATCTTTTCAGTGGAAGCATTGGTACTGTCGAATTCACAAATTATAAATTACTGAAAAGTAGGAAAAAAAAAAAACTAAATAGCGGCGTATGATACGCAGCGGGTCGGCTCGTACTTTATATTCCATATACCATAAAGAAGGTCTACAAGAGCGAAAACTGTAAAAACTTCATTGAATGTTGTGTGCACTAGTACATGACTTTTTCTACACTGTAGACGAGTCAGTAAAAAAAATGTCTGCTAATGGTGGCTGATAATATACTGGCCGCTGACCGATTACAGAATTGGTGCCAGTTATTTTTAGCTGCTAGGGTGGGTGGGGGGGGGGGGGAGAGAACAAGTGACACGCGATAGTAGTTCGTTAACTGTCGATAGTTGACCGTCCATAGCTGACCGTCCATAGTTCACCGTCCATACAATTCTCCCCCACAACCCCCCCCCCTTCCACACACAGAGAAGTGTAATACAGATGTAAGAAGGGGCAAAATGTTTGATGTTTGATACCATATGCCGGTTAGTGTGGTGGATTGAGTCCAAAGGTTAGTGTGGTGGATTGAGTCCAAAGGTTAGTGTGGTGGATTGAGTCCAAAGGTTAGTGTGGTGGATTGAGTCCAAAGGTTAGTGTGGTGGATTGAGTCCAAAGGTTAGTGTGGTGGATTGAGTCCAAAGGTTAGTGTGGTGGATTGAGTCCAAAGGTTAGTGTGGTGGATTGAGTCGAAAGGTTAGTGTGGTGGATTGAGTCCAAAGGTTAGTGTGGTGGATTGAGTCCAAAGGTTAGTGTGGTGGATTGAGTCCAAAGGTTAGTGTGGTGGATTGAGTCCACCAAGAACACCCCTGCCCAGACTGGCGTGTAGCAACACAATTTTTGCTGTTTCCTGGTCCGGCGGGCCGGCTAGAGGATTAGAGGCACTTTCTCCCACCACGGGATCATACACTCCCCGCTAATGGAACACTTTTAGTTTCCCATTTTCTACAGATTTGGGCAACTTTTATTAAGTGTATGGGGAGTGGTAAAGATTTTATTGACTGTATGGGGAGTGGTAAAGATTTTATTCACTGTATGGGGAGTGGTAAAGATTTTATTCACTGTATGGGGAGTGGTAAAGATTTTATTCACTGTATGGGGAGTGGTAAAGATTTTATTCACTGTATGGGGAGTGGTAAAGATTTTATTCACTGTATGGGGAGTGGTAAAGATTTTATTCACTGTATGGGGAGTGGTAAAGATTTTATTCACTGTATGGGGAGTGGTAAAGATTTTATTCACTGTATGGGGAGTGGTAAAGATTTTATTCACTGTATGCGGAGTGGTAAAGATTTTATTCACTGTATGGGGAGTGGTAAAGATTTTATTCACTGTATGGGGAGTGGTAAAGATTTTATTCACTGTATGGGGAGTGGTAAAGATTTTATTCACTGTATGCGGAGTGGTAAAGATTTTATTCACTGTATGGGGAGTGGTAAAGATTTTATTCACTGTATGGGGAGTGGTAAAGATTTTATTCACTGTATGCGGAGTGGTAAAGATTTTATTCACTGTATGGGGAGTGGTAAAGATTTTATTCACTGTATGCGGAGTGGTAAAGATTTTATTCACTGTATGCGGAGTGGTAAAGATTTTATTCACTGTATGGGGAGTGGTAAAGATTTTATTCACTGTATGCGGAGTGGTAAAGATTTTATTCACTGTATGGGGAGTGGTAAAGATTTTATTCACTGTATGCGGAGTGGTAAAGATTTTATTGACTGTATGCGGAGTGGTAAAGATTTTATTCACTGTATGCGGAGTGGTAAAGATTTTATTCACTGTATGGGGAGTGGTAAAGATTTTATTCACTGTATGCGGAGTGGTAAAGATTTTATTGACTGTATGGGGAGTGGTAAAGATTTTATTCACTGTATGCGGAGTGGTAAAGATTTTATTCACTGTATGCGGAGTGGTAAAGATTTTATTGACTGTATGCGGAGTGGTCAAGTTTTTTACTTACAAGATGTAACGTTTTTATTGGCGAGACGGTAGCGATAAGCAGCCGGAACTGGGGCACACAACTACCGTCTGGCCGGACCACAACCCTCCGTCTTGCCGGACCACACCCCTCCGTCATGCCGGATCACAAACCTCCGTCTGGCCGGACCACAGCCCTCCGTCTTGCCGGACCACACCCCTCCGTCTTGCCGGACCACACCTCTCCGTTTTGCCGGACCACTCCCCTCCATCTGACGGACCACAACCCTCCGTCTTGCCGGACCACACCCCTCCGTCTTGCCGGACCACACCCCTCCGTCTTGCCGGACCACACACTCCGTCTTGCCGGACTATACCGCTTCCGTCTTGCCGGACCATAATCCTCCGTCTTGCCGGACTATACCGCTTCCGTCTTGCCGGACCACACCCCTCCGTCTTGCTGGACCACACCCCTCCGTCTTGCCGGACTATACCGCTTCCGTCTTGCCGGACCATAATCCTCAGTCTTGCCGGACCACACACTCCGTCTTGCCGGACCACACCCTTCCATCTTGCCGGACCACCCCCCTCCGTCTTGCCGAGTTCAATTGGTCTGACTGCCCTCGCCGTACGACAGAAGTAGGGCGCCACTTATTCCAGCGCCTGACAGTGGTGCCAGACAGACGAGAATTGTATCATAAATCTACCCCCCCCCCCCCACACCCCGCCCCCCTGTCGGACTAAAGATGGCATAGAGCTGAGAAACAATTGTACTCAACGGAAATATTTTCCGGCCAGCTAGCTCTCGTGTAATTCATCTTTTCTGTCATACACAATCATGCACTCGATCACACGGAATAATTTATCCTTTGATTGAATCCTCTCCATTGTCTAGGTATACTTTACGTTATTAAAGTTTAAAATTTAAAAAGGTTAACGAAATGTAACAACTTTAGGTTAAGAAATGTCAAGAAAATAAAGATGATATGACGTCAGTCAAATCTTTCAAATGAGGCAACTTTCAACTGACGCAACTTTCAACTGACGCAACTTTCAACTGACGCAACTTTCAACTGACGCAACTTTCAACTGACGCAACTTTCAACTGACGCAACTTTCAACTGACGCAACTTTCAACTGACGCAACTTTCAACTGACGCAACTTTCAACTGACGCAACTTTCAACTGACGTAACTTTCAACTGACGCAACTTTCAACTGACGCAGCTTTCAACTGACGCAACTTGCTAGCCCAGGCTGTGAGACTGCCGCCTAAAACATTGAAAACTTGACAGTTCTCTAGTTTCTGTGACCATAATACAAGCGATAGATTCATTTCGTGTCTCAGATACCCCAGCAGAGCTATCTAACTGTGACCATAATTCAAGCGATAGATTCATTTCGTGTCTCAGATACTGCAGCAGAGCTATCTATCTGTGACCATAATTCAAGCGATAGATTCATTTCGTGTCTCAGATACTTCAGCAGAGCTATCTATCTGTGACCATAATTCAAGCGATAGATTCATTTCGTGTCTCAGATACTCCAGCAGAGCTATCTATCTGTGACCATAATTCAAGCGATAGATTCATTTCGTTTCTCAGATACTCCAGCAGAGCTATCTATCTGTGACCATAATTCAAGCGATAGATTCATTTCGTGTCTCAGATACTGCAGCAGAGCTATCTATCTGTGACCATAATTCAAGCGATAGATTCATTTCGTTTCTCAGATACTCCAGCAGAGCTATCTATCTGTGACCATAATTCAAGCGATAGATTCATTTCGTTTCTCAGATACTCCAGCAGAGCTATCTATCTGTGACCATAATTCAAGCGATAGATTCATTTCGTGTCTCAGATACTTCAGCAGAGCTATCTATCTGTGACCATAATTCAAGCGATAGATTCATTTCGTGTCTCAGATACTGCAGCAGAGCTATCTATCTGTGACCATAATTCAAGCGATAGATTCATTTCGTGTCTCAGATACTCCAGCAGAGCTATCTATCTGTGACCATAATTCAAGCGATAGATTCATTTCGTTTCTCAGATACTCCAGCAGAGCTATCTATCTGTGACCATAATTCAAGCGATAGATTCATTTCGTGTCTCAGATACTCCAGCAGAGCTATCTATCTGTGACCATAATTCAAGCGATAGATTCATTTCGTGTCTCAGATACTCCAGCCGAGCTATCTATCTGTGACCATAATTCAAGCGATAGATTCATTTCGTGTCTCAGATACCCCAGCAGAGCTATCTATCTGTGACCATAATTCAAGCGATAGATTCATTTCGTGTCTCAGATACTGCAGCAGAGCTATCTATCTGTGACCATAATTCAAGCGATAGATTCATTTCGTTTCTCAGATACTGCAGCAGAGCTATCTATCTGTGACCATAATTCAAGCGATAGATTCATTTCGTTTCTCAGATACTGCAGCAGAGCTATCTATCTGTGACCATAATTCAAGCGATAGATTCATTTCGTTTCTCAGATACTGCAGCAGAGCTATCTATCTGTGACCATAATTCAAGCGATAGATTCATTTCGTTTCTCAGATACTGCAGCAGAGCTATCTATCTGTGACCATAATTCAAGCGATAGATTCATTTCGTGTCTCAGATACCTCAGCAGAGCTATCTATTTTTGATGAGTCAAGCAAACACAAGACATGGGAGACAAAACTGGCGACACACGCTAAACATTTCGGCTCTTAAATAGCACATCAGTGTGTCCCCGTAGCACATCGTTGTCACCATATCGACTCCATGTATCACTACAGCACCTCTGCATCACCACATAAATGTATCACCACATTACCTCTATGTATATAACAAGAGCACCTATGTGTATCACCACAACAACTCTATATATCACCACATCACCTCTGTGTATCACCAAAGCACATCAAAGTATCACCACTCGACCTATGTGAATCAACAGCACCTCTGTATATCACCAATATCACCTCTGTGTCACCACATCACCTCTATGTATCACCATATCACCTCTATACCGTGGTTCTGATCAATTCTCCGACAGTCTCTCACGGGAGAGAGCATCGATCGAATCCTGTCTGAACGGTCAGCTAATGGGGCCCAGCAGAGATGATGAAATGGGAAGATATGGCACAGATTTTCTTAGTCTTTAGTAGCCTACACGGCTGGGAAGATATGGCACAGATTTTCTTAGTCTTTAGTAGCCTACACGGCTGGGATGGCAGAGATTTTCTTGGTCTTTAGTAGCCTACACGGCTGGGAAGATATGACACAGATTTTTTTGTCTTTAGTAGCCTACACGGCTGGGAAGATATGACAGAGATTTTCTTAGTCTTTAGTAGCCTACACGGCTGGGGAGATATGGCAGAGATTTTCTTAGTCTTTAGTAGCCTACACGGCTGGGAAGATATACGGCTGGGGAGATATGGCAGAGATTTTCTTAGTCTTTAGTAGCCTACACGGCTGGGAAGATATGACACAGATTTTCTTGGTCTTTAGTAGCCTACACGGCTGGGATGACACACATTTTCTTGTCTTTAGTAGCCTACACGGCTGGGATGACACAGATTTTCTTGTCTTTAGTAGCCTACACGGCTGGGATGACACAGATTTTCTTGTCTTTAGTAGCCTACACGGCTGGGATGACACAGATTTTCTTGTCTTTAGTAGCCTACACGGCTGGGAAGATATGACACAGATTTTCTTAGTCTTTAGTAGCCTACACGGCTGGGAAGATTTGACACAGATTTTCTTGTCTTTAGTAGCCTACACGGCTGGGAAGATTTGACACAGATTTTCTTGGTCTTTAGTAGCCTACACGGCTGGGAAGATATGACACAGATTTTCTTGGTCTTTAGTAGCCTACACGGCTGGGAAGATTTGACACAGATTTTCTTAGTCTTTAGTAGCCTACACGGCTGACCAGTGGCTAATCCGGCCAGTACTGTGTACGTAGTGGCTGACAGTATTGTTCAACATAAGTTCAACACATCAGATACTGGCTCATCAGACTCGAGGCCATCTAATAGTGGGCCATCAGATACTGGCCCATCCGACTTAGGGCCATCAGATACTGGCTCATCAGACTCGAGGCCATCTAATAGTGGGCCATCAGATTTAGGGCCATCAGATACTGGCTCATCAGACTCGGGGCCATAGGGACCATCAGATAGTGGGCAATCAGACTTAGGGCCATCAGATAGTGGGCCATCAGACTTAGGGCCACCAGATAGTGGGCCATCAGACTTAGGGCCATCAAATACTGGCTCATCAGACTCGGGGCCATAGGGACCATCAGATAGTGGGCCATCAGATAGTGGGCCATCAGATAGTGGGCCATCAGACTTAGGGCCATCAGATAGTGGGCCATCAGACTTAGGGCCATCAGATAGTGGGCCATCAGACTTAGGGCCATCAGATAGTGGGCCATCAGACTTAGGGCCATCAGACTTAGGGCCATCAGATAGTGGGCCATCGGATTTAGGGCCATCAGATAGAGGGCCATCAGACTTAGGGCCATCAGACTTAGGGCCATCAGATAGTGGGCCATCGGATTTAGGGCCATCAGATAGAGGGCCATCAGACTTAGGGCCATCAGATAGTGGGCCATCAAATACAGGGCCATTAGACACTCACATTCCTGCCAATATGGCTACAGCTAGCTGATATCCCTGCCACTATGGCTAGAGAGTTAGACGGGGTCTGACGAATGTTTTCCTTTGATCGACAGATGCCGTGTTAAGGAGCCCATTAAACAATATCTACCTAAAGTGGCCAGAGCTCCGTGAAAACTCCCGTGGCTCTTGTGTGCCCTGATTGCTCTAATGACGTGTGATTATCTCCCCTGATCTAACACTGCTGTGTTGCGCCCTCTAATGGATCAAATTTGACCCACGTACCGTCGGGCTTTTCATTCAACACACAATTGGATATTTACGTGTTATTGAGGCAGGGGATTAGGGGGTGCAACCCTAGGCTAATGGAATTGATGCATGGCGGGTTGTGTCCCCTGACAAAGTATCGACAAAAGCAGTTATTGACCCATGCTTGCTGCGGACAAAAGGTCTCCCGTTTACCACAGCGGTCAAATCAAGTAGGGCTTGATCAGTTCTATCAGGACCTCAGCAGTCAAATCAAGTAGGGCTTGATCAGTTCTATCAGGACCTCAGCGGTCAAATCAAGTAGGGCTTGATCAGTTCTATCAGGACCTCAGCAGTCAAATCAAGTAGGGCTTGATCAGTTCTATCAGGACCTCAGCGGTCAAATCAAGTAGGGCTTGATCAGTTCTATCAGGACCTCAGCAGTCAAATCAAGTAGGGCTTGATCAGTTCTATCAGGACCTCAGCAGTCAAATCAAGTAGGGCTTGATCAGTTCTATCAGGACCTCAGCAGTCAAATCAAGTAGGGCTTGATCAGTTCTATCAGGACCTCAGCAGTCAAATCAAGTAGGGCTTGATCAGTTCTATCAGGACCTTAGCGGTCAAATCAAGTAGGGCTTGATCAGTTCTATAAGGACCTCAGCAGTCAAATCAAGTAGGGCTTGATCAGTTCTATCAGGACCTCTGCGGTCAAATCAAGTAGGGCTTGCTCAGTTCTATCAGGACCTCTGCGGTCAAATCAAGTAGGGCTTGATCAGTTCTATCAGGACCTCTGCGGTCAAATCAAGTAGGGCTTGTGTAGGGCTTGATCAGTTCTATCAGGACCTCAGTGGTCAAATCAAGTAGGGCTTGTGTAGGGCTTGATCAGTTCTATCAGGACCTCTGCGGTCAAATCAAGTAGGGCTTGATCAGTTCTATCAGGACCACAGCAGTCAAATCTAGTAGGGCTTGATCAGTTCTATCAGGACCTCAGCAGTCAAATCAAGTAGGGCTTGATCAGTTCTATCAGGACCTCAGCAGTCAAATCAAGTAGGGCTTGATTAGTTCTATCAGGACCTCAGCGGTCAAATCAAGTAGGGCTTGATCAGTTCTATCAGGACCACAGCAGTCAAATCTAGCAGGGCTTGATCAGTTCTATCAGGACCTCAGCGGTCAAATCAAGTAGGGCTTGATCAGTTCTATAAGGACCTCAGCGGTCAAATCAAGTAGGGCTTGATCAGTTCTATCAGGACCTCAGCAGTCAAATCAAGTAGGGCTTGATCAGTTCTATAAGGACCTCTGCGGTCAAATCAAGTAGGGCTTGATCAGTTATATAAGGACCTCAGCGGTCAAATCAAGTAGGGCTTGATCAGTTCTATCAGGACCTCAGCGGTCAAATCAAGTAGGGCTTGATCAGTTCTATCAGGACCTCAGCGGTCAAATCAAGTAGGGCTTGATCAGTTCTATCAGGACCTCAGCAGTCAAATCAAGTAGGGCTTGATTAGTTCTATCAGGACCTCAGCAGTCAAATCAAGTAGGGCTTGATTAGTTCTATAAGGACCTCAGCAGTCAAATCAAGTAGGGCTTGATCAGTTCTATCAGGACCTCAGCGGTCAAATCAAGTAGGGCTTGATCAGTTCTATCAGGACCTCAGCGGTCAAATCAAGTAGGGCTTAATCAGTTCTATCAGGACCTCAGCGGTCAAATCAAGTAGGGCTTGATCAGTTCTATAAGGACCTCAGCAGTCAAATCAAGTAGGGCTTGATCAGTTCTATCAGGACCTCAGCAGTCAAATCAAGTAGGGCTTGATCAGTTCTATCAGGACCTCAGCAGTCAAATCAAGTAGGGCTTGATCAGTTCTATCAAGACCCCAGCAGTCAAATCAAGTAGGGCTTGATCAGTTCTATCAGGACCTCAGCGGTCAAATCAAGTAGGGCTTGATCAGTTCTATCAGGACCTCAGCAGTCAAATCAAGTAGGGCTTGATCAGTTCTATAAGGACCTCAGCAGTCAAATCAAGTAGGGCTTGATCAGTTCTATCAGGACCTTAGCGGTCAAATCAAGTAGGGCTTGATCAGTTCTATCAGGACCTCAGCAGTCAAGTAGGGCTTGATCAGTTCTATCAGGACCTCAGCGGTCAAATCAAGTAGGGCTTGATCAGTTCTATCAGGACCTCAGCGGTCAAATCAAGTAGGGCTTGATCAGTTCTATCAGGACCTCAGCAGTCAAATCAAGTAGGGCTTGATCAGTTCTATCAAGACCCCAGCAGTCAAATCAAGTAGGGCTTGATCAGTTCTATCAGGACCTCAGCGGTCAAATCAAGTAGGGCTTGATCAGTTCTATCAGGACCTCAGCAGTCAAATCAAGTAGGGCTTGATCAGTTCTATAAGGACCTCAGCAGTCAAATCAAGTAGGGCTTGATCAGTTCTATCAGGACCTTAGCGGTCAAATCAAGTAGGGCTTGATCAGTTCTATCAGGACCTCAGCAGTCAAGTAGGGCTTGATCAGTTCTATCAGGACCTCAGCGGTCAAATCAAGTAGGGCTTGATCAGTTCTATCAGGACCTCAGCGGTCAAATCAAGTAGGGCTTGATCAGTTCTATCAGGACCTCAGCGGTCAAATCAAGTAGGGCTTGATCAGTTCTATCAGGACCTCAGCAGTCAAGTAGGGCTTGATCAGTTCTATCAGGACCTCAGCGGTCAAATCAAGTAGGGCTTGATCACCATCCACCACAACACATCACCACAACACATCATCACAACACAATATCCACCACAACTCACCATCCACCACAACACACCATCCACCACAACACATCACTACAACACATCATCACAACACAATATCCACCACAACTCACCATCCACCATAAAACACCATCCGCCACAACACATCACCACAACACATCATCACAACACAATATCCACCACAACTCACCATCCACCATAAAACACCATCCACCACAACACATCACCACAACACATCACCACAACACATCACCACAACACATCACCACAACACATCACCACAACACATCACCACAACACATCACCACAACACATCACCACAACACATCACCACAACACATCACCACAACACATCAGCACAACACATCACCACAACACATCACCACAACACATCACCACAACACATCACCACAACACATCACCACAACACATCACCACAACAAACCATCCACCACAACACATCACCACAACACACCAACCACCACAATAGACCATCCACCGTTCCACCGTGATCCTCAGACCGTAATTCCCAAGAAGCTGCCTTGATAAAGCCAAGCTTAGTGCCTGGGTTTAGAAAGAAAATGGAGGGCTAGAAAGCTTTTTTATTTCACGACTGACAATTTCACGGGAGACACGTGACTAAAAAAACAAGAGGTCAAAGGTCGCTTACAGGAAACAAAGTTTGACGAGCAGAATATTTGAGTGGTTGGTTTAGATAATTACAACAGGCAAAAAGTGTAATCAGCAAGTCAATAATTAAAACAAGTAAATGACATGCTATAGACGAGTGAATAAGTTAGCGCAGGCATGAATGGGTCGGCCATAATGAAGCAGTGACAGTAGGCCTACTGATGGCTGTCTAACATAGCCTGTAGCATGACAGTACTGATGGCTGTCTAACATAGCCTTAGCATGACAGTACTGATGGCTGTCTAACATAGCCTGTAGCATGACAGTACTGATGGCTGTCTAACATAGCCTGTAGCATGACAGTACTGATGGCTGTCTAGCCTGTAGCATGACAGTACTGGTGGCTGTCTAACATAGCCTGTAGCATGACAGTACTGATGGCTGTCTAGCCTGTAGCATGACAGTACTGATGGCTGTCTAACATAGCCTGTAGCATGACAGTACTGATGGCTGTCTAACATAGCCTGTAGCATGACAGTACTGATGGCTGTCTAACATAGCCTGTAGCATGACAGTACTGGTGGCTGTCTAGCCTGTAGCATGACAGTACTGATGGCTGTCTAACATAGCCTGTAGCATGACAGTACTGATGGCTGTCTAACATAGCCTGTAGCATGACAGTACTGATGGCTGTCTAGCCTGTAGCATGACAGTACTGATGGCTGTCTAGCCTGTAGCATGACAGTACTGATGGCTGTCTAACATAGCCTGTAGCATGACAGTACTGATGGCTGTCTAACATAGCCTGTAGCATGACAGTACTGATGGCTGTCTAACATAGCCTGTAGCATGACAGTACTGATGGCTGTCTAACATAGCCTGTAGCATGACAGTACTGATGGCTGTCTAACATAGCCTGTAGCATGACAGTACTGATGGCTGTCTAACATAGCCTGTAGCATGACAGTACTGATGGCTGTCTAACATAGCCTGTAGCATGACAGTACTGATGGCTGTCTAGCCTGTAGCATGACAGTACTGGTGGCTGTCTAACATAGCCTGTAGCATGACAGTACTGATGGCTGTCTAGCCTGTAGCATGACAGTACTGATGGCTGTCTAACATAGCCTGTAGCATGACAGTACTGATGGCTGTCTAACATAGCCTGTAGCATGACAGTACTGATGGCTGTCTAACATAGCCTGTAGCATGACAGTACTGGTGGCTGTCTAGCCTGTAGCATGACAGTACTGATGGCTGTCTAACATAGCCTGTAGCATGACAGTACTGATGGCTGTCTAACATAGCCTGTAGCATGACAGTACTGATGGCTGTCTAGCCTGTAGCATGACAGTACTGATGGCTGTCTAGCCTGTAGCATGACAGTACTGATGGCTGTCTAACATAGCCTGTAGCATGACAGTACTGATGGCTGTCTAACATAGCCTGTAGCATGACAGTACTGATGGCTGTCTAACATAGCCTGTAGCATGACAGTACTGATGGCTGTCTAACATAGCCTGTAGCATGACAGTACTGATGGCTGTCTAACATAGCCTGTAGCATGACAGTACTGATGGCTGTCTAACATAGCCTGTAGCATGACAGTACTGATGGCTGTCTAACATAGCCTGTAGCATGACAGTACTGATGGCTGTCTAGCCTGTAGCATGACAGTACTGATGGCTGTCTAGCCTGTAGCATGACAGTACTGATGGCTGTCTAGCCTGTAGCATGACAGTACTGATGGCTGTCTAACATAGCCTGTAGCATGACAGTACTGATGGCTGTCTAGCCTGTAGCATGACAGTACTGATGGCTGTCTAACATAGCCTGTAGCATGACAGTACTGATGGCTGTCTAGCCTGTAGCATGACAGTACTGATGGCTGTCTAACATAGCCTGTAGCATGACAGTACTGATGGCTGTCTAGCCTGTAGCATGACAGTACTGATGGCTGTCTAACATAGCCTGTAGCATGACAGTACTGATGGCTGTCTAACATAGCCTGTAGCATGACAGTACTGATGGCTGTCTAGCCTGTAGCATGACAGTACTGATGGCTGTCTAGCCTGTAGCATGACAGTACTGATGGCTGTCTAGCCTGTAGCATGACAGTACTGATGGCTGTCTAGCCTGTAGCATAACAATTTTGATGGCTGTCTTACAAAAAAACTTCAAGAACCTAACAGTCAGCTGTTGGTACAGTAAACGAAACAAAATGCTTTCAAATACAACGTCCAGCTTAAATGTGAAGGCTTTTAGTAGATTGTGTTATTAAGTCAATTAAGACACTTTCTGTTTTCAACTATGTTTATAATCGAGCTTTAAAATATAATATAATGCTTTTAGATATCAATTTACTTTATTTAAACGGGCGTGCTGGTTTGAATTAACAGCTTATATCTGTTAGGCTACTGTCTCTAGCTCATTCTCTCGTCTGAAACCTGTCTGATTTTATTCGGACATGTATTAATCAAAGCGTCGTTTGTGCTGCGTGTTTTGACTGGTATGACCAGAGATGCCGAATTAATTATTCATGCCAGTAAGGACAGTATTTGCATCAGACGGCCAATAGTGGGCCAATAATCCTTTATTAAAGACCAATACTTGTACGTATATGTGTACGTCATTGATCAGGGACGTACAATACAGGACCAATATTTGTATGCCATTGTATGGGGTGGGACGTACAATACAGGGCCAATATTTGTACGACATTGTATAGGGACGTACAATACAGGACCAATATTTGTACGTCATTGTACGGGGTGGGACGTACAATACAGGACCAATATTTGTATGCCATTGTACGGGGTGGGACGTACAATACAGGACCAATATTTGTACGTCATTGTAAGGGGGGGGA
Source organism: Physella acuta (assembly GCF_028476545.2). NCBI lineage: Eukaryota > Metazoa > Mollusca > Gastropoda > Physidae > Physella > Physella acuta. Next base: position 1,091,239 of record NW_026731776.1, on the reverse strand, counting down.
GGGACCGTACAATACAGGACCAATATTTGTACGTCATTGTAAGGGGGGGGGGGGTGGAGGGACCGTACAATACAGGACCAATATTTGTACGTCATTGTAAGGGGGGGGGGGGGGAGGGACCGTACAATACAGGACCAATATTTGTACGTCATTGTACGGGGTGGGACGTACAATGCAGGACCAATATTTGTACGTCATTGTACGGGGTGGGACGTACAATACAGGACCAATATTTGTACGACATTGTACGGGGGGGACGTACAATACAGGATCAATATGTGTACGTCATTGTACAGGGACGTACAATGCAGGACCAATATTTGTACGTCATTGTACAGGGACGTACAATACAGGACCAATATTTGTACGACATTGTACGGGGTGGGACGTACAATACAGGACCAATATTTGTACGACATTGTATAGGGACGTACAATACAGGACCAATATTTGTACGTCATTGTACGGGGTGGGACGTACAACACAGGACCAATATTTGTACGACATTGTACGGGGTGGGACGTACAATACAGGATCAATATGTGTACGTCGGCTACAGGACATTACCCCCCTGGATATTTCCCCCCCGGACATTTCCCCCCCGTATTTACCCCCCGGAGCAATTACCCCCCTGTCAATTACCCCCCTGTCAATTACCCCCCCCCCCCCCCGGGGAATTACCCCCCCCCCCCCTCTCAAGTTAAAATCCTAACTCTAACTAGAATTTTATACCTATATACTCCTTTAATCCAAACATTAAGAAAAAGACCAAAACCTAAGCACCCACCTTAGCCTAAAACTTCACACAAAACCAAAACCAAAGCTAGACACAACCCTAACCCTAAAACTAGCTCTAACCCTAACCCTAGCCCTAACCCTAACCCTAGCCCTAAACCTAAACCTAAACTTAGCCCTAGCCCTAGCCCTAGCCCTAACCCTAACGGTTAGGGTTAGGGCTAGGGCTAGGGTTAGGGTTAGGGTTAGGGCCTAACCCTAACCCTAACCCTAACCCTAACCCTAGCCCTAGCCCTAACCCTAACCCTAACGCTAACCCTAACCCTAACCCTAACCCTAACCCTAGCCCTAGCCCTAACCCTAACCCTAACCCTAACCCTAACCCTAGCCCTAGCCCTAGCCCTAACCCTAACCCTAACGCTAACCCTAACCCTAACCCTAACCCTAACCCTAGCCCTAGCCCTAACCCTAACCCTAACCCTAACCCTAACCGTAACCCTAGCCCTAACCCTAACCCTAAACCTAGCCCTAACCCTAACTCTAACCCTGTCCGGGGGGGGGGGGGGTAATGTCCTACTGTGCGGGGGGTAATTGACAGGGGGGTAATTGACAGGGGGGTAATTACTCTGGGGGGGTAATGTCGGGGGGGGAATATCCGGGGGGTAATTGACAGGGGGAAATGTCCTGTTCCCGTGTACGTCATTGTACAGGGACGTACAATGCAGGACCAATATTTGTATGCCATTGTACGGGGTGGGACGTACAATACAGAGTCAATATGTGTACGTCATTGTACGGGGTGGGACGTACAATACAGGACCAATATTTGTACGACATTGTATAGGGACGTACAATACAGGACCAATATTTGTACGTCATTGTACGGGGTGGGACGTACAATACAGGACCAATATTTGTACGACATTGTACGGGGTGGGACGTACAATACAGGACCAATATTTGTACGACATTGTACGGGGTGGGACGTACAATACAGGACCAATATTTGTACGTCATTGTATAGGGACGTACAATACAGGACGAATATTTGTACGACATTGTACGGGGTGGGACGTACAATACAGGACCAATATTTGTACGACATTGTATAGGGACGTACAATACAGGACCAATATTTGAACGTCATTGTACGGGGTGGGACGTACAATACACGACCAATATTTGTACGACATTGTATAGGGACGTACAATACAGGACCAATATTTGTACGTCATTGTACGGGGTGGGACGTACAATACAGGACCAATATTTGTACGTCATTGTACAGGGACGTACAATGCAGGACCAATATTTGTACGACATTGTATAGGGACGTACAATACAGGACCAATATTTGTACGACATTGTACGGGGGGGGGGGGGACGTACAATACAGGACCAATATTTGTACGTCATTGTACGGGGTGGGACGTACAATACAGGACCAATATTTGTACGTCATTGTACGGGGTGGGACGTACAATACAGGACCAATATTTGTACGACATTGTATAGGGACGTACAATACAGGACCAATATTTGTACAGGGGAGTGATTGATTCTATCTGAATTCATTGAATCCTAAAGGAGAGCGGGCAATGATTGATTTCTGGTCACAAAATGTCAAATTTATCAGGGAAGTTGACGCTCAACAAATAGTTCATCCTGCTCAATGTCCGCACACAGACACACGCACACAGACACACAGACACACGCACACAGACACACGCACACAGACACACGCACACAGACACAAACACACAGACACACGCACACAGACACGCAGACACACGCACACAGACACACGCACGCAGACACAAACACACATACACACGCACACAGACACAAGCGCACAGACACACGCACATAGACACCCGCACACAGACACACGCACATAGACACACGCACACAGACACACGCACACAGACACAGACACACGCACACATACACACCCACACAGACACACACAGACACACGCACACAGACACTCGCACACAGACTCACGCACACAGACACACGCACGCAGACACAAACACACATACACACGCACACAGACATGCGCACAGATAAATACAAAGACAGATATACACATAGACAAACTGACACTCACACAGCCTCACAAACACATAAACACCCCCACAGACACACAGAGGAACACCCCCACAGACACACAGAGGAACAACCCGACAGAGAACACCCCCACAGAGAACACCCCCACAGACACAAAGAGGAACACCCCCACAGACACACAGAGGAACACCCCACAGACACAAAGAGGAACACCCCCCACAGACACACAGATGAACACCCCTACAGACACAAAGAGGAACACCCCCACAGACACACAAAGGAACACCCCCACAGACACACAGAGGAACACCCCCACAGACACACAAAGGAACACCCCCACAGACACACAGGAACACCCCCACAGACACACAGAGGAACACCCCCACAGACACACAGAGGAACACCCCCACAGACACAAAGAGGAACACCCCCACAGACACACAGAGGAACACCCCCACAGACACACAAAGGAACACCCCCACAGACACAAAGAGGAACACCCCCACAGACACACAAAGGAACACCCCCACAGACACACAGAGGAACACCCCCACAGACACACAAAGGAACACCCCCACAAACACACAAAGGAACACCCCCACAGACACAAAGGAACACCCCCACAAACACACAAAGGAACACCCCCACAGACACACAAAGGAACACCCCCACAGACACACAGACAAATTGTGAGACACATTTATACACCTGTACACGTGATCGCGGTGAGAAATGACGGGCAGCCATTTGTTGGATGACCACTGACCCCCCCTCCCCCCTCCTCCACCCCCATCACTGGTCAGACTCACTAACTACGACATCGTAAACATGTCTGACGGTGTTATCTTTAAGCTGCTGGGGTCTGACTTTTTCCCCAAGTCTTTACGACACACCACAAGTGACGTCGCTGTTGGATTTGTTGCCCGGAAAAGGTTCTTCGGTTTCCAAATAGTCGAAAATTGTTTCATAAAAAGTCGATATGTCAACAGGCTCGATACGTGACGGGCATCGATTATTCTAGATATCGAGTATTAGACTATGCACTAATCAGGCCCTTCATACATAATCGACTCTCAGATTTCAGTGAAGCACTTGATCTAAGTAAGACTTGATGTGGGTAAAACTGTAAGGAAATGTAAGGACAGAATAAAATGGTGTAAGTTTTATTACTTACAGTGTAAGGCGATTGAATAGATGTAAGGAGACTAAGGAGATGTGAGCAGATAATGAAAATGTAAGATGTAAGGAGATGTGAGCAGTTGGTGTTTAGTTGGTCAACACCATGGTCCGGCTCTTGATCCCATTGTAATTTACCAAGACCAGACCACGTGACCACTGGGCCCAGCCTTTAGTCAATCAGGTCCCCACTGGCTACAGCACATGCAACCATTAGCCGTAGGCGTCACTTGACCACTGGCTACAGCACATGCAACCATTAGCCGTAGGCGTCACTTGACCACTGGCTACAGCACATGCAACCATTAGCCGTAGGCGTCACTTGACCACAGCACATGCAACCCATTAGCCGTAGGCGTCACTTGACCACTGGCTACAGCACATGTAACCATTAGCCGTAGGCGTCACTTGACCACAGCACATGCAACCCATTAGCCGTAGGCGTCACTTGACCACTGGCTACAGCACATGCAACCATTAGGCGTCACTTGACCACTGGCTACAGCACATGCAACCATTAGCCGTAGGCGTCACTTGACCACAGCACATGCAACCATTAGCCGTAGGCGTCACTTGACCACAGCACATGCAACCCATTAGCCGTAGGCGTCACTTGACCACTGGCTACAGCACATGCAACCCATTAGCCGTAGGCGTCACTTGACCACTGGCTACAGCACATGCAACCATTAGCCGTAGGCGTCACTTGACCACTGGCTACAGCACATGCAACCCATTAGCCGTAGGCGTCACTTGACCACTGGCTACAGCACATGTAACCATTAGCCGTAGGCGTCACTTGACCACTGGCTACAGCACATGCAACCCATTAGCCGTAGGCGTCACTTGACCACTGGCTACAGCACATGCAACCCATTAGCCGTAGGCGTCACTTGACCACTGGCTACATCACATGCAACCCATTAGCCGTAGGCGTCACTTGACCACTGGCTACAGCACATGCAACCCATTAGCCGTAGGCGTCACTTGACCACTGGCTACAGCACATGTAACCATTAGCCGTAGGCGTCACTTGACCACTGGCTACAGCACATGTAACCATTAGCCGTAGGCGTCACTTGACCACTGGCTACATCACATGCAACCCATTAGCCGTAGGCGTCACTTGACCACAGCACATGCAACCCATTAGCCGTAGGCGTCACTTGACCACTGGCTACATCACATGCAACCCATTAGCCGTAGGCGTCACTTGACCACTGGCTACAGCACATGTAACCATTAGCCGTAGGCGTCACTTGACCACTGGCTACATCACATGCAACCCATTAGCCGTAGGCGTCACTTGACCACTGGCTACATCACATGCAACCCATTAGCCGTAGGCGTCACTTGACCACTGGCTACAGCACATGCAACCATTAGCCGTAGGCGTCACTTGACCACAGCACATGCAACCCATTAGCCGTAGGCGTCACTTGACCACAGCACATGCAACCATTAGCCGTAGGCGTCACTTGACCACTGGCTACAGCACATGCAACCATTAGCCGTAGGCGTCACTTGACCACTGGCTACAGCACATGCAACCATTAGCCGTAGGCGTCACTTGACCACAGCACATGCAACCCATTAGCCGTAGGCGTCACTTGACCACAGCACATGCAACCCATTAGCCGTAGGCGTCACTTGACCACTGGCTACAGCACATGCAACCATAAGCCGTAGGCGTCACTTGACCACTGGCTACAGCACATGCAACCATTAGCCGTAGGCGTCACTTGACCACTGGCTACATCACATGCAACCCATTAGCCGTAGGCGTCACTTGACCACTGGCTACAGCACATGCAACCATTAGCCGTAGGCGTCACTTGACCACTGGCTACAGCACATGCAACCCATTAGCCGTAGGCGTCACTTGACCACTGGCTACAGCACATGCAACCCATTAGCCGTAGGCGTCACTTGACCACTGGCTACAGCACATGTAACCATTAGCCGTAGGCGTCACTTGGCCCGGGCCACAACTGAACAGACCAGCGTCACTTGACCACTGGCTCCCCCTCCCTCCCTCCTTCCTTCCCTCCCTCCCTCCCTCCCTCCCTCCCTCCCTCCCTCCCTCCCTGCCCCGGGCCACAACATAAACACTCACTAGTGACCCAGTTTTACAAAGGGGGGGGGGCGTTACGGTGGCTGTAACCACTTTCATTTTTTTTTGTTTCTCAACCAATTAACCACTTTCATTATCAGTATTTTAACCATGTAACAACTTTCATCTGGTTGTTTAACCATGTAACCACTTTTATCAACCAGCTAACGTAAACTTAAACCAAACTTCTCTTAACAACGCTAATCTACGCACTAAAAAATAGAGAATCGATACTATAAAAATATAATACATGTATCGCCTTTTGTCGTACTAGAAGAGTCGAGCCAAAGTGTAAAAAGACATCGATACACTCATAGTAATTTGTCCGATTACGATGATCGCTCGTATCGCTCTGCCATCAAGGCATACATTATTAACAGGCTTACACGTGAATAGAATCGAAGAAATCTTTTTAATTAAAGTGGAGCTTGAATGGAGGACACGTGGGTGGGGGAGGGGGCGGGGTGGGGTAAAATAGGTCGTGAGGCTATTGATAGAGGATCTTTCCTATCAGATCTTTCTCCCCCCCCCCTATAGATAAGTTATGTCCATTCTACAAATATTTCACCCCCCCCCCCACACACACACACACATTCCCCCACATCCATATATATATATATATGTATATATATATATATATATATATATATATATATATATATATATATATATATATATATATAATATGTATATATATATGTGTGTCTGTACATATATGTTTGGATTCCCCCCTTCCATACTCCCCATCCATCTTACTCCTCTAACTCCGATGATGAAACGCTCTCCTACAAGGCGGTAGTGTTGACACTGGCAAAAATAGGTTGAGAGCTAAACGTAAACCGATCAAAGAGCTAAAATTAAACCGATCAGAGAGCTAAAATTAAACCGACCAGAGAGCTAAAATTAAACCGATCAGAGAGCTAAAATTAAACCGATCAGAGAGCTAAAATTAAACCGATCAGAGAGCTAAAATTAAACCGATCAGAGAGCTAAAATTAAACCGATCAGAGAGCTAAAATTAAACCGATCAGAGAGCTAAAATTAAACCGACCAGAGAGCTAAAATTAAACCGATCAGAGAGCTAAAATGAAAACTATTACGTAAAGCCATTGATCAAGTGACAACTAAAACCTGCAGTGGCGTCACAAGGCGGGGACGGGGGGCGTGATTTATGGGGTGACACCAAATCGAAAAATGTACCGTCAAACATTGTTTTATCCAGTAAATATAATTCAATTGCAAAGGAAGACGTAACACTAAACCAAAACTGTAAAATTGTTGGAGGGAGTAGGGTGACACTCTCTGTAACTGTGTGTTTATATATATATATATATATATATATATATATATATATATATATATATATATATATATATATATATATATATATATATATATATATATATAGGCCCTATATATATATATATATATATATATATATATATATATATATATATATATCTCAGAGGCGTAGCGAGGGCGGGGCGGGGGGTGCTGACCGCACCGGGTGACACCATTTAAGGGAAGACACCAGGGCAAAAAAAGGCAAAATGTACAGAAGAAAAATGCTTTTTGCCAGTTCCATTAATGATTAATTAAAGTTAAATAGTTTTTTTAATTCGAATCGACTATAATTACAAAAAGGTAGGGGTGATACCATGACGTAAACGCGCTAACTATAGAGAAAACAATGCTACGTCCAACTGTATTATTAACTGTTAATATTAAGTCTGCAGTGATTAAAGCTTTTACACATACATGTAGGCACACACACACATACACTTTGTGACTTGAGGGGTGGGGTGACACCATGTCGCACCGGGTGACACCCGACATAGCGACGCCAGTGATTATATATATATATATATATATATATATATATATATATATATATATATATATATATATATATATATATATATGTGTGTGTGGGGGGGGGTGCCGAAAGAAATTTTTTGAGCCCACACCATTACACAATAAGCCATAGACCCGCTACAGCCATAGGGTAGACCAGTTAAACCTTGAGACCCACTACAGCCATGGGGTAGACCAGTTAAACCTTGAGACCCAGCCATAGGGTAGACCAGTTAAACCTTGAGACCCACGGCCGCAATGGGAAAGTTGTGTAGATGTGACACGTGCAATTTGCTGATGGTAAAATACTGCGCCGTTAGCCAGGCTGAAAAAAACTCATTAAGCTAAAATGATTCAGAATTTTCAGCAGGCGTCTCTTGGATATTTTATGTTTCTCTAAATCAGCTTGATAGTTGGCCACAGAGGTACAGTTGGCCAGAGTTACAGTTGGCCACAAGAGTTACAGTTGGCCAGAGTTACAGTTGGCCAGAGTTACAGTTGGCCACTAAAGTTACAGTTGGCCACCAGAGTTACAGTTGGCCACCAGAGTTACAGTTGGCCAGAGTTACAGTTGGCCAGAGTTACAGTTGGCCACCAGAGTTACAGTTGGCCACCAGAGTTACAGTTGGCCAGAGTTACAGTTGGCCAGAGTTACAGTTGGCCACCAGAGTTACAGTTGGCCAGAGTTACAGTTGGCCAGAGTTACAGTTGGCCAGAGTTACAGTTGGCCAGAGTTACAGTTGGCCAGAGTTACAGTTGGCCAGAGTTACAGTTGGCCACTAAAGTTACAGTTGGCCACCAGAGTTACAGTTGGCCAGAGTTACAGTTGGCCACCAGAGTTACAGTTGGCCAGAGTTACAGTTGGCCAGAGTTACAGTTGGCCAGAGTTACAGTTGGCCAGAGTTACAGTTGGCCAGAGTTACAGTTGGCCAGAGTTACAGTTGGCCACCAGAGTTACAGTTGGCCACCAGAGTTACAGTTGGCCAGAGTTACAGTTGGCCAGAGTTACAGTTGGCCAGAGTTACAGTTGGCCATCAGAGTTACAGTTGGCCAGAGTTACAGTTGGCCACCAGAGTTACAGTTGGCCAGAGTTACAGTTGGCCAGAGTTACAGTTGGCCAGAGTTACAGTTGGCCAGAGTTACAGTTGGCCAGAGTTACAGTTGGCCAGAGTTACAGTTGGCCAGAGTTACAGTTGGCCAGAGTTACAGTTGGCCAGAGTTACAGTTGGCCAGAGTTACAGTTGGCCACCAGAGTTACAGTTGGCCAGAGTTACAGTTGGCCAGAGTTACAGTTGGCCACTAAAGTTACAGTTGGCCACAAGAGTTACAGTTGGCCAGAGTTACAGTTGGCCAGAGTTACAGTTGGCCACCAGAGTTACAGTTGGCTAGAGTTACAGTTGGCCACTAAAGTTACAGTTGGCCACAAGAGTTACAGTTGGCCAGAGTTACAGTTGGCCAGAGTTACAGTTGGCCACCAGAGTTACAGTTGGCCAGAGTTACAGTTGGCCAGAGTTACAGTTGGCCACCAGAGTTACAGTTGGCCAGAGTTACAGTTGGCCACCAGAGTTACAGTTGGCCAGAGTTACAGTTGGCCACCAGAGTTACAGTTGGCCAGAGTTACAGTTGGCCACCAGAGTTACAGTTGGCCAGAGTTACAGTTGGCCACCAGAGTTACAGTTGGCCACCAGAGTTACAGTTGGCCAGAGTTACAGTTGGCCACCAGAGTTACAGTTGGCCACCAGAGTTACAGTTGGCCACCAGAGTTACAGTTGGCCAGAGTTACAGTTGGCCACCAGAGTTACAGTTGGCCAGAGTTACAGTTGGCCAGAGTTACAGTTGGCCACCAGAGTTACAGTTGGCCAGAGTTACAGTTGGCCACAAGAGTTACAGTTGGCCAGAGTTACAGTTGGCCACCAGAGTTACAGTTGGCCAGAGTTACAGTTGGCCACTAAAGTTACAGTTGGCCACTCTAAGATTGAAACACCCCTCTATGCCTGTTGCCCCACCCCTAACTGCCCCACCCGTAACCCCGCCTCTAAGATTGGAACACCCGTCACGTGTCTGCCGTCCACTCGTCCCGTCAATTACCTGACGACAATTCCGAAAAAAAATTCTTTAAATAAAAACGCTTTGTAAAAAAGTGCGACAAGCAATAGGAGTAATCGCATATAGTTCTTTTCGAGTAATCGAATGCAGTTCTGTTAAAGTAGTCGAATGTAGATCTTTTAAAGTAATGGAAAATAGTAGGCTACTTTAAAAGTAATTGATTATTGTACTGTTAAAATTATCTAACGCATGTCTCAACGTTGTCGCGTTTCTCATTTAAAAACAGTTTTGACGCCATTGCTTAATTATCCACTTTTTAATTTAAGGGTTAACGTTTCTCTACCAAATGTCACGTTACTCTCTCTTTCTCACAGCTCTTTCTCCCGTCGCTCTCCCACCTATCTCTCCCACCTCTCTCTCCGTTCCCTCTCCCATCTTTCTCATCTCTCCCACCTCTCACTACAACCTCTCTATCCCATCTCTCTCCCATCTCTCTCTCCCATCTCTCTCTCCGTTACCTCTCCCATCTTTCTCAGCTCTCTCCCATCTCTCTCATCTCTCTCCCATCTTTCTCATCTCTCTCCCACCTCTCTCTCCCATCTCTCTCCGTTCCCTCTCCCATCTTTCTCATCTCTCTCAGCCACCTCTCTCTCCCATCTCTCTCCGTTCCCTCTCCCATCTTTCTCATCTCTCTCAGCCACCTCTCTCTCCCATCTCTCTCCCACCTCTCTCTCTCATCTCTCTCATCTCTCTCTCACCTCTCTCTCTCCCATCTCTCTCCCACCTCTCTCTTCCATCTCTCTCTCCGTTCCCTCTCCCATCTTTCTCATCTCTCTTTCTCTCCCACCTCTCTCTCTCATCTCTCTCCCACCTCTCTCTCTCATCTCTCCCATCTCTCTCTCCCCCATCTCTCTCCCATCTCTCTCCCACCTCTCTCTTCCATCTCTCTCATATCTCTTCACCTTTCTCTCCCACCTCTCTCCGTTCCCTCTCCCATCTCTCTCATCTCTCTCCCACCTCTCTCTCTCATCTCTCTCATCTCTCTCTCACCTCTCTCTCTCCCATCTCTCTCCCACCTCTCTCTCCCACCTCTCTCTCCGTTCCCTCTCCCATCTTTCTCATCTCTCTTTCTCTCCCACCTCTCTCTCTCATCTCTCTCCCACCTCTCTCTCTCATCTCTCCCATCTCTCTCTCCCCCATCTCTCTCCCATCTCTCTCCCACCTCTCTCTTCCATCTCTCTCATATCTCTTCACCTTTCTCTCCCACCTCTCTCTCCGTTCCCTCTCCCATCTGTCTCATCTCTCTCCCACCTCTCTCTCCCACCTCTCTCATCTCTCTCCCACGTCTCTCTCCCACCTCTCTCTTCCATCTCTCTCATCTCTCTCCCACCTCTCTCTCCTACCTCTCTCTCCGTTCCCTCTCCCATCTTTCTCATCTCTCTTTCTCTCCCACCTCTCTCTCTCTCATATCTCTTCACCTTTCTCTCCCACCTCTCTCTTCCATCTCTCTCATCTCTCTCTCACCTCTCTCTCTCCCATCTCTCTCCCATCTCTCTCTCCCACCTCTCTCTTCCATCTCTCTCATCTCTCTCCCACCTCTCTCTCCCACCTCTCTCTCCGTTCCCTCTCCCATCTTTCTCATCTCTCTTTCTCTCCCACCTCTCTCATATCTCTTCACCTTTCTCTCCCATCGTTCTCTTCCATCTCTCTCATCTCTCTCCCACCTCTCTCTCCCACCTCTCTCTCCGTTCCCTCTCCCATCTTTCTCATCTCTCTTTCTCTCCCACCTCTCTCTCTCATATCTCTTCACCTTTCTCTCCCACCTCTCTCTTCCATCTCTCTCATCTCTCTCCCACCTCTCTCTCCGTTCCCTCTCCCATCTTTCTCATCTCTCTCTCATCTCTCTCTCACCTCTCTCTCTCCCATCTCTCTCCCACCTCTCTCTCCCACCTCTCTCTTCCATCTCTCTCACCTCTCTCTCTCCCATCTCTCTCCCATCTCTCTCTCCCACCTCTCTCTTCCATCTCTCTCATCTCTCTCCCACCTCTCTCTCCCACCTCTCTCTCCGTTCCCTCTCCCATCTTTCTCATCTCTCTTTCTCTCCCACCTCTCTCTCTCATATCTCTTCACCTTTCTCTCCCATCGTTCTCTTCCATCTCTCTCATCTCTCTCCCACCTCTCTCTCCCACCTCTCTCTCCGTTCCCTCTCCCATCTTTCTCATCTCTCTTTCTCTCCCACCTCTCTCTCTCATATCTCTTCACCTTTCTCTCCCACCTCTCTCTCCCATCTTTCTCATCTCTCTCCCACCTCTCTCTCCGTTCCCTCTCCCATCTTTCTCATCTCTCTCTCATCTCTCTCTCACCTCTCTCTCTCCCATCTCTCTCCCACCTCTCTCTCCCACCTCTCTCTTCCATCTCTCTCACCTCTCTCTCTCCCATCTCTCTCCCATCTCTCTCTCCCACCTCTCTCTTCCATCTCTCTCATCTCTCTCCCACCTCTCTCTCCCACCTCTCTCTCCGTTCCCTCTCCCATCTTTCTCATCTCTCTTTCTCTCCCACCTCTCTCTCTCATATCTCTTCACCTTTCTCTCCCATCGTTCTCTTCCATCTCTCTCATCTCTCTCCCACCTCTCTCTCCCACCTCTCTCTCCGTTCCCTCTCCCATCTTTCTCATCTCTCTTTCTCTCCCACCTCTCTCTCTCATATCTCTTCACCTTTCTCTCCCACCTCTCTCTCCCATCTTTCTCATCTCTCTTTCTCTCCCACCTCTCTCTCTCATATCTCTTCACCTTTCTCTCCCACCTCTCTCTCCGTTCCCTCTCCCATCTTTCTCATCTCTCTCTCCCATCTCTCTCCCACCTCTCTCTTCCATCTCTCTCATCTCTCTTTCTCTCCCACCTCTCTCTCCCACCTCTCTCTCCGTTCCCTCTCCCATCTTTCTCATCTCTCTCTCACCTCTCTCTCTCATCTCTCTCCCACCTCTCTATCCCACCTCTCTCTCCGTTCCCTCTCCCATCTTTCTCATCTTTCTTTCTCTCCCACCTCTCTCTCTCTCATCTCTCTTCACCTTTCTCTCCCATCTCTCTCCCATCTCTCTCATCTCTCTCTCCCACCTCTCTCTCCCATCTCTCTCTCCCATCTCTCTCTCCCACCTCTCTCTCCCATCTCTCTCATCTCTCTCTCCCATCTCTCTCCCATCTCTCTCTCCCACCTCTCTCTCCCATCTCTCTCATCTCTCTCTCTCCCATCTCTCTCATCTCTCTTCACCTTTCTCTCCCATCTCTCTCCCATCTCTCTCATCTCTCTCTCCCACCTCTCTCTCCCATCTCTCTCATCTCTCTCTCCCATCTCTCTCCCTCCCAGTCCAGCTCCCTCATCATCTCTTAACAATTTTGTCACACCCAACTTCAAAGGCAAATACAAACCACATCACTGGTGATTTTACAATTTTATTGATGTCACAGATACAGCAGCTACACTACCAAAACAACGACTTTTACTTTCAATCTCCCGCATTTCCTCCATTCTTTTGCGCATGCGCACGCCCACAATATTTTTTAGATTTATATTCCTACATAGCCTTTTTACACCCCCACTCGAATAATACATTCACCCCACACAAATACTCCCACATTTGACTGTTACAAATTCATCAATTAAAACGTGTATGCGATGAATTTAGCTAACAATTTATCAACTAAAGTTTAATGAGAACTCGGCCATGACGTGGCTAAAATTAATGCTAGAATTGATTTCTCAGTCAGCTGAGTGAGGGGGGCGGGGGGAGGGGGGGGGGGTAAACAGGGGGGGGGGGTTGTATGGCAGACCTTACACGCTGGTGAAAGAGAAAGATAGAAAGGTTGACCCCCATTTTTTCTTATGGCGCTGGTGAAATCATGGCAGATAAAAGATGGGAGAACGACCTTGACACGTGCGCTCCTCACTTCCGGTCAAAAAATATTCTGCTCTTAATGGCGGGAAAATGGGCGGTATTATGACAGGGGAAGTTGATCCAATTAATGAGGCTGACATAATCACATCAGACGTCAACAAAAATGACGTCATTAACGGTAGTATGGGCATTAAAAATTGTGTCATTAACGATAGAACAAAAATGGTGTCTTCAAAGATAATAGCATAAAAGGGGTGTCTTTAAGGATAATAGCACACAAAAAATGTGTCTTTTAGGATAATAATAGCACAAAACGTGAGACTTAAAGGATAAGAGCACCAAAACTGTTTCATTAACTATAATATCAGAAAAATGCGTCTTTGAAGATAATTGCACAAAAATTGCGTCTTTAAGGATAATACCAGAACAAGTATCGTGTCATCAAGCATGATGTCAGTAATTAATGTACCAATGACATTGGGTCTTCTGTGACGTAATGTCTTCACAGACCAGGACAAAGTCTGAAGTCTGGTGCAAGCAGACGCAGAAGTGTCACTTTGCTTAAACTAGGTCTCGTTAGTGACGAATGAAACTGTGACCTGTATAATAAGCAAGCAGCTAGTAGCCAACTGCTAGGTTGTGGAAAAATTGAATGCCACAAGCACCTACTGACCAACCCCTCCTACAAAAAGAACTCACTTGTTGGGATCGGGCATTTTCTTTCTCCAAACAATGCCTCGCTGTGTGGTCTGTAAGCCCTCGGTGTCCCCCCGGTATTCATTCCTAATCATTTATACGTGCCAAGTTTTCCCATATCTAACTCCGTGCTCAATACACAGCAGTGTAAATGTCAATAGCGGCCCTCACTTAAACATCCATATATATATATATATATATATATATATATATATATATATATATATATATATATATATATATATGTATATGTATATATATATGTATATATATATATATATATATATATATATATATATATATATATATATATATATATATATATATATATATATATATATATATATATATGTATATGTATATATATATGTATATATATATATATATTGTATATAAATTGAAAAAGCGAAACACTTACCAAAATAACATGTTGTCATCCCAAGAAATATAATCCACAATGCATGATTGAGCCGACAGCTTGTACTAACCATTGCACATTGAAGCTGCTGTGAATGGTAGGCTCACACGTGTGGCGCAGTCCACTGCACTTTCACGCTCATCAGACGTCTGACGTAGGATCGAGACATTTTGGACTGCTGGCTCATTACTTGTCTCATAAGACTTTGGTCAAGCTTCACATTTTTTTTGGATGACAGACGCCGCACGCCCCCTCACAGATTATCGTGACAGACGATCTGGTATACTCTGCCGTAGCCCTATGACAGATGATCTAGCTGTAGCCCTATGACAGATGATCTTCTAGCTGTAGCCCTATGCCAGATGATCTAGCTGTAGCCCTATGACAGATGATCTGTTAGCTGTAGCCCTATGACAGATGATCTGCTTGCTGTAGCCCTATGACAGATGATCTAGCTGTAGCCCTATGACAGATGATCTGCTTGCTGTAGCCCTATGCCAGATGATCTTCTAGCTGTAGCCCTATGCCAGATGATCTGCTTGCTGTAGCCCTATGACAGATGATCTGTTAGCTGTAGCCCTATGACAGATGATCTAGCTGTAGCCCTATGCCAGATGATCTGTTAGCTGTAGCCCTATGCCAGATGATCTGCTTGCTGTAGCCCTATGACAGATGATCTAGCTGTAGCCCTATGACAGATGATCTGCTTGCTGTAGCCCTATGACAGATGATCTGCTTGCTGTAGCCCTATGCCAGATGATCTGCTTGCTGTAGCCCTATGACAGATGATCTGCTTGCTGTAGCCCTATGACAGATGATCTGCTTGCTGTAGCCCTATGACAGATGATCTGCTTGCTGTAGCCCTATGACAGATGATCTGCTTGCTGTAGCCCTATGACAGATGATCTGCTTGCTGTAGCCCTATGACAGATGATCTGCTTGCTGTAGCCCTATGACAGATGATCTGCTTGCTGTAGCCCTATGCCAGATGATCTGCTTGCTGTAGCCCTATGCCAGATGAAGTGCTTGCTGTAGCCCTATGGGAGAGCGAGCTGGACTACCTGACGGAGCAGAAGATGAATACGCCGCGCCCCCGCCGATAGGTACAATTAATATTGATTGAAGCACGCATGCGCGGTTCGCCTCGGCATGGTGTATTGTTCGAGTCAGTCGCCCCACGTGTTCATCTACATCCTGTTCGTCCTCTGCTCAGCCTATGATACAAATAAATTAAAAACTTGAATCACCAGTAGAACACCGAGCATTTTGCAATCGAAATTAGCGCCTGTATGGTAGCTTGAGCTTGGCACAAATTTCCGTAACTTAGGCAGTGTCTCTTTCAGGCTTTTTCCCCCCGTGGGAGGGTGGGCGGACACAAGTTAAAGTATAGATTTTCTATATAAATTCTATTTAACGAGCCGGCCCGCGGCATAACATACGCCGCTATTTAGTTGTTGTTTTTTCTACTTTTCAGTAATTCATAATAGCTGAATTCGACAGTACCAACGCTGAGACTGAAAATATTTCTTTAAAACACTAAACCCCCCCCCCCCCCACGTGAAAGCAGCCTCCTCTTAGTTACCTCCTCTAAGTTTAAAATCGTTTCAAACTAAATTATCTGCCCCTAATAGCCGTCACCAAACCCGTCTCTATGATTGTAAAATGTAAACAGCGTGAACCACAGCTCACCAAACCATGTGAGGGGGTGGGGGGTGGTAGCGATAGAGAGGAAGAGAGGGGACTGTAAGGCGAGGTTGCAGCTTGTTTTCTAACGGATCCCAGAAGAGAATTATATATATAGATTGGGGGCGGGGGCTGTACTGTAGATGTTCTTCGCAGTGTTTCTTCCAGACTTTTTTCTCCGGGGGGGGGGGGGGGGGGGCGGGGGGCACTTGAAATTTTCGGGGGGGGGGGGCGGACACTGTTAAATGTATATATTCGGGGCAGAAGAGATGCCTGGAAGAAACTGAACGTTGCTCAAAGCAATTTTCTCCATTGATATCAATAGAAATGCCATAAATCCGTTCCAGCCTTACCCCCCCCCCCCCCGCCCAATTCCACCACAACTGTTATTTATATCTGTATCTTTTTTTTTCCCACGTTTTCTTTAACTTGCTTTCGTCTCTGTTTTTCCGATCAAATCTTGCGATCGAAATTTCTGGCACTTCCCAGTTAGCTAGCGCGCTGAAATTTTCAGGGAAGCTTTGTTTTGGATGACAATAGAATATTCAATTGTTATTATTACTAAATTGATCCATGGAAACATTTTATTGAGCATTTTAGACCGCTATATAATTGTAGTAAAAACGTGGGGAAAAAGGGACATCACCCAGTAACTGTAATTTGATGATAACAAGGTTCGGTACTCTCCCTCTTTGCTTACTGAGTAGTGTTCACGCGGTGTTTGTGTACAAACAACCGTAACAACTGGTGGCCAGAATGGGGGAGACGATATGGTCGAGTGGTTGGGCACACGATTGCTATCCCACTCGACACGGGTTCAAATCTATGTGTTCTAGTCAGTAACGTATTCACACAACGTGTTTTTTACAAGTTGTCTTTTTACGAGTTGTCTTCGTTTACCCAAAAAAAAGTGAAAAGATAAAATCGATAGCAAGATTTTAATGCAAACAAACAGACAAAGACTAAAAAGTAGAAAATAATAATCATTAAAAAAGTTTTTAAAAACCCACGTTTTCTGATTGATCAAAAACGTGGGGCGCCGTGATTTTCTTACAGTTTCTAATACTGTTGACTCTCTACAAGCTCCCTAATAAAAGTCAATAGTATTATCTAATCAATAGTAATATAACTTTTACTTCGGCGCCCCACGTTTTTCATCGCTTATAGTAGAGTGATCGCTTGCATTATTGTGATGTATAGCATTTATTTTCTACTTTTTAGTTCAATCAGAAAACGTGGGTTTTTTTAAACTTTTTTAATGATTATTATTTTAATAATGAAGGCGTATTTGAACATAACAAATATTGTTTTTAACAACATAATAAAGGATAATGCAAAGGAGGTGTGTAGGCCCAGTGTAGGGTGAAGGTGTAAGCCCAGTGTAGGGTGGAGGTGTAGGCCCAGTGTAGGGTGGAGGTGTAGGCCCAGTGGAGGGTGGAGGTGTAGGCCCAGTGTAGGGTGGAGGTGTAGGCCCAGTGTAGGGTGGAGGTGTAGGCCCAGTGTAGGATGGAGGTGTGGGTTGGAGTTGTAGGCCCAGTGTAGAGTGGAGGTGTAGGCCCAGTGTAGGGTGTAGGTGTAGGCCCAGTGTAGGTGTGGGGTGGAGGTGTAGGCCCAGTGGAGGTGTGGGGTGGAGGTGTAGGCCCAGTGAAGGTGTGGGGTGGAGGTGTAGGCCCAGTGGAGGTGTGGGGTGGAGGTGTAGGCCCAGTGTAGGTGTGGGGTGGAGGTGTAGGCCCAGTGTAGGGTTGAGGTGTAGGCCCAGTGAAGGTGTGGGGTGGAGGTGTAGGCCCAGTGGAGGTGTGGGGTGGAGGTGTAGGCCCAGTGGAGGTGTGGGGTGGAGGTGTAGGCCCAGTGTAGGGTTGAGGTGTAGGCCCAGTGAAGGTGTGGGGTGGAGGTGTAGGCCCAGTGTAGGGTAGAGGTGTAGGCCCAGTGGAGGTGTGGGGTGGAGGTGTAGGCCCAGTATAGGTTGGAGGTGTAGGCCCCAGTGGAGGTGTGGGGTGGAGGTGTAGGCCCAGTGTAGGGTAGAGGTGTAGGCACAGTGGAGGTGTGTGGTGGAGGTGTAGGCCCAGTGTAGGGTAGAGGTGTAGGCCCAGTGTAGGGTAGAGGTGTATGCCCAGTGGAGGTGTGGGGTGGAGGTGTAGGCCCAGTGTAGGGTGGAGGTGTAGGCCCAGTGGAGGTGTGGGGTGGAGGTGTAGGCCCAGTGGAGGTGTGGGGTGGAGGTGTAGGCCCAGTGTAGGGTGGAGGTGTGGGGTTGAGGTGTAGGCCCAGTGTAGGGTGGAGGTGTAGGCCCAGTGGAGGTGTGGGGTGGAGGTGTAGGCCCAGTGTAGGGTGGAGGTGTGGGGTTGAGGTGTAGGCCCAGTGTAGGGTGGAGGTGTAGGCCCAGTGTAGGGTGGAGGTGTAGTCCCAGTGTAGGGTGGAGGTGTAGGCCCAGTGTAGGGTTGAGGGTGTAGGCCCAGTGTAGGGTGGAGGTGTGGGGTTGAGGTGTAGGCCCAGTGTAGGGTGGAGGTGTAGGGTGGAGGTGTAGGCCCAGTGTAGGGTGGAGGTGTAGGCCCAGTGTAGGGTGGAGGTGTAGGCTCAGTGTAGGTGGAGGTGTAGGCCCAGTGTAGGGTAGAGGTGTAGGCCCAGTGGAGGTGTGGGGTGGAGGTGTAGGGTGGAGGTGTAGGCCCAGTGGAGGTGTGGGGTGGAGGTGTAGGCCCAGTGTAGGGTGGAGGTGTGGGGTTGAGGTGTAGGCCCAGTGTAGGGTGGAGGTGTAGGCCCAGTGGAGGTGTGGGGTGGAGGTGTAGGCCCAGTGTAGGGTGGAGGTGTGGGGTTGAGGTGTAGGCCCAGTGTAGGGTGGAGGTGTAGTCCCAGTGTAGGGTGGAGGTGTAGGCCCAGTGTAGGGTTGAGGTGTAGGCCCAGTGTAGGGTGGAGGTGTGGGGTTGAGGTGTAGGCCCAGTGTAGGGTGGAGGTGTAGGGTGGAGGTGTAGGCCCACCCAGTGTAGGGTGGAGGTGTAGGCCCAGTGTAGGGTGGAGGTGTAGGCTCAGTGTAGGGTGGAGGTGTAGGCCCAGTGTAGGTGGAGGTGTAGGCCCAGTGGAGGTGTGGGGTGGAGGTGTAGGGTGGAGGTGTAGGTGTGGGGTGGAGGTGTAGGCCCAGTGTAGGGTGGAGGAGTAGGCCCAGTGGAGGTGTGGGGTGGAGGTGTAGGGTGGAGGTGTAGGTGTGGGGTGGAGGTGTAGGCCCAGTGTAGGGTGGAGGAGTAGGCCCAGTGTCGGGTGGAGGTGTAGGCCCAGTGTAGGTTGGAGGTTTAATCCCAGTGTAGGATGGAGGTTTGGGTCCAGTGTAGGGTGGAGGTTTAGGCCCAGTTATGGTGGAGGTGTAAAGCCCAGTGTAGGGTGGAGGTGTGGGTCCACCTTCATCACTGGTAATGCTAAGTTGTTTGGGTCACTTTATTTATATGGAATTTATTTAGAAAATATATACTTCAAACAGTGTGTCGTCGGTCTCCTCCCCCCCCCCCTCCCCCCAGGAGAAAAAAATTCTGGAAGAAAATGTGTGGTCAAGGTTTTTTTTCCACTACGCTTTCTTCAGAGTTTCTTCCAGTCAGACATCTCTTCGGGGGGGGGGGGGAGTCTGGAAGAAACACTGGCTTTCTTCACTTTCCCATTTCCCAAGCAGGCCGTTAAAAGGAGGTTTACTTTGGCCATTTCAGAACGTTTAGGAAATGAGTACGTAACATTAAATAGCTCCAGTACACAATCAGTTGCAGCTTTTCAACGAGCTGTTAACCCCTCTAATCTAATTACTCTTAACTCAAATTTTGCTCGAATGTCAGAGCAAATTTCAGCTCACTCGGCAGCTCGTATCTCAAAAATCTCGTGTGTCGGGGATTTCGTAAGTCGAAGTACCACCGTAGGCCTATGTGTGTGTGAAATAAAAACGGTGTGACAATAAACAAAAGCTAGTGAAAATACACAAACATTCCAAAATAGGAAATAACATCAGTTGATAGAAATCCAGCTACAAAGTTAATTTAATACACTTAGCTGTTGTATCAAGTGGCTCTCTCACTCTCAGTATTGTCTATAGTTATACGACTGAAGTTAGGATTTGGATATCTTCCCAAGCATGTGAAAAATAAAAACGTCATTTATGATCGAAAAGAAAAAGCGTGGGTGGCTTCTTGAATTCTAGTGAAGGTAGTCAATACATAATAGTGACCTAACCTTTTCAATTTCAGCTAAGATAGTAGATTGTCATTTTTAAAACGTTTGTAATTACCGTAAGTTGAGAAAGATTGAGGTCGCACTTATTTGTAAAGCAGTGTAGTGATTTCATTTTCGTAATTAACTTCAAATAAAATTCATTAATTCAACTCAAAATTAACTTTAAATATATTTTCTACTACTCCTATGGTACTTTGGGCAATCCAAAGGGTCCACGTCCTGGTTACTGAAAGGGTGGGGGGTCACCAGTTTCTTTCACTCTTAAAATGAGGGGAGGGGGAGGGATTGAAATAAAAATGTATTAAAAACATCCTTAGAATTCCGGAGAAGAATGAAAATGATCACTGGTACTAAATCATGGGGCACCCCCTTTATTTTACCAACATTAATTTAACAAGTATTTTCTTTTAATGCATTTTCTTACTTTAATTTTAATAATGTAAAAGATTATTTTAAATAAATTCAACTATTAATTAAAATACATAAATGTTTGTATAATTTCTATAAAATTAAAGATTCCTATTCCTAAATGTAATACATTGGTAGAGATGCTTGAGATTTTAAAAGATTTGATTTTACTGTTAACTTTTTTTACTTAATATTTGTTAGTTTTGTTACCTTAACTGAAATTGTACCCTGTATTCAGCAACTGGTGCAAATGAAAATGTATGTAGGACATAGAAAATTTAACCACTCCCAATATTACAAAGAGTAAGTACTAATTATATAGATCATAACTGCAATACCTAGTAGATCTATAATTTACTTACATTTGTGATACATGGAAGCCCATCTTTTATTTAAAAGCTCTTTCAACTTTATATAGATCTTAAACATGGTCAATTAGCAAACAAGAAAAAAAAAAACGAATTTGAACTTAAATATTTATTTGTAACTATGTACAATCCATCTCAAGAGTACTTGCATAATAGTTTTTACCAATGCTCACACCTTTTTTTTGTAGTTTCCTCATCTACAGCTATGAGGAAGATTGTTTTCAATCTTTGCCAAAATATGTAACTACAGCATTACATGAAATAATTTTATAAATAAAAATACAAAAATAAGGTGTGAGGAATTTTCCTAATATCTGTACAGAAATCTGCATCAAAAATGATTCATCACTTTGTAGTAGAATGTCCAGGAAGGTGTGTGTATCTTATGTAGGCATCGCTACCATCACCTGTGTCCGATGGGTTACATGGGTTTAAAATTTGTCCATTGTACATTGTAGGTGGTGAAGTGCCTGAAACCATTAGTCTTTGAACCTTGTGGCCATGCTTCACAAGAATGGTAGGGCTGCTAAACGACCTTCTTGTGAGAGCATAATGTTTCTTGTATCCGGCAACAGCATTTTTTGCAGCGGCTTGTACAGGAATTACAGGCACAGTGGCTACAGATGTCTGGTCTGAAGTACAATTTACTTCTGTCACGGGAGAATGGATGCGGTTTGCCAATGTCTGCTCTACAGGAATCACATTGCCCTGAAAAGGGAAAGTATATAAAAAAAAAGTATCATTAAGTCTTTAACAGAGAACTAGAACATTAATAACAGGTTCGTCATAATGTGTACCATTTGGGTAAGTAAAATAAAGTGTTACCCAACTTATTTTGGTATTTTTCAGACTAATTTATTGCCTATGACTTTTTGCCTGACAACTAGCAAAATAAACAAAGTAGCTTCAATTAACCTGTTTACTATTTTATTCAATATTATGCATCACAAACTTTCAGTATGTAATGAAATGTATAGAACATACTTGACAAAAATGCATCACAATTACTACAGTATACATTGTTTCATATGTACACAAAGCTCTTACATGCATAGTTGTTTGCTATTTAAAGTTAGCATTAACAGCTAAATTCAAATGCTGGCTCACAAAAATTAATGAAAATGGAATAGGGAGTAAGCTTTCTAAATTAGTCTAGACCAAGATTCCAGATAATTAGGGATTTTTTTAAACAGTTAATATGTTCAGTTGAATTGGATTTCAAAATCAATACTAAGTATAAAAAAGTGTATCATACTTCAAAAACTTAAACAAATAGTTGTATTTATTTTAAGTCCCATGAATGTTCAAGAACATACAAATAATTTAGAATTAAAATAGTTATGTCCAAAAAGTATTATTAGTTGTGACAAGGTGTGACAGAAAACCTTCACTGGATCTATAGGATTATTGTGTATTGGGGAAGTTTAAAGAAATAATCAAATTTCAAACATATAAATTTGTAAAATTGTAATGTTTTGTAAAGGTCACACCGACTTTAGTTAATATTAGGGTTCTATTGTTTTGATTCCTTAAAAAAAAAGTGAGGTGTAATCCTTAAAGATCCAGTTATGTTCTCCAAGCTGCAGACATTGTTTCTATTTTATAGGATTTAATTAAAACAGAAATGAAAAAAATAAATACATTATTCAAATATTACCATGACATAATTACTTATTTTTATCTACTAACATTTGGACATTTAATTGTTAGTTTTAACACCAAGAAAATTGTAATAAAATACTAAGAATTCAATGGCATTTTTTAATGTGCCATTTTCCACTAAGGTATTAGTTTATCCTTTTAAAATAACATTAAATTACTAGAACTTTAAAGTTTAGCTGCAAAAACCCAATACTAATGTAGCAAAATGCTTTTAATCCCCTGAGACAAATATTTTACTGTATTTAGAAACACTAAGAATATTTGCAGTGTTTTATTCTTTAAAAAAAGAGCTTTAAAAAAATGCACATTGTTAAAAATTGTCTCAAAATAAATGCAACATTCTAAGCCAAAAAAGGCTTACCTGAAAATGAAAGCTACAAAGTCATTTTAATGAAGTTATGCTGGTATTGATCTCAAAACATGACACACCTGTTAAATTGTAGGTTTGTCTTTTATTTTTAAAAAAAATACCTTTAAATGTTGTCAGTAATCTTTCAATACATTTCTTTAATAACATGGTTAAAAAGATCCTAAATTATAAATAATTTAAACATTTCAGAAAAAAAAATCATGCAAAGGGCATTTAGGGTTGATTTATTGAAATATTGGTTAACAATTCATTAAGAAAAATATATACACGTTTTTATGTTTCCTTAATTACATCAATGCTTTTGTAAAATACAGCAGTACAAAGCTATTTTTTAAATTTGCTACTGTCAGGTGTTTGGTAAATTATTAAGTGTACTGTAAATACTGCTTTCTTTTAACCTTTACAAGACAGTAAAGCCTAACTATCCTACTGAAAATATTGCCCATTTATTTCGTTTCAAAGTTTTTTTAAAAGATACAATTACTTGTCTAGTTTTCTATATGTATATATTTAAAATATACCATTAACTACTATATTAACACATTTGCCTCATTTATGACAGAACCTACAACTTATTTTAAAGTTTTCTAAAAGATGCTAAATAGTAATATAAAAAAAAATTAAATTATTGTTTAAAAATCACTATTTCTGCTGTACATAGTACAAAAACTTACTTTTACTTGAAATATAATTCATTATTAACGAAATAGCAAAAATTTACAAAGATAAAACTGGGCATCAGGGGAACTATAAAACAAAACTTTAAGCGAGCAAAGGAGGTTAAAATAAAAAAAATCAATCGACGAAAGCTGTAGGTTTTAGTTTTAAACACAAAAAAGATTTCAAATATCTTTCGGTAGAAAATGTATAAAGCAAAAACTGGAAGAAAGTTTAAGTTTTATGTAGCAAATATTCACTTAACATTTAAATTTTGTTCTTAGTGATAGTTTTACAATATCAGTTAAAAAAGTCTGTAATAGAAAAATTAAAATGATTGTATAACAAATATGGACTACTGAACAATTGAGAAGAGACAATATTTTGTGCAAACACTATTTCTAACACAAAATGCTCCTGACCACTTAACTTTCCACTAATATCTTACTTTTGGGGGGGGGGGGGGGGAAAGAGAAACAGTAATTAACATTTTAGAAAATATTCACAGCAATCTAAATTGCAATTTTTTGCACAAGGCCCTTATAAAATGATCGTAGACCTGATTATTTTTTTTAAATGTTTACGGCAGTCAAGTGTATATGTATGATTAAAAATTTTATTTGCAGTTTTTTAATTTGCAATTGCACTAAGCAATTTAATGTTTTTAATAATGAAATTAATTAAGTGATAAGAAAAAATATAGCTCCTATTGTGATTTTTAAAATAAACGATGTATTAAAAAAAACTCCAGGCAGAAAAAAAAGACAACAGAATTCATCCCAGACTTCCAGTTCTTACAAATCCATTAACATCAAAAGAATGATTGTACCAGTAGATAACTAGTCATGAACTACTTTAAATTCAAATTTTAAAATTACAGGTAATAAATAAATACAATCTGAACTGTTACTAAAATCAAAACAAATCAGAATCAAATACTCCTAAAGTGTTAAAAATTTAAATTTATGCATCTGAAGTCAATTATTTTAATGGGTTATTTGTTTTGATGTAAACTGCTTTAAACTTGTTTTCAAATTTCCAAGAAATATGGCAAATAACTGCATTTATACATGTATATTAAAGAAAAAGTATAGTATATTACTTGAGTACCAATTCACATAAACTAAAAATGCAACATAAAATATGAATATTAATACAGCACACACAAAAATAGAAGTCAATTTTTACAAAAAGAAAGAAAAAAACTCAAATTACTTAATAGAACATTTCATTGTTATAAAATAGCTACAATGTATTGCAATTACTTCATAGATACAACAATTTTGTTACTATAAAATAGCTACAATGTCTTGCAACTTCTTGGATCTTAAATGGATTTATAAACTATAGGTTAGTCAAAAAATGTAAATTGAGATTAAATTTAGCAATTACAAGATAAAAATTTCATACAAAGAACTATAGAAATTTATATTAGTTTAATAGAGTGAAAATTTTTGTTCAATGCATGCAATTTGCTGTCTAGTGTTAATTTTTAAAAAACCTAACTTGCTATGTACATTTTAATGCTTAACAACTGATGAAGTTGACAGACAACTGCCTGTAAGACAATTCATGTTATATAAGTATCTGCATTTCCCTCGTGTTTTTTTTTATATTAAAGGAATGAGACATTGGAATTTTTATTTTAAAATCTTAAAACATATTTAGTTTTGTATTAGTTCACTATATTTTCAAATTAATTTTTTTTTGCTATAAGTTATAACAATTAATTGTAAGTGTAAATTTTAAATTTGCAATATGTATGCTAGAAATCAATGTTTACAATTCCTTTTTTTTTTAAATTCATAAACCTGGAACTCTAGATTTTAACACCTAACCAATTGCCTATTTGTACCAGTAAGGTTATGCAGTTTTTGTTTTTTTTATATTTTTTTAAAATTACAACTGTTACTACCCGTATATCAGGTTTGTTGATAGATAAAATTATCTCTGACCCAGCTAGGTTGCTTGTGATGTGTTTCTCATAATTTTTTCCCTTCCCATATTTTTTCGTCTATTGTCTATCAGCATACAGGGATATATTTAATTCAAATATTTTCTAACATAAATTCTATTATTTTCTTTCTACTCAAACCCAAAGAAGCTGACTGATAAGCCTTCCTATAGTAGTTTCACTTAAAAGGATTTCAAAATTTAACATTGATGGCTTTCTAGTTAACTTTTTAAATTGATGAAGATATAAATGTGCATTAGACAAGAATCAACACATGCTGATCAGTTTTAGAATATGCCTATTATAAAAAAAAAGAGATAGTTTTAAGATTTTAAAATCTCTAAAGCTGGTGAGTATTGTATCATGCATTTCTAGAAGTGAATGCTGCAAACAAAAAAAAAAAAATTTTTTTTTAGAAGTAAATGTATATGATGTGTAGGCATGCTTTATTCCAGAAGCGAACCACTTGACCTTCGCAAAGCAAATTACTGATAGTACTGATACAGCTGTTGTACATGTTACCGAGTTGAATTATGAAAGTAGTTTATTAATTATTGATCTTAGGAAATTCAAGGTTTAGCAAGCAAGATCCCTTGTTTTCAAATATACCTTAAGTATTTACACCTTAAATCTTGTATGATTAAATCAAATTATTCATTATTTTAGTTAAGAAAATCCAGTGAATGGTGGGGTGTTAGACTATGACCAGTACTTAGCTGCAGAAAGTTAAGTAATTTGAATATACCTTGCAATACATTTTTTTTAAATATGTGAAATGTTTTTATATGTTTTGGTCAAGCTAATCCTATATTTTAGAAATTAATTTCAATATCAGCAAATAGAATGAATTTAACATATTTGGCAACAATAAATAAAAAAAAAAAAACAGATGAGACTTTTAAACCATAGATAAAATGCACTGTTTAAAAAGGAATGTATGTTAATACAAGAATATTGCATGATTAGGATAGGCATTATGCTATCTTAGATTGTGGCTAATTCAGACTAAAGTTGTTCGTTCATTGTCTTGAGAAAATGTTTATTTCTTTGTTTTCACAATGTTGCAACAAGTAATTTTCATTTTATAATTTTCTTGTGTTAAAACTGTTGAACAGTCGATAATTTTAACATGTTTTGATTTGAATACTTGCTATGTGTAATTGTTCCATTAACCATGTGGATGCTAAAAAAAGCTTATTTTTAGTTTAACTGATTAATATTTATCATACATACTTTAAAAATGGGTTTTGTATCTTAAAAAAAATGTATTCTGTGCTTTTATTTTAACCCTTGTCTTGGATATGTTTATAAGAGCTTATTCCAGAGAGGCTGAACTAAAAATATTTAAAATTTTCCCTTTCACTTTTTAATAATATTGGGTGTGTATATATCAAACTAAACAACCCTCTTAGAAGTTCAACTAATGTGAACTTATTTTAAGCAGCAAGAATTAGTTAGTTGCTAATACACAATAAAATATGTAACAACATAATGGCT
Organism: Physella acuta; assembly: GCF_028476545.2. NCBI lineage: Eukaryota > Metazoa > Mollusca > Gastropoda > Physidae > Physella > Physella acuta. The sequence goes on along the minus strand of NW_026731776.1, from coordinate 1,063,443 downwards.
TAACAGAATTCATAACATAGGAAGTTATTTTTGTGTAACTGTTCAAAACTGAGTTTCATTAAGTTACCAGCATATCTGCTTGTCTGAAATAAGTAATGATGATAAAATATTATGCACAGAATTATTTATCCCAACTCTAGTGAAATAGCGTAATCCTCACTTTACTTTCAATGTTAAAAGTTAGCTTATAAATAATAAGAAACATCTAAGGAAAGATATGCCAGATTTGCATGATTTTTAAATCTGAAATAAAATGTTTATTTTAAATGCTATTACAAAACTAAAATGCATACAAGCAGTTTTTAGAAAACAAGCTTAAAATCCAGATTAAACAATGTAAAACAGTTTGTGATATTACTTTTTGAAGAGCTACCAAAAAAAAAAAAAAATGGTGCAAAATTTGCTGTCTCAAAGCCATTCCTAAAATGTTATTTATCGCTAAGAAATTAAGATATTTGAAATATTAGATATAGTAACATTATGCTGAATGAATATCAAGAGGAGCTGGTAAGTTTTGGTGGATCTGTGTGTATTTACTTATTGGATCATACAAGTTAAAAAATTTTCAGGAAAGTAAATAATAGTTCAAAGAAAATCTTTCCTTGGAAAAATGTATCAATGCATTTACAGAAATTTTTTGTACTGATCAACGTTACAATTTATGATTGATTATTACTTTTTTGAATAGAATTTTTCTCCAAGCTTTAAAAGTATTTAGAAAGCCACATCACAGACAGCCTACACAATAAAGGTTTTAACTTCAGTAATTTTTACAAGGTGTAGTTTCACACAAGCTGAATTGTCATATTTTACTAAAAATTTAAGTTTATTGTATCAATATTGTAGGGCAAGCTAGATTTTATGATGTCAAACTTGTTTTAGTGCTTTTAATTGCCTATCACTTTAATGATTAAAACTTAAATTCTATTAAACCAGATGTGCTACTATATGATCTGTTACCTCCACTGTTGTTCCATCAACGAAAGTAGCATCAGCAAGCTCAGCACCTTGATATGCCTGGGGTGTTTGGTAAAGAACATCTGCAGCTGTTGGCATAGTTGCCCAAATGTATCCTGGGTTCGCAGGAACTGGTTGTAAAGAACTCTGCAAAGATAACTAACACACAAAAATATTTTAGGCAAAAATCTTTTACTTTTAATATTTAAATGATTGTTTCAATGCAATTAAAGAAAATTACCTGCTGATATGGATACTGGGGAGTCATATAAACTTGATTTTGTGGAATCATGACAGCAGTTGTTGCATATGACTGCTAGGAAAATGTCAATTTAATTTGATGTAATTACAATACAAATTACATGTGAGTAAAAGCAGATGTTATATTAAGGAGATAAAAAAAATGTAGCAAATTTGACTAATACATTCGAGCAAGAGGTCGACCTTTTTATATTACTAACAGTTTACAGTGTAATCATTTTTAAGCTTGCCCCCTTTGTACCATTAAAGGTTTATTTAGAGTTTAATGTTTAGATTTTATCATAAAGTACTGTACCTGAGGCTGAGCCAATGGATAATTTCCATCTGGAGTTTGAAAGATCGCCATGCCATTCTGATAGGTATAGGGCACACCATTAGTAAAAAGCACAGATCCAGGTGGAATGCTGGCATCTGCAAAAAAAAAAAAATGTTCATTTGCAAAATCTATTTTAATGGTGTGTAAACATTTTTATAACAAAATTGTGTTAATACTAATGATTCCACTAAAAAAAGGTATACATTTGACAAACTCACCATAAGGACGTGGTAAGCCCTGTAATAATGAAGCAAAAATTTAAAAATCAAATACAATTCCCTTGACAACAGATTAATAAATTTAGAAATTGTAACAAACTTATCAAGTCAAAAATACATAAATATATGTATAAAACGACAGTTAACTTTTAACAGACTTAACACAAAAGTTTCTTAAGAAAAATGGTTATTTTTTTCCCCAGAAATTTTCATAAAGGTAGGCGGCCATTATCATACTATGCTTTTAAATTATACCTCTCCCCACACATTATTTAATTGTGAAAGCCCTCCAAGAGATGTACACAAGAAGAAATATTTACCTGTTTCCTCACAGCAGGGCCAATATTTAGTTTTCTGTCTTTAAAAATTAGATTATCTGACTAGGAAAATAAAGTTTTATTGTAAATAAAAGCAACAAGTACAAATCGTTGGCAATGACATATATACAATATAGGCCTGCCCAAGTAATAAGCACATTTCCCAATACAAGTGAAAAGTTCTGGACTAAAGATAAGTAGATAAATTATGTTAAATATTTAAAGTTTAGAGCCAATTTTTATTGAATTCAAAATTAATGTTCAAAGGGTTTCAAAACTACAGATTGAAAAAATGTATATACACAATACATTTTTACCAATTTTGCCATTTACACAAATGGAGAGTGAATTGAGCATGGAGTTCAATTTTTTAAGATGGTACTTTTCTCTTTTAGAAATATTTTTTGTGTAAAGGTTTTTCTGAAAAATCAGTCTGAAGCAAGTAGGGCAAATTTTGTAGGACTCCTTGCAAAGTGCTGGAACCAACTGCTAACTGACTTAACCATATAGAATAAAACTAAAGAACCACACATTTATCAAAAGATTAACTAACTCTTAAACCATATTTCAGTCCTCAAATTAATTTAAATCTGGATATTATCACTAATGCTTTTATATTTTCAGATTGATCAGTTTCTTTCACAGTTCTGACAGCCAACAAGAAAAAGAACACGTCAAATCTAATATTCCTAGTAAAATATTTAATGAGTAAGGGAGATTATATAACTGCTTAACTACAAGCAAAGACAACTACTCAAATTTGTACATAAATTTTCTATCATTACATTGTGAAAAGTTCTGGACTAAAGATAAGTAGATAAATTATGTTAAATATTTAAAGTTTAGAGCCAATTTTTATTGAATTCAAAATTAATGTTCAAAGGGTTTCAAAACTACAGATTGAAAAAATGTATATACACAATACATTTTTACCAATTTTGCCATTTACACAAATGGAGAGTGAATTGAGCATGGAGTTCAATTTTTTAAGATGGTACTTTTCTCTTTTAGAAATATTTTTTGTGTAAAGGTTTTTCTGAAAAATCAGTCTGAAGCAAGTAGGGCAAATTTTGTAGGACTCCTTGCAAAGTGCTGGAACCAACTGCTAACTGACTTAACCATATAGAATAAAACTAAAGAACCACACATTTATCAAAAGATTAACTAACTCTTAAACCATATTTCAGTCCTCAAATTAATTTAAATCTGGATATTATCACTAATGCTTTTATATTTTCAGATTGATCAGTTTCTTTCACAGTTCTGACAGCCAACAAGAAAAAGAACACGTCAAATCTAATATTCCTAGTAAAATATTTAATGAGTAAGGGAGATTATATAACTGCTTAACTACAAGCAAAGACAACTACTCAAATTTGTACATAAATTTTCTATCATTACATTGTGAAAAGTTCTGGACTAAAGATAAGTAGATAAATTATGTTAAATATTTAAAGTTTAGAGCCAATTTTTATTGAATTCAAAATTAATGTTCAAAGGGTTTCAAAACTACAGATTGAAAAAATGTATATACACAATACATTTTTACCAATTTTGCCATTTACACAAATGGAGAGTGAATTGAGCATGGAGTTCAATTTTTTAAGATGGTACTTTTCTCTTTTAGAAATATTTTTTGTGTAAAGGTTTTTCTGAAAAATCAGTCTGAAGCAAGTAGGGCAAATTTTGTAGGACTCCTTGCAAAGTGCTGGAACCAACTGCTAACTGACTTAACCATATAGAATAAAACTAAAGAACCACACATTTATCAAAAGATTAACTAACTCTTAAACCATATTTCAGTCCTCAAATTAATTTAAATCTGGATATTATCACTAATGCTTTTATATTTTCAGATTGATCAGTTTCTTTCACAGTTCTGACAGCCAACAAGAAAAAGAACACGTCAAATCTAATATTCCTAGTAAAATATTTAATGAGTAAGGGAGATTATATAACTGCTTAACTACAAGCAAAGACAACTACTCAAATTTGTACATAAATTTTCTATCATTACATTGTGAAAAGTTCTGGACTAAAGATAAGTAGATAAATTATGTTAAATATTTAAAGTTTAGAGCCAATTTTTATTGAATTCAAAATTAATGTTCAAAGGGTTTCAAAACTACAGATTGAAAAAATGTATATACACAATACATTTTTACCAATTTTGCCATTTACACAAATGGAGAGTGAATTGAGCATGGAGTTCAATTTTTTAAGATGGTACTTTTCTCTTTTAGAAATATTTTTTGTGTAAAGGTTTTTCTGAAAAATCAGTCTGAAGCAAGTAGGGCAAATTTTGTAGGACTCCTTGCAAAGTGCTGGAACCAACTGCTAACTGACTTAACCATATAGAATAAAACTAAAGAACCACACATTTATCAAAAGATTAACTAACTCTTAAACCATATTTCAGTCCTCAAATTAATTTAAATCTGGATATTATCACTAATGCTTTTATATTTTCAGATTGATCAGTTTCTTTCACAGTTCTGACAGCCAACAAGAAAAAGAACACGTCAAATCTAATATTCCTAGTAAAATATTTAATGAGTAAGGGAGATTATATAACTGCTTAACTACAAGCAAAGACAACTACTCAAATTTGTACATAAATTTTCTATCATTACATTGTATTAATTCAGTTTCCTTATCAAATTTAATGTTTGCCTCCAACACTTTTTTTTAAATAGTTGTATGCTACGAAATTTTATGATAATATATATATATATATATATATATAATTCTCTTCTGGGAGAAAACAAGCTGCAAGTGCGCCTTGCAGTCCCCTCTCTTCCTCTCTATTGCTACCACCCCCACATGGTCTGATGAGCTGTGGTTCACGCTAAATGTTTACATAATACAATCATAGAGCCGGGTTTGGTGACTGCTATTAGGGGCAGATAATTTACTTTGAAACGATTTTAAACTTAGAGGAGGCTGCGTTCACGGGGGGGGGGGGGGTGTGTGTGTTTGTGTTAGTGTTTTAAAGCAAATATTTTCAGTGGCAGCATTGGTACTGTCGAATTCACAAATTATAAATTACTGAAAAGTAGAAAGAAAAAAAAACAACAGCTAATAGCGGCGTATGATACACCGCGGGTCGGCTCGGCTAAAATAAATTGCAAGTGTATGAAAAATGTGAAGCACCATTTTGCAACGCAACTTAGTTATGTAAGTTTGTATCTGAGAATTTAATTGAAGATATAATTTTGTATATTAAGAAAAAGTGATGTTAAAACAACTATTAAAGGAAAATGCTTGATTCAGTTAAGAGGGGAGAATTTAGTATATGTGGAAAATTCTGACAGATACTAAAAAGAAACACTTGTAGTTTTGCCTCATATTTAAAAACATTGAAAATGACTAAGATTTATGTGTAAAGGTCCTTAACATTTTAATTTTACCAGCCAGTCCTCTGATCAAAAAATGATTTTAGTGAATCTGCAAGGTAAAGAAAGAATCATCAAACTGAAATCATTTGTAGTATCTTACCTCTTTTTTTATTATTCTATCAGCATCTTCTTGACTCTCAAATGTAACAAATCCATATCTGCAAACACCATAAATAAATGTGAATTTACATAAAGAAATAATTGTGTCAAAAAAGGTCTTGTTAAGTTTTAAACAACATAAATAGCTGAGCACAAAATGAAAATATTGCAGTGGTCATGATAGCTTTTAAGATAGAAATGCTAACATGTTTATAAATTTAATAATTATATAAAAATAGTACATTTAGGAAGATTTACTGTCAGGGCACAAAAATATCTTTTAATTCGCATACCAAGCAATGATGCAAAACTACATACTTTAAAAATTAAAAGCAAAAAAGCTCTCAAGTCTGTAATAGAAAACATTTACAGAGAGGAAATAAAAACATAAAACCTAGAAAATGGCAATTTAAAAAAATGTTCACACCATTGCTAGTTAACCCTTAATGATCGTGACTTTGCTGTTACATAACTTATAACGCGTAAGGTGATGTGGCACAGGCTTTAAGGGTTAATTTTTAAAAATTCAAAGCAGTTACTGGAACAACCCCTCATATCACTAAATTGGTTACACTGAACGGAAGCTGGATCTAATTGCAGAAGCATTAATTAGCTTTAATTTTGCTAATAATATTGATTGTGATTTTAAGAGAAAGAACTTGGGACTTTTAAAAATCATGATTAACTACTACTGATAGAACTAAGAAAAATGTAAATAACTTTTCTTCAGTCTTCCACTGATATCTTACTACGCAAAATAATTTACTATACTGTGAGTTACAAACAGTAGGCATATCACACAAGAAAAATCTCTGGCACACAAGATTACATAATATTATACAAAATAAAAATTCTGTCTAATCAGTCGCACATAGTATTAGGCATACTACAGCATTAACTAGTTTAACAAACCTACCCCTTAGAAACTCCTGCCCGATCTGTTATAATCTTAGTATCTTTGACAGCACCAAATGCAGAAAAATACTGTTTTAGTTCTGCATCAGTTGTCTGAAAAAAGGTTTTTTTTATGATTCAGTATTTCATGGCATTTATCCAAAAATTTAAATGTATGGGTAAGAAAATTTTCAGATTACATATTTATGGTAGCTAGCACGGCTTTAGATGAAGACTGATTTCAGGAAGATCCAACTAGCATCATCAACCTACATTACAATACTATACTATTTTGACATGAATATTGCAATTAATGAATTTAACACATATGTATATTCCACTTTTAAGGATACTTGCTACTGTAGTAGGGACTGCAAATGACATAGGCCTACTTACACTTCATTAGATGAGTGATTTTAATTTAAATGATTATCAAGTAAGAGGTTTAAGTGTGTGTGTGTGTGTGGATGATTTCTGATATTGTTTCTGTTGCAAACTATTTCTAATCAGCATATTAACACTGTCTGATGTAACCCAAAAGCTTAATTTTAATTTACCAGAGATTACTAGCTTGAAAAAAAGTTTTAATTTTTAATGTATGCTGATATTTTTGTCAATATATAAACAAGTCAACTGCAAATTATCTATGACTTAAATTACACATATTTACATTTGCAGCAATTCCACCAACAAAAATTCTACTTGGTATAACTGTACCAAACTTTGGAGGATGTCCACCACTCAAAGGGGTTGAACTTGGTGTTGTAACTGGCGAAACATCAGCTGAGGACTATAAAATTAGATCTTAAGCCACCAATACATGGCTGGGTCTTTGTATCATACTTGTGTAGGTAACCATAAGTATTAGGGTTTGAAGTAGCCAGAGTTTGAGAGAGGGTTAAGGTTATAATTTAGTGTCTGTTGGTAGATAGGATTAGGCCCTTATAGGTCAGTAATATTAATAAAATCTACCATCCAGTCTCTGCTGGTAGTGCCTTTGTTAATTTCTAGACAAAAATCCCTCAGGTAATCATTTTTTGGGAGGATTAGCCCCCCCCCCTACTTATACCAGTGGATAAAAAAGGCCCTTTTAAAAAGGGTGTTAGGTAACTTGTTAGTTTAGTTAACTTAATACACATGACTTGCTAATAACCCCAAACTTATTAGTCCTATCATTTGCCTAAACCTAATTTCTCTCCATAAAATTAGATCTAGATGAGATTACAATACTAATACTTTATAAAGTTTATAGACATCAGTATACTCAATCATCCCATTTATGTATCTAAGTATTACTAATATTACCAATGACAAAGCTTAACACTCTAGATCTATATCTAGATTTATTTATTTTTGTCACTCCTGGGGAAGTGAGGGTTTAGGAGTTTGAGCTGATGTGTGATGGGGAAGTAGGGAAGAGTTTGTGATGTAATTTTTAGGGTAAAAAGAAAAAGGTGATGAGGTCGTGAATTATTTTTTTTTAGATCTAAATGGCAGTAAATGGGCCTTTAAAATTGACTAGATTCTAGATCTAGAAAGGTGTTTTTTTAAAAACAGCAGTTGAAAAAAAAACACTTGCCAAGAATCCAGTAGGTAGATCATAAGATCTAGAATCTAGACTAGATTTAGATCTAGATTTTTAGATCGAGTCAAGGGTCTAGATCTGTTTCTAGAGTAGATCTATATCTAGATAGTAGATTCTAGATAGATCTAATCTTGAGCTCTCTCTAGTGTAGTATGTAGCATTTGGACGAAGGGAGATAACTTTCATATAAAAACCTGTCCAGAAGCTCTGATTTTACAAATTTTGTTTTTACCGGTCTCTTTAATTTAAAATTAATATAATTTCCATTATACAAATAAAAAGCAACCATATTTTCAAAATCTACTGAGGTTCCTTGCCTAAGTGCAGTTACTTGTGTTACCTCTCCTTTTCTTTCTTTTTTGCCTTTAAAAAAATTAATCTAGATATCTAGATCTATCTTCTTAGCTTCTAGATCTAGACTAAAGAATCTAGATCTAGAGTCTAGAACTCTCTCGATCTAAAGTAAAAGAGTGTACTGTCTATTAGTTATAGTTATTGTCTACTAAAGACTAAACTTTAGGATCTAGATCAGGGGTCTCCAAACTTTTCAGCCCGAGGGCCGCATTAACTATCAAATATCAGAATGGGATGATTATAGATACCAGTGTCCGATAATGGAATCATCTTTAAAATAGGGGTGTTGGGTTGTTAGTAGTATTGTAATCTCGACTAATTTTATGGTTAGAAATTAGGGTTAGGCGTATGGTTGGACCAGGGTTGGGGTTAGGGACAGGGTTAGCATTGACATTAGCCAGCCATGGGCCACGTGTGTATTTAGTTAACTACCAGTAACCTAACACCCCTTTTTTACAGAAGATTCCATTATCAGACACCGGTGTAAACATTCTCCCCCATTCTTGAAAATGTTTGTACCCACTGATTTGTTGTTCCTAAATTTGAAAGGTACTTTGATCCAAAAGTTTTAATAATAGAAAAAGTCTTCCTTGGGCAAAATTGTATAAAAACCCACCCGAACTTCTTTGAACCTGTCTCTTAAGGAGGTCATTTGCTTGCAATTCAATGACATCGAGCTGCAGTTCATCTGGGCAACTGGCCACATTTGCTTCACATGGGTTTTGAAACAGTCTCACTTCTTCTGCCTTTAAATTCTACATTTAGCACACAAAGCTTGCTGGCGAATAATACAGTGCAGGGACATTGGTTGTAGACCTAGAATCTAGATCTAGAATGTTTGTCTCATTCGCTTGTCCAACCAAGCCTTTCTTTACGCCAGTCATGTACTTTTCTCCATCAATAGTTAGGTAACTGAGGTTAGTCCAGTCCAAGTTATAAGGCCTTATCAGCAAATGTTTCTTTTTACGTCATTGGATATAGATCTAGATTCTAGTAGATCTCTAATAAGACTAATATCCTCTCCGGTAGCAGTGCCATACATGGTATGTACTATGTAGGGAAGCCAGTTCTTATGTTATGTTTATGTCTTCATCCACAATTCTAATGAACACAAGCAGTTGAGAGGTGGAACAGCTTCCCAACTACTCATCCCTTGAAATTGAAAAATGGCTAAACTTGCAATTTTCGCTATTTGAATCACAATGATATGTTTTCACCAATGTCTGCAACACGGCGGGCTATGGTATTTGCACCCTTCTTGACTAGATTTAGATCTACGTTTTCTAGACTTCTAATTGAATTTTGAATTTTATGGGCAAAGTTCTTCAGCCACCTCCAACAAACATTTTTTTTTCAGTGGACAAAAATATCTCCGCGGGGCGGATGAGAGGACCTCGCGGGCCGTAGTTTGGAGACCCCTGTTCAACTGTTCTAGATTAGCCTATAGAATCTAGATCTAGAAATCTAGATGATGTCTAGATTCTAGATCTAAACTAAATAGTAAATAGTCTATAATTATTAATTAAATAATATTTAATATAATCTATTCTAAGACTCTAGATCTAGATTTTTTACTCTGACTAAAGTCTAGTCTTACTTAATACTTATTACTTAAGACTACTTTAAGTAGTTTAAGAGTAAGAGTCTAGTGACCTAGTCTAGACTAGATCTAGAAAATAATTTAATAAACATACCATTTTTGAGCAGGTTTCATACATTTGATAATTTTTTCTTGAAACTAGTAGATCTATCTACATGAAAACGGAAACAAAATCGAACACTTAACTCCAATTCAATACGAACGGTAATTTACAACATTATTTACAAGTGAACAAGTGAACAGAAGCAAAAAAAAACTACCCGACGGCAGTGTTGTGACGTAATTTTTCGTTGTTAAAATGCGCACGAAAAACTCTCCTGGGCTATACCAATTTGGACGTTTAGGGGTGGCAGGGTTTTTATTGTATTTATTTTTTCTAAAATCAACATAATAAATAACATTATAAAATTCAAGTGTGAAAATATTTTTGAAAAACAATGTTTAGTCTATTTTTGAAAAAGTCTTTTTCGTCAAGGTTTTTGTTAATGAATTTTTACTTTTCAGAAAGTTTATCTTCACCTCTATTTAAATTTATTCATAGATTGCTCCTGATTTTAGCGGGTTAAATAAATAAGGACTGGACAAGTTTTCATTGTTTGCCAACCTAGGCCTAGGCCTACACCCCACTAGTAGATCCTTCTAGATATAGATCTAGACCTAGGCCTATAGAGCCTACTGATTTTGATAAGATTGTTGTTCTAAAAGTAAAAGCTAGATCTAGTTTAGATCCAGATCTAGCCTAGGCCTAATTAATTTTCTTAGAGACTAGATCTAGTGTTGTTATGCCAATTTTAAAAAAAAATATTTCGCTTTAATTAAGCCAGAATCCCAAAAAATTCACTTTATTTTAAATTTGCATCAGCGTAGCTGGCCTATACCCAGCATGTCTTTTGCAGTTTTTACATTGGTGCCTTATTAAAAGTTAAGTGAAAATATCTGTGCTACACTACAAATAGTTACTAGATCTAGATATAGATTCTAGGCTAAAACTAAAATGAAAACCGATAGCCTAATTAAAAGAATAGCGGCGACTTATAAGAAGAATCTCCCTTCTTTGTATCATTTAATTGATCTAGATCTATGTATAGCACAAGCTCAAAATAAATTTTGTTGTAGATCTAGAATCTATAACTAGATCTATAAGAATATTAAGAAATTAACCGACTTTCAAATGCAGAAGTTCTTCATTAAAAGCAAAACTATAGTCCTGTCATAGCAAAAGCAATCCCGATTTTATTCATTTACAGGCACCTGTCAATAGTTTTTGATAGATTAGCAATGTGTTTTTAGACTGTAGCGTTAGCATTGTATTTCTTCTACTGTTTTCAGAAAGCTTTTTTTTTTTAAATTAGGTTTTGGAGAATCGCTCAAACGCCACTGAGAAATGTCGGCACCAAAACAGGTATTCAAGTGGCATCGGTGCTTGACAAAACGCTCTAGATCAGGGGTCTCCAAACGGTAAACGGAAAAAAAGTCACAGGAAAAAAAAACACAGAAAAAAAGTCACAGTTTTTGCTAGGAAAAAAAGTCACGGAAAAAAAGTCACAATGGAAAAATTTTATCGGAAAAAAAGTCACAGAAATAAAGTCACAGAAAAAAAGTCACAAAAATCTTTTTAGAAATATTTTGATTTATTTGTTAAGAATTGTAAAATTGTGTATGTTTATTGTTGTGGGTTGTATTTTTTGATAGCTTAAATTATTTATAGACGTTAAAAGCGTTATGGTTTATACAAATTGTGGGTAAAAATACTCTAAGATAATTTACACAACAATCTTAACTTTTGTTACGTATTTAGTTACATACGCGGTAGAAAATTTAACTATAAAAGAAATTTAGGCACATCATTGTGTTTTGCATAGGTTTTGCCGTAGGCTATTCTATGGTCGGCCTCTCCTCAGTCGGCATTGTCCGAACATATTTTGTGTTGTTGACGTTTTGTGTCAATGACAGCCTTTGAACATTGTCGGCTCTCTGTTTTGATCCTAAGTTTTGTTATGTAATGAGCGTGATAAATGTGGGCAGTAAAGGTGGTTGAACTAAGCATAACTATTGTTGCGATGAGTTGAGGGCAGTAATTCAGATGACCTTACCATTTCACGGTAATTTAATTTAAAAAAGAAACACGATGAAAACCGTGGACATTCTATTAAATGCTATAAATATTATGTTTAACATAATTACAATCTACATAATTCATACTAAATATTTTTAGATGAATTATAAAAATTACTATACGTATACAACCTACACACATTAAATTACATTTAATTAATCCTAAGTTAATGTGCACTCTCTGAATATTTAATACATAAAAGTATTAACAAATCCCATGCAAATATATATTTGTGACTTTTTTTTCCTGTGACTTTTTTTCCTGTGACTTTTTTTCCTGTGACTTTTTTTCTGTGTTTTTTTTTCCTGTGTTTTTTTTTCCTGTGACTTTTTTTCCTACAATCCTCCAAACTACGGCCCGCTGGCCTCATCCTCAGGTGGCTGAGGAACTTAACCCAGAAAATTCAAAACAATTTGGAAAAGTAGCTTTATGTGCAAAACTTTTGCATCAAAGTAGATCTAGAATTCTACCATTCAATTTTTGGAACAACATACCTGTGTGAAAAAAAATGTTCAGGATTGAAATACGTGAATAATAATTTGAGAACAAACTTGGACCTCAAATGTGTTGTCGTCCCCCGACAGTGTTTCTTCCAGACTTTTTTTCCAGAGGGGTGGTGGTACTTAACATGTGTATATATTTGAGGGGGGGGGGGGTAAACGTTCTTGGGGGGGGGGGAGGTTAGGGGGGGCTTCGCCACCCCGAAGAGATGCCCGGAAGAAACTTTGGCCCCCGAACTGATATTTGATAGTTAATCCGGCCCTCGGGGTGAAAAGTTTGGAGACCCCTGCTTTAGATCTATAACGCAACAGCATTGCAGGAATTGAGAAATACCCCGAACAAAATGCTCCGACTATTTAGTCATAAACAAAAAAGATCCCATCAAAGGACTCGACAATCTGGATAAAAAAGATTTAGACTTCCAGCACACTCCCGGTAGGGGGGGGGGGGACGACACGACAACTATACAACCACACCACCCCCTCAATGTTAAACCTCCCCTAATCCATTGAAAGTGTGGCCGCAGTCACTGATTTCACTTTCATTAAAATGCTTGTTTTTATTGTGAACCAAGCAAAAAAGAAACAGGACGGAACAAGTGAACCTATAAATACCAGTTGTGGCGTAGACTGAGGTTAGGAGGAAAGGGGTTAGAACGCCCATAGAGGCGGAAGTAGCGTAGGATGCTAGCCTGGGAAAATTTTAAAGATAGTGTCGCCTTTTCGGCGTTTATTGAATAGAATTTTAAACAAGTTCCACTACAACAACAAAAAAAACCCGTACCTTACCGAATCTACACATTTTAAAATTCAACAATTAGAATTTCATCGTCAATTTTGTGTTATATAAATATTTATTTTTGGGTGATTGTTTATGTAAAATGAGCCTCATAGAACATCATTTCGCTTTTTTCTGATGTTTCACTGTTCAGTACGAACATAAAGTTGCCAGGTCCTTGCAGGTCAGGAGATCTAAAAAAATATTTCAGAGGAAAACCACCATCATACCATCTCAAAGTGCTGGACATATGGAGGTCGGCGTGGTCGGGTCGGTTAAGCTCATGGTTGCTGAACTTCGGGCAGATGAGATTCGATACAGCAAATCTTCTATGAGAGACAACGCCAAAAGCAAATTACTGTTGCCTTGGTCCCTTTATTCTGCATCACTTGTTAGGATCTTTCCTTCTTTATCCTTCAGTTTTTTTCTCTGGGATTTTCTTACATGATAGGTTCTGGTTATTCCATAGAATCTCTTCATGTTCCCCGCCCTGCCTCAGTTTCTGCCTCCACTTTCAAAAGTGTTATCTCTTGCATGAACTGTCTTTTGATTTATTTTCCACCTCCCTGACCATGTGATTTACGGTCCAATATCGTGTTCTGAGGCAGTGGCGTAGCGAGGTCGGGTGTCACCCGGTGCGGCACTTAATGTTGCACTATTGAATTAAACACTGTCAAAGTTAAGAAAATAGACTACCACTGGGCTTAACTAATTGTTTTAACTGTTGCACACATCAATTGTGGCACTTAAGGGGGGGGGGGGCAACATTATCGTTTATAGTTCGCCCCGTAATGGGCCGCTACACCTCTGCTTTATACATGTTGCATTAAACTTGAATGCGGTTTACCAGCTCTCTTCCTTGATGCTTTCAATGGAAACCTACCGCTGTCGTGTAGTAGTTGGAACCTACAACAGTCGTGTAGTAGTTGGAAACCTACAGCAGTCGTTTTCTCAAATGCAAATGGCCGTGTGCAAGTTCGGTCATATCTTTAAAATGTTGACCCCCAGAACTGTACAAGAATCAGGCTAAAGGCTGTAGCACTTCCTTCCCCAAACCCTGTCACATTGCCCCCCCCCCCCCCCAATCCTCTATAAATGGGTACAGGGTGAAATTGTTGTGATACAACTGTGGTGATATTGTTGTAGTCATGATGTTATAGTGGTATCATGGTGATATTGTTGTGGTCATGATGTTATAGTGGTATCATGGTGATATTGTTGTGGTCATGATGTTATAGTGGTATCATGGTGATATTGTTGTGGTCATGATGTTATAGTGGTATCATGGTGATATTGTTGTGGTCATGATGTTATAGTGGTATCATGGTGATATTGTTGTGGTCATGTTGTTATAGTGGTATCATGGTGATATTGTTGTAGTCATGATGTTATAGTGGTATCATGGTGATATTGTTGTGGTCATGATGTTATAGTGGTATCATGGTGATATTGTTGTGGTCATGATGTTATAGTGGTATCATGGTGATATTGTTGTGGTCATGATGTTATAATGGTATCATGGTGATATTGTTGTGGTCATGTTGTTATAGTGGTATCATGGTGATATTGTTGTAGTCATGATGTTATAGTGGTATCATGGTGATATTGTTGTGGTCATGATGTTATAGTGGTATCATGGTGATATTGTTGTGGTCATGTTGTTATAGTGGTATCATGGTGATATTGTTGTAGTCATGATGTTATAGTGGTATCATGGTGATATTGTTGTGGTCATGTTGTTATAGTGGTATCATGGTGATATTGTTGTAGTCATGATGTTATAGTGGTATCATGGTGATATTGTTGTGGTCATGATGTTATAGTGGTATCATGGTGATATTGTTGTGGTCATGTTATAGTGGTATCATGGTGATATTGTTGTGGTCATGATGTTATAGTGGTATCATGGTGATATTGTTGTGGTCATGATGTTATAGTGGTATCATGGTGATATTGTTGTGGTCATGATGTTAAAGTGGTATCATGGTGATATTGTTGTGGTCATGATGTTATAGTGGTATCATGGTGATATTGTTGTGGTCATGATGTTATAATGGTATCATGGTGATATTGTTGTGGTCATGATGTTATAGTGGTATCATGGTGATATTGTTGTGGTCATGTTGTTACAGTGGTATCATGGTGATATTGTTGTAGTCATGATGTTATAGTGGTATCATGGTGATATTGTTGTGGTCATGATGTTATAGTGGTATCATGGTGATATTGTTGTAGTCATGATGTTATAGTGGTATCATCGTGATATTGTTGTGGTCATGTTGTTATAGTGGTATCATGGTGATATTGTTGTGGTCATGATGTTATAATGGTATCATGGTGATATTGTTGTGGTCATGATGTTATAGTGGTATCATGGTGATATTGTTGTGGTCATGTTATAGTGGTATCATGGTGATATTGTTGTGGTCATGATGTTATAGTGGTATCATGGTGATATTGTGGTGATATTTGTGATGCTATTGCTGACGAATTGTAAGGGCGATACTATTGTGCAAGTGATAGTGTTGTGATGATGTTGTAGTGGTGATATTGTTGTCATAAGTTGTTTTGGTTCTATGACTTGTCTGTAGCCATATTAAAAAACAAACAAGAAAAGCAGAATGTGTTAAGTCATATCACATGTTATTTTGTTACTATTTACAACACATGCCATAAATGCTTTTATACAAGGAACACAAGTTTTAAATTACATAATAGATACTTGTAACCAAGGCTTAAATTGTCACATACTTTTTTATCAAATGCATACCCAGCCACTCTTGGCATTACTCAAGACAAGAGGTGAAGACAAGTTGCATCAAGTAGGTAAAAGCAAATGTACCAAAGCAAATTGTGTGTGTATAGAATACATATAGGCAACATACATTTTTATGTTTATATATTACATATATATGTATGTGTGCATATATATATATATATATATATATATATATATATATATATATATATATATATATATATATATATATCTTTATATTATATATATATATTCATGTTTATGTATTACATACATATGTATATATACATATATTACATACATATATGCACCAAAAAGAATTTTTAAGAACGAGCAAAGCAATTCCAAAATTCCAATAATACTTTTCAAGATAAAATATTTCTTTGGATTTTTCTTTCAATTAATTTAAGAAAGCAAATATTGTATGAGAGAAAATTAGATGTACATTGACATCTTTCAACTGCGAGCATAAGTTAAGGAATTTCCTGATGAGTTAGACAAACTGTACCCTGGATCAATTGGTCCTCCCATTACCAAAATCTGTCATTCTGCCAAACAAATATCATACAATGTACACAAATAACAGGGAGAAGTTTAAAAATGATTCACTCAAGGTAGCGAGCAGAAAATAATGTGTGGCTCATCAATGCATCTTTAGCCAACCACACAAGGTCACATTTAGCCAAACACACAAGGTCACATTTAGCCAAACCCAGTCACATTTAGCCAAACCCAGTCACATTTGGCCAACCATACGAGGTCACATTTAGCCAATCACAAAGCCACCTTTAGCCAACCAGTCACCTTTGACCAACCACACAACCACATTTAGCCAACCAGTCACCTTTAGCCAACCACACAAGGTCACATTTAGCCAAACCCAGTCACATTTGGCCAACCATATGAGGTCACATTTAGCCAATCACAAAGCCACCTTTAGCCAACCAGTCACCTTTGACCAACCACACAACCACATTTAGCCAACCACAGTCACCTTTAGCCAACCACACAAGGTCACATTTAGCCAAACATAGTCACCTTTGGCCAACCACACAGCCACCATTAGCCAACCACACAACCACCTTTTGCCAACCACACAGCCACTTTTAGCCAACCACACAGCCACCCTTGGCCAACCACACAAAGCTACCATTTGGTCTGCAGCAGTTAGTAGGTTGTTCTACACCTGATACATTAAAGAATACATACATGAAAAAAAGAGAACATAATGACTATACAAGAGCACAACTAAATAAACCATGGGAGTGCTGTTGGTCAGTGACATGAGGCTGTTGGTCAGTGACATGAGGATGTTGGTCAGTGACACGAGGCTGTTGGTCAGTGACATGAGGATGTTGGTCAGTGACATGAGGCTGTTGGTCAGTGACATGAGGCTGTTGGTCAGTGACAAGAGGCTGTTGGTCAGTGACATGAGGCTGTTGGTCAGTGACATGAGGCTGTTGGTCAGTGACATGAGGATGTTGGTCAGTGACACGAGGCTGTTGGTCAGTGACATGAGGCTGTTGGTCAGTAACATGAGGCTGTTGGTCAGTGACATGAGGCTGTTGGTCAGTGACATGAGGCTGTTGGTCAGTGACATGAAGCTTGTTTGCGCAGCCATGGAGTGATAAAAGAAAATAAAAATTTGGGTGAATATCATTCCAGTCCACAGAATTACGAGTCCCATCTATTTTTGGTATCTAGGACGTTTATATGGCACAATAACTGACTCATCATCAACTTTATAAATATTTAGCAAGAGTTAGTGTACATATGCAATTAGTGATAGGAAGATAACATTACATTGATTTCTAATTAAAACTTTAAGCAGTTAATTTTTAAGTTAAAAATCTTAACCAACAGAATAGCATGACCCTAAACAAAGAAAAGAAGCTCCAATATCTTCTAGGCAATGGTCTGTTAACTTCACAACAACAATGGTTGCCTTTGGTCCCTATCTTGTCTCACATAATTCTCTGGTTAGATGATGATACAAACACAAGGAGCAAATCAGAAACAGACTTGTATGGGGGTGGGGGTTGTGGATTGTATGAGGGGGGTGGGGGTGGGTGGATTGTATGTAGGGGGGGGCATGGTGGATTGTATGTGGGGTGGCTTGTATGGGTAGGTAGCCTCTAGGTGGGGTGGCTTGTATGGGGGGGGGGGGTGGCTTGTATGGGTAGGTAGCCTCTAGGTGGGGTGGCTTGTATGGGTAGGTAGCCTCTATGTGTGGTGGCTTGTATGGGGGGGGGGTGGCTTGTATGGGTAGGTAGCCTCTATGTGTGGTGGCTTGTATGGGGGGGGGGGTGGCTTGTATGGGTAGGTAGCCTCTAGGTGGGGTGGCTTGTATGGGGGGTGGCTTGTATGGGTAGGTAGCCTCTAGGTGGGGTGGCTTGTATGGGTGAGTGGGATGTATGTGTGACTGGCTTTTATGTGGGGTGCCTTGTGTAAGAGGTGGACAATATGAGACCTGTATGGGGGGGGGGGGGTGTAGCATGCAATGTTATGCAGGTCACCCTGCTTGAGCACACACTGTAAACAAAAAACTCTCCAACCAATGGATGGAATGTTTGACTAAACTAGTGAGCACAGCTTTCTACAAAGTATGCCATTTTAAAATACAAAGTATACCATTTTAAAATACAAAGTATACCATTTTAAAAATACAAATGATACCATCTTTAAATATAAAGTATACCATTTTAAAAAAAAGCTGTTTTTGAAGAAAATTGTAATGATGGCAGAACCTTTTTTATCTAGTTAAAACATCAAAGCAATAAAACATTATGTCAAGCTATAAATCACAACTCTTCACCCATATCAGGTTCATATTGGGCTACATATCACTTGATTCAGGCAGATCAGTGCTGCTGAATGGTCCATAAAGAATGACTCAAATGGTTGCCATAGTTATGGCAGTCACATGACTTGACCTGTACATGCAGAAAGTTTGGTATCCTATATAAATCACAGAATCAAACTTCATTAGGTGCCTATTTTATACATATGTACATCCATTACATCATGTGGTCAGAACTCCTGTTTGCCAATCTGGCAAGTCTGACTTTAAAAATGTACACAAACAATTGACTTTAAGAGATGTGAACAACTCATTTTTACAGTTAAACATTGCAAAAAAGTTAGCCAAAAATAAATTTTTTATGACACACAAAAAAAAACAACAAAAAACAACAACCAATTGAACAAAAAAAATGTATGATTGAGCTTTCAGTCAAAATACACAGCCATGTAGTGGGCCCAGGTTTGAATTAGCAGCCAACATTTGTTTTACACAACACTCACAAACCCATACAAATCTTTAGCACCACACTTTCAAACAAGCCCATACACATAATTGTATATGTGTAGTCATCACAAAGAAATATATGTCATAAAAGTGAATCCCCATTTAGTACCTTAAAGCTATCATGGTGTATAAATAGCTCTAAAACATGAAATCTCATGACAAGGTGGGGCAGGACACAGGTTTGTGAGAGAGACAATGTTCACGGTTCATTGTGGTACTCTACACAAGCTCCAGCTATGTACACTCAATACAAGTACACTGGTAGATCAATCATATTTCATACAAGTCAGCACAACTAAACTGCATAGAGGAAATGATTCATTGCAAGCTTTACATAGAGAAACCTCTCAGTGAAGATGTTCAAGCTAGTTATTCCAGGGGTTAAAACAGGTGACTGGGTGATGTCTTGATGTCCAGAGGGGTTATAACAGGTGACTGGGTGATGTCCAGAGGGGTTAAAACAGGTGACTGGGTGATGTCTTGATGTCCAGAGGGGTTAAAACAGGTGACTGGGTGATGTCTTGATGTCCAGAGGGGTTAAAACAGGTGACTGGGTGATGTCTTGATGTCCAGAGGGGTTAAAACAGGTGACTGGGTGATGTCTTGATGTCCAGAGGGGTTAAATCAGATGACTGGGTGATGTCTTGATGTCCAGAGGGGTTAAATCAGATGACTGGGTGATGTCTTGATGTCCAGAGGGGTTAAATCAGATGACTGGGTGATGTCCAGAGGGGTTAAAACAGGTGACTGGGTGATGTCCAGAGGGGTTACAGCTATTGTTGAGGTCTAAGATGCTGCAAACAGCTGGAGAACACAACACATTGAATAGTGGCTCATGGAGGTTCTATAAGGCAAACTGGCTGTAATGGACAAGACTGGGTGGGTTGGGCAGCACTGGGTGGGGTGGACAGCACTGGGTGGGGTGGACAGCACTGGGTGGGGTGGACAGCACTGGGTGGGGTGGACAGCACTGGGTGGGGTGGACAGCACTGGGTGGGGTGGACAGCACTGGGTGGGGTGGACAGCACTGGGTGGGGTGGGCAGCACTGGGTGGGGTGGGCAGCAGTGGGTGGGGTGGACAGCACTGGGTGGGGTGGACAGAACTGGGTGGGGTGGACAGCACTGGGTGGGGTGGACAGCACTGGGTGGGGTGGACAGCACTGGGTGGGGTGGGCAGCAGTGGGTGGGGTGGACAGCACTGGGTGGGGTGGACAGAACTGGGTGGAGTGGACAGCACTGGGTGGGGTGGACAGCACTGGGTGGGGTGGACAAGACTGGGTCCACAGCAGCGCTCACAGTCATTCAGGTGTTGCTTCAGTCAAGTAAGGTGGCAGGCCACATAGACTTACAGGTGTTGCTTCAGTCAAGTAAGGTGGCAGCCCACATAGACTTACAGGTGTTGCTTCAGTCAAGTAAGGTGGCAGGCCACATAGACTTACAGGTGCTGCTTCAGTCAAGTAAGGTGGCAGGCCACATAGACTTACAGGTGCTGCTTCAGTCAAGTAAGGTGGCAGGCCACATAGACTTACAGGTGTTGCTTCAGTCAAGTAAGGTGGCAGGCCACATAGACTTACAGGTGTTGCTTCAGTCAAGTAAGGTGGCAGGCCCACATAGACTTACAGGTGCTGCTTCAGTCAAGTAAGGTGGCAGGCCACATAGACTTACAGGTGTTGCTTCAGTCAAGTAAGGTGGCAGGCCACATAGACTTACAGGTGTTGCTTCAGTCAAGTAAGGTGGCAGCCCACATAGACTTACAGGTGTTGCTTCAGTCAAGTAAGGTGGCAGGCCCACATAGACTTACAGGTGCTGCTTCAGTCAAGTAAGGTGGCAGGCCACATAGACTTACAGGTGTTGCTTCAGTCAAGTAAGGTGGCAGGCCACATAGACTTACAGGTGTTGCTTCAGTCAAGTAAGGTGGCAGCCCACATAGACTTACAGGTGTTGCTTCAGTCAAGTAAGGTGGCAGGCCCACATAGACTTACAGGTGCTGCTTCAGTCAAGTAAGGTGGCAGGCCAACATAGACTTACAGGTGTTGCTTCAGTCAAGTAAGGTGGCAGGCCCACATAGACTTACAGGTGCTGCTTCAGTCAAGTAAGGTGGCAGGCCCACATAGACTTACAGGTGCTGCTTCAGTCAAGTAAGGTGGCAGGCCACATAGACTTACAGGTGTTGCTTCAGTCAAGTAAGGTGGCAGGCCACATAGACTTACAGGTGTTGCTTCAGTCAAGTAAGGTGGCAGGCCACATAGACTTACAGGTGTTGCTTCAGTCAATGCCAAATGTACTGGTTTCTTCTACTGCCATGACCAGCTTCTCAAACAGCATCTCAAACGAGGTGTAAGGCGGCAGGTCCAGCCTGTTGAAGCAGGTGTGAGCTCTGGGGAGAACAAATGGTCTGCTGGGTCAACTCAACATCCAACTCATGCTTCAAACACTCAGATGGTCAACTCAACATCCAACTCATGCTTCAAACACTCAGATGGTCAACTCAACATCCAACTCATGCTTCAAACACTCAGATGGTCAACTCAACATCCAACGCATGCTTCAAACACTCAGATGGTCAACTCAACTCATGCTTCAAACACTCAGATGGTCAACTCAACATCCAACTCATGCTTCAAACACTCAGATGGTCAACTCAACATCCAACTCATGCTTCAAACACTCAGATGGTCAACTCAATTCATGCTTCAAACACTCAGATGGTCAACTCAACATCCAACTCATGCTTCAAACACTCAGATGGTCAACTCAACATCCAACGCATGCTTCAAACACTCAGATGGTCAACTCAACTCATGCTTCAAACACTCAGATGGTCAACTCAACATCCAACTCATGCTTCAAACACTCAGATGGTCAACATCCAACTCATGCTTCAAACACTCAGATGGTCAACTCAACTCATGCTTCAAACACTCAGATGGTCAACTCAACATCCAACTCATGCTTCAAACACTCAGATGGTCAACTCAACATCCAACTCATGCTTCAAACACTTAGATGGTCAACTCAACTCATGCTTCAAACACTCAGATGGTCAACTCAACATCCAACTCATGCTTCAAACACTCAGATGGTCAACTCAACATCCAACTCATGCTTCAAACACTCAGATGGTCAACTCATGCTTCAAACACTCAGATGGTCAACTCATGCTTCAAACACTCAGATGGTCAACTCAACTCATGCTTCAAACACTCAGATGGTCAACTCAACATCCAACTCATGCTTCAAACACTCAGATGGTCAACTCAACATCCAACTCATGCTTCAAACACTCAGATGGTCAACTCAACTCATGCTTCAAACACTCAGATGGTCAACTCAACATCCAACTCATGCTTCAAACACTCAGATGGTCAACTCAACATCCAACTCATGCTTCAAACACTCAGATGGTCAACTCAACATCCAACTCATGCTTCAAACACTCAGATGGTCAACTCATGCTTCAAACACTCAGATGGTCAACTCAACATCCAACTCATGCTTCAAACACTCAGATGGTCAACTCAACATCCAACTCATGCTTCAAACACTCAGATGGTCAACTCAACATCCAACTCATGCTTCAAACACTCAGATGGTCAACTCATGCTTCAAACACTCAGATGGTCAACTCAACACATGCTTCAAACACTCAGATGGTCAACTCAACATCCAACTCATGCTTCAAACACTCAGATGGTCAACTCAACATCCAACTCATGCTTCAAACACTCAGATGGTCAAATCAACTCATGCTTCAAACACTCAGATGGTCAACTCAACTCATGCTTCAAACACTCAGATGGTCAACTCAACTCATGCTTCAAACACTCAGATGGTCAACTCAACATCCAACTCATGCTTCAAACACTCAGATGGTCAACTCAACATCCAACTCATGCTTCAAACACTCAGATGGTCAACTCAACATCCAACTCATGCTTCAAACACTCAGATGGTCAACTCATGCTTCAAACACTCAGATGGTCAACTCAACACATGCTTCAAACACTCAGATGGTCAACTCAACATCCAACTCATGCTTCAAACACTCAGATGGTCAACTCAACATCCAACTCATGCTTCAAACACTCAGATGGTCAAATCAACTCATGCTTCAAACACTCAGATGGTCAACTCAACTCATGCTTCAAACACTCAGATGGTCAACTCAACTCATGCTTCAAACACTCAGATGGTCAACTCAACATCCAACTCATGCTTCAAACACTCAGATGGTCAACTCAATTCATGCTTCAAACACTCAGATGGTCAACTCAACATCCAACTCATGCTTCAAACACTCAGATGGTCAACTCAACATCCAACTCATGCTTCAAACACTCAGATGGTCAACTCAACATCCAACTCATGCTTCAAACACTCAGATGGTCAACTCAACATCCAACTCATGCTTCAAACACTCAGATGGTCAACTCAACATCCAACTCATGCTTCAAACACTCAGATGGTCAACTCAACATCCAACTCATGCTTCAAACACTCAGATGGTCAACTCATGCTTCAAACACTCAGATGGTCAACTCAACTCATGCTTCAAACACTCAGATGGTCAACTCAACATCCAACTCATGCTTCAAACACTCAGATGGTCAACTCAACATCCAACTCATGCTTCAAACACTCAGATGGTCAACTCAACATCCAACTCATGCTTCAAACACTCAGATGGTCAACTCAATTCATGCTTCAAACACTCAGATGGTCAACTCAACATCCAACTCATGCTTCAAACACTCAGATGGTCAACTCAATTCATGCTTCAAACACTCAGATGGTCAACTCAATTCATGCTTCAAACACTCAGATGGTCAACTCAATTCATGCTTCAAACACTCAGATGGTCAACTCAATTCATGCTTCAAACACTCAGATGGTCAACTCAACATCCAACTCATGCTTCAAACACTCAGATGGTCAACTCAACATCCAACTCATGCTTCAAACACTCAGATGGTCAACTCAATTCATGCTTCAAACACTCAGATGGTCAACTCAACATCCAACTCATGCTTCAAACACTCAGATGGTCAACTCAACATCCAACTCATGCTTCAAACACTCAGATGGTCAACTCAACATCCAACTCATGCTTCAAACACTCAGATGGTCAACTCAACTCATGCTTCAAACACTCAGATGGTCAACTCAACATCCAACTCATGCTTCAAACACTCAGATGGTCAACTCAATTCATGCTTCAAACACTCAGATGGTCAACTCAACATCCAACTCATGCTTCAAACACTCAGATGGTCAACTCAACATCCAACTCATGCTTCAAACACTCAGATGGTCAACTCAACATCCAACTCATGCTTCAAACACTCAGATGGTCAACTCAACATCCAACTCATGCTTCAAACACTCAGATGGTCAACTCAACATCCAACTCATGCTTCAAACACTCAGATGGTCAACTCATGCTTCAAACACTCAGATGGTCAACTCAACATCCAACTCATGCTTCAAACACTCAGATGGTCAACTCAATTCATGCTTCAAACACTCAGATGGTCAACTCAACATCCAACTCATGCTTCAAACACTCAGATGGTCAACTCAATTCATGCTTCAAACACTCAGATGGTCAACTCAATTCATGCTTCAAACACTCAGATGGTCAACTCAATTCATGCTTCAAACACTCAGATGGTCAACTCAATTCATGCTTCAAACACTCAGATGGTCAACTCAACATCCAACTCATGCTTCAAACACTCAGATGGTCAACTCAACATCCAACTCATGCTTCAAACACTCAGATGGTCAACTCAATTCATGCTTCAAACACTCAGATGGTCAACTCAACATCCAACTCATGCTTCAAACACTCAGATGGTCAACTCAACATCCAACTCATGCTTCAAACACTCAGATGGTCAACTCAACATCCAACTCATGCTTCAAACACTCAGATGGTCAACTCAACTCATGCTTCAAACACTCAGATGGTCAACTCAACATCCAACTCATGCTTCAAACACTCAGATGGTCAACTCAATTCATGCTTCAAACACTCAGATGGTCAACTCAACATCCAACTCATGCTTCAAACACTCAGATGGTCAACTCAACATCCAACTCATGCTTCAAACACTCAGATGGTCAACTCAACATCCAACTCATGCTTCAAACACTCAGATGGTCAACTCAACATCCAACTCATGCTTCAAACACTCAGATGGTCAACTCAACATCCAACTCATGCTTCAAACACTCAGATGGTCAACTCAACTCATGCTTCAAACACTCAGATGGTCAACTCAACATCCAACTCATGCTTCAAACACTCAGATGGTCAACTCAATTCATGCTTCAAACACTTAGATGGTCAACCTGGGGCAACTGACTTTACCCACCCTTTGGCTGACTTGTGACTTTACCCAACCATTGACTGACTTGTGACTTTACCCAACCATTGACTGACTTGTGACTTTACCCAACCATTGACTGACTTGTGACTTTACACCCCCATTGGCTGACTTGTGACTTTACACCCCCTTTGGCTGACTTGTGACTTTACCCAACCATTGACTGACTTGTGACTTTACCCAACCATTGACTGACTTGTGACTTTACTCCCCCCATTTCTTACCTTGGCAGACTTGTGACTTTACCCCACTTCTCTATACAAAATTTACGTGGCCCATTACTCCCCCTTAAAGCAGTGAATCCTTCGTAGGGAATACTTGATGATCCAGTGACAAACTGAAAGTAACAAACAACACAAGGCTTTAGACAAGCAACAAATCTTGAATACAAGGTTTTAGACTGGCAAAAACCAGAATTGTCTAACCTCCATAGTAAATTACTTGAAATAATTTCATTAGTTATTTAAGTAGCTGCACTTCTTTATATGTAGGCACCTGTAATTGCCTAACCTGTCTAGCTAGGCACCTGTAATAGCCTAACCTGTCTAGCTAGGCACCTGTAATAGCCTAACCTGTCTAGCTAGGCACCTGTAATAGCCTAACCCGTCTAGCTAGGCACCTGTAATAGCCTAACCTGTCTAGCTAGGCACCTGTAATAGCCTAACCTGTCTAGCTAGGCACCTGTAATAGCCTAACCTGTCTAGCTAGGCACTTGTAATAGCCTAACCTGTCTAGCTAGGCACCTGTAATAGCCTAACCTGTCTAGCACCTGTAATAGCCTAACCTGTCTAGCTAGGCACCTGTAATAGCCTAACCTGTCTAGCTAGGCACCTGTAATAGCCTAACCTGTCTAGCTAGGCACCTGTAATAGCCTAACCTATCTAGCTAGGCACCTGTAATAGCCTAACCTGTCTAGCTGAGTACCTGTAATAGCCTAACCTGTCTAGCTAGGCACCTGTAATAACCTAACCTGTCTAGCCAGGCACCTGTAATAGCCTAACCTGTCTAGCTAGGCACCTGTAATAGCCTAACCCGTCTAGCTAGGCACCTGTAATAGCCTAACCTGTCTAGCTGAGTACCTGTAATAGCCTAACGTGTCTAGCTAGGCACCTGTAATAACCTAACCTGTCTAGCTAGGCACCAGTAATAGCCTAACCTGTCTAGCTAGGCACCTGTAATAGCCTAACCTGTCTAGCTGAGTACCTGTAATAGCCTAACCTGTCTAGCTAGGCACCTGTAATAACCTAACCTGTCTAGCTAGGCACCTGTAATAGCCTAACCTGTCTAGCTGAGTACCTGTAATAGCCTAACCTGTCTAGCTAGGCACCTGTAATAGCCTAACCCGTCTAGCTAGGCACCTGTAATAGCCTAACCTGTCTAGCTAGGCACCTGTAATAACCTAACCTGTCTAGCTGAGTACCTGTAATAGCCTGAGCTGCCTCTCATTATCAAACTTCTCAATGGCCTCCCAGAACCACTGGATGACAGTATGCTGATCATGGTAACCTGGAGATGACAACATTAAACATTTCAGTGGAGACATTGACTGGTCTGGTAGAAATAACAACATTATAAATGAACATTTCAGTGGAGAAATTGACTGGTCTGGTAGGAAATAACAACATTAGAATTGAACATTTCAGTGGAGACATTGACTGGTCTGGTAGGAAATAACAACATTATAAATGAACATTTCAGTGGAGACATTGACTGGTCTGGTAGGAAATAATAACATTATAAATGAACATTTTGGTGGAGACATTGACTGGTCTGGTAGGAAATAACAACATTAGAATTGAACATTTTGGTGGAGACATTGACTGGTCTGGTAGGAAATAACAACATTATAATTGAACATTTTGGTGGAGACATTGACTGGTCTGGTAGGAAATAACAACATTATAAATGAACATTTTGGTGGAGACATTGACTGGTCTGGTAGGAAATAACATTATAAATGAACATTTTGGTGGAGACATTGACTGGTCTGGTAGGAAATAACAGCATTATAATTGAACATTTTGGTGTAGACATTGACTGGTCTGGTAGGAAATAACAACATTATAATTGAACATTTTGGTGGAGACATTGACTGGTCTGGTAGGAAATAACAACATTAGAATTGAACATTTTGGTGGAGACATTGACTGGTCTGGTAGGAAATAACAACATTAGAATTGAACATTTTGGTGGAGACATTGACTGGTCTGGTAGGAAATAACAACATTATAAATGAACATTTTGGTGGAGACATTGACTGGTCTGGTAGGAAATAACAACATTAGAATTGAACATTTTGGTGGAGACATTGACTGGTCTGGTAGGAAATAACAACATTAGAATTGAACATTTTGGTGGAGACATTGACTGGTCTGGTAGGAAATAACAACATTAGAATTGAAGATTTTGGTGGAGACATTGACTGGTCTGGTAGGAAATAACAACATTAGAATTGAACATTTTGGTGGAGACATTGACTGGTCTGGTAGGAAATAACAACATTAGAATTGAACATTTTGGTGGAGACATTGACTGGTCTGGTAGGAAATAACAACATTATAAATGAACATTTTGGTGGAGACATTGACTGGTCTGGTAGGAAATAACAACATTATAAATGAACATTTTGGTGGAGACATTGACTGGTCTGGTTTACGTAGAGATTATGTTCTGACAGAATGTGATGGCTGCATTGTTGTAAGACATTCAATTCCTGAACCAACTTTTGAAAGAAATAAGTATTTCTGTACAATACCTGAGCGATAGTCAGTATTTCTGCGCCAGTCTCCAATATCAATCTCTACAGTGCCAGCAATGACCAGTTCCAGCTCACGAGCATCAAAGACAGAGACCAGGCGACCATCCAGCACCTGTCAACAGCAGTTGGTAACATTTAGTGGGGTTTTGTTTTGTCAACAGCAGTTGGTAACATTTAGTGGGGTTTTGTTTTGTCAACAGCAGTTGGTAACATTTAGTGGGGTTGTTTTGTCAACAGCAGTTGGTAACATTTAGTGGGGTTTTGTTGTGGTAATAAAAACTAATTGGACATGTTGTGAATGAAAGATCAAACCTCATGGAATCCCCGTATGAGGCTGTCTGTCTGTTCTGTGACTCCCCTCTCCAGCCTCCACTTGACCATCTTCTCTATGTACTCCTTCTTGTTCCTCTCTGTCACCACAATGTTCTTGCCATTGGGCTTCAGCTCCCTCTCTGTCACCTGTAGACAGAATAGACACATAGGTCAGCACAGCTGGGCTGGAGGTCAGCACAGCTGGGCCGGAGGTCAGCACAGCTGGGCTGGAGGTCAGCACAGCTGGAGGTCAGCACAGCTGGGCCAGAGACTTGGCCAGTAACCAAACAGAGAGAGCACTGACCTGTCCAAAGACTTCCTCACTGACAGAGAAGGTCAGGTCCAGGTCCACTTCACTAATGTCATTGTCTTTGATCCACAGCAAGCTCTGGTGGAACTCCATGTCAAGCGACTCCACATCTTCCAGAGAGAGTGGCCTATAAGACAGTAGCAATGTTTTAGTGTCCTACAGGACAGTAGCAATGTTTTAAAGTGTCCTACAGGACAGTAGCAATGTTTTAAAGTGTCCTACAGGACAGTAGCAATGTTTTAAAGTGTCCTATAGGACAGTAGCAATGTTTTAAAATGTCCTACAGGACAGTAGCAATGATTTAGTGTCCTACAGGACAGTAGCAATGATTTAGTGTCCTACAGGACAGTAGCAATGTTTTAAAGTTTCCTACAGGACACTAGAAATGTTTTAAAGTGTCCTATAGGACACTAGCAATGTTTTAGAGTGTCCTATAGGCCAGTAGCAATGATATAAAGTGTCCTACAGGAAAACAGCACTGACTTACACACGAAGTAGGGACTTGTAGAAAGGCCGTGTGAAGAAAGCATCAAGCAGGTACTGGTGGACTAAAGCCAGACCCAACACGCGACCAGAGAAGCGAAACCTGTAATAAGGATTAGTATTTTACATTCAATGACATACAGTTATAATAAATTGTAATATTGTTTACATCTATTAACAGTAAGTATTAATAAGTTTCAGATAAAATGTTTCTTTACCATTCATGGGCATTCTCAACAAATGTTGATAAGGGGCTGACTTGCACAGTGTACGTATCATTGGCTGAATACTCAAATAGGCCGTAGTAAGGATTGAACAGCTCACGAGATAGTAAGAAGAAAAACTCTCGAGATGGGCCCCCATAGTCCAGGCTAGAACACACAAGATCAAATAAATGAATTTTTAAATGGGGCTCCCATAGAACAAGTTACTTCTAAAATGCACACTCCCCCCCTGAGGTTAGGATAGAACATATTTGCTCACCCCTCTTCTCCAGCAAATGTGATGTAGAGTTTATTCTTCTGGAGCTCTTTCTTTGGCGTGGACATGATTTTGTTGAAGGCGTCTTCTAAAACATGATCTCTTCTCACAGTCAGCCTGGGGAGACATAATCCTTGGTAACAGACAGGGGAGAGAATCAGTGTATCACATGTAACAGGAGGGGAGAGAATCAGAGTACCAGACAGGAGAGATGAGTCTATCAATACATAACAGGGGAGAGAATATGTGAATCAAAATGTAACAGGAGG
Source organism: Physella acuta (assembly GCF_028476545.2). Classification (NCBI taxonomy): domain Eukaryota; kingdom Metazoa; phylum Mollusca; class Gastropoda; family Physidae; genus Physella; species Physella acuta. The sequence continues at coordinate 1,032,984 of NW_026731776.1, read as the reverse complement.
GGAGATAATAAGTGGTACAAGTTTCTACAAAATGAATACTAGCAGTTGGTTTTTTTAATATAACAACCAAAAGAGAATGGCATCATCTGTATGTTTGCTAGACTTAAAGACAGACAAGAGTTGTACTCACTTTAACTTGCCTGGACCTTGTCCGTAGCCCTTAGACTCAAGCTTGCGATAAAAGTTTCTCAGTTTAGCCTGGAAATCTCTTTTGTATGGTGCTGGCACACGGCCGGGGCCTCGTTGAACTAAACAAAATAAAAATGTTGTCCAGTCTTGAGTCATTGATAAACTTTGGAACAAATGGACTGAAAGCTTGTATTACAGTCCAAGCTGTTCTTGCTTCCGCTACACACTTTTTATCAACTGCAGTGGAGTATGCCATTCTAATCTTTGAACTTACTTTCATCAATGTAAAAACATAGAGGTTACCTGGTGACCCTTGAGGTGACCCCTGACTTGCAGCCTCTAGTGAATCTATTCTCCGATTACTTATTATAGGGACATAGCTCATGATTTCATTTTCAAATAGGCTGAAATAGTGATGATTAAATCAGTCAAAGGAATAATGATTAAATGAAACAATAACAGAAGAAAATGTTTTTATAAAACATCATCTATCAGACATGCCTATTATTTATTTAAAAGGGGAACAAACTTCAAACATGGGAACAATTTGCTTTTGATGGGACGTTAGGCATGTATGATCTATGTAAACAGTGAGGGACAACAGCAACCTGTGGATGTTATGGGTACAGATCTCTGGTGGTGCTACAACATGGACTCACCTGAGTAAGAGTGTCAGGTCTATATCATTTGAGAACCTCTCCAGCATGTCTACACCTCGGGCTGCTATTTTATTGACTTTCTCACGCAGACTAGAACTAGATGCATACTGGGGGCAGCGCTCTCTCAACATGTCATCCACATTGGCTTGACGCAGGAATACCACAACTTTCTCATTGTAAGCTAAGAAAGATGGAAAATCAGTTATCACTGAAAGCTAAGCTGGCAAACTTCCAAATCTCAAGGACATGAAAACATTAAAGAGACAATATGAGATAGAATAGGTAATGAGCTTTTGACTGCCTGATATTTTTGGTGAGATCAGAAGTTTAAGCTTTAACTAATAAGTTTACAAATACCAATTGTTTTGTAGATTCTATAAAAAAACTAGACATTAGATCAGATGTTTAAGCTTTAACTAACAAGTTTACAAATACCAATTGTTTTGTAGATTCTATAAAAAACTAGACATGAGATCAGAAGTTTAACTAATAAGTTTACAAATACCAATTGTTTTGTAGATTCTATAAAAAACTAGACATTAGATCAGAAGTTTAAGCTTTAACTAACAAGTTTACAAATACCAATTGTTTTGTAGATTCTATAAAAAACTAGACATTAGATCAGATGTTTAACTAATAAGTTTACAAATACCAATTGTTTTGTAGATTCTATAAAAAACTAGACATGAGATCAGAAGTTTAAGCTTTAACAAATAAGTTTACAAATACCAATTGTTTTGTAGATTCTATAAAAAACTAGATGAGCTTACCAGTAGGAATGGGTGCTACGGCTTCTGACACAGCTGGCTTAGGAGGAGGGGGAGGCTGCGGTTCAATAAAATAAAAATATATACATTGAGTTAGTGACATTTTTCAGGCTGACCACACAATTGTTCCAACATTGATAAAAACTTTGGTGCGATACAAGTTGCAGCTAAACTATTCACATCTTTACTTCAGTATGATACAAGTTGCAGCTAAACTATTCACATCTTTACTTCAGTGTGATACAAGGTGCAGCTAAACTCTTCACATCTTTACTTCAGTGTGATACAAGTTGTAGCTAAACTATTCACATCTTTACTTCAGTGTGATACAAGTTGCAGCTAAACTATTCACATCTTTACTTCAGTGTGATACAAGGTGCAGCTAAACTCTTCACATCTTTACTTCAGTGTGATACAAGTTGCAGCTAAACTATTCACATCTTTACTTCAGTGTGATACAAGTTGCAGCTTTACTATTCACACCTTTGCTTCAGTGTGATACAAGTTGCAGCTAAACTATTCACATCTTTACTTCAGTGTGATACAAGTTGTAGCTAAACTATTCACATATTTACTTCAGTGTGATACAAGTTGTAGCTAAACTATTCACATCTTTACTTCAGTGTGATACAAGTTGCAGCTAAACTATTCACACCTTTACTTCAGCATGATACAAGTTGCAGCTAAACTATTCACATATTTACTTCAGTTGATACAAGTTGTAGCTAAACTATTTACATATTTACTTCAGTATGATACAAGTTGTAGCTAAACTATTCACACCTTTACTTCAGTGTGATACAAGTTGCAGCTAAACTATTCACATCTTTACTTCAGTGTGATATAAGTTGTAGCTAAACTATTCACACCTTTACTTCAGTGTGATACTAGTTGCAGCTAAACTATTCACATCTTTAATTCAGTGTGATACAAGTTGTAGCTAAACTATTCACATCTTTAATTCAGTGTGATACAAGTTGCAGCTAAACTATTCACATCATTACTTCAGTGTGATACAAGTTGCAGCTAAACTATTCACATCTTTACTTCAGTGTGATACAAGTTGCAGCTAAACTATTCACATCTTAACTTCAGTGTGATACAAGTTGCAGCTAAACTATTCACATCTTTACTTCAGTGTGATACAAGTTGCAGCTAAACTATTCACATCTTTACTTCAGTGTGTTACAAGTTGCAGCTAAACTATTCACATCTTTACTTCAGTGTGTTACAAGTTGCAGCTAAACTATTCACACCTTTACTTCAGTGTGATACAAGTTGCAGCTAAACTATTCACATCTTTACTTCAGTGTGTTACAAGTTGCAGCTAAACTATTCACATCTTAATTTCAGTGTGATACAAGTTGCAGCTAAAATATTCACATCTTTACTTACACGTGGGGGAGGAGTTTGTAGGAAGTCAGGGTTGATTGGAGGCACATCAGTAGGGAGACGAGGGTCCATGAAAGTTGTAGTTCGTAGGACATGATCAATGAAAAATGCCTGGGAAATAAAACAGTTTTGAATAGGACCTCTACTTCAGTGTTGCACAAATAAAACATGAGTTTATGTTTGTACGTACTTTCCCAGATTTATCATACTTCATTTCCCAGCGTCTTGGTAGCTCTTTGGATTTATCACAGAACAAATTGACAAAAGATACTAAGTCTCTGTTATGTTGATACCTGGAAGGGAAGTTTCAAGTCAAAATCTGGCATTGATAAGACAGAGGATGTTATTTTACATTGACCAGGAAAAAAAAAAGAGTGCTGTAACAAAATGGATTGGATAAAAGAATGGCAATATTTACCTTTCAAATGTTTTTGGATCTTTTCTAATCTTGGTTATCATGTGTTTTAATTTACTTGTTCTATTGTATTCAACCATTGCATTCTGAAACCATCAGAGTATAAAGCACATGAGAGATCAACTCAATGGGTTAGAGCAAGTTTTGATAGTGGAGTATGACACATCAAGACAATAGTTTAGAGCAAGTTTTGATAGTGGAGTACAACACATCAAGACAATAGTTTAAAGCAAGTTTTGATGGTGAAACAAAGACCAACCTCGTTTACTTGCAGCATAGGGAAAAAGTCAGGTCGTGTGAGGAACTTGACAGCAGGAAACTTGTACACACTTCGCTCTGATCTGTCAGCAGATCTGTCTGGCAAACTGTCTGATGGTGTGGCAGAGCTTGGGCTGTTGTCTGATGCGTTTGATGCACCACCTGCACATAAAGAGATAACATTTGATGCACCACATGCACATAAAGAGTTAACATTTGATGCACCACCTGCACATAAAGAGTTAACATTTGATGGACCATCTGCACATAAAGAGTTAACATTTGATGGACTACATACACGTAAAGTTAACATTTGCTGCACCACCTACATATGCACATTTTAAAAATAAAATTTATCTTTACTAAAAAGTTACGTAATGTAAAACTTCTTAGCTGCACGGTCGAAGCTATAAAGTCAAGTAAAAGAAGACTGGTCTCAACTACAACACACAAACCATCTCACCTGTTGGTTGGCTGGAGTCACCTGAAGCTTCAGCATCCACTGGATGATTCTGGGTGATGGTGCGACGGATACTCTGGTACCTGAATATCAGAATAACAATACAGATACCAGGATATGTATATGTATATATATATATATATATATATATATATATATATATATATATATATATATATATATATATATATATATATATATATATCCTTATGTATAAAAGCCCATGTGCGCACTTCTCTGTCTATCTCTCTGTACGCAACATATTTCCTGAGGCTATGAACTTAAAGATACGTATTTTTGTTGAAAATAATATGTTGGATGTATTAAATATATGAACTAAATTTTATTCCAAGAAGGAAAATAAAATTAAATGCATATTTGAATATAGAAACACATTTTTAATTATGCAACCTGAAAAGTGTTTATGGTTGTGACAAGAATGCAAAAAACAATGAAGTCACATATTGAAACTACTGAAAGTACACAACACCAATGGCGTCACCTTCTAATTTTAGAATACGAAGAAATGAACTCTTTCATTCAAATTAGATTTACATCTATAGATTTACTTATAAAGACGTATTCTATGAAATGCATTAAATTTTCTCAGCCAAAAAACTATAAATTACTTTGAAAAAAAACCCCAACATAATGACCATTGAACGGAATCGTTTAGGTCTTTTAATCAGTGTGTGCATTTAATATGGTGTTGTGTTGACTAATAATTTATATAATTTGGTTATATTGTTCAACGTGTAGTAAAGCTCATAGCATTTTGACCAATAACTATTTTATGAATTATTTTTTCCCAAACAAGTACAACATTAAAAACGTATAGGCCTATAATTCACGTGAAACGGGTACCCATGGCTAGTATATCTTTAAATATATATATTAAAATAACAGTACACAGATACTTAGATCAAACAATAACAATACACTGACACCTGGATTTAAAAATAACTAATAATTGTAGCAGCTGTTTACCTGCGGTCAAGCTGCTGCCTCTGTTCTGAGCTGAGAGTGGGTCTTCGTTGTACGGTCTGAAAGCCAGTTTGTGGGCGCTGCCAGGTTGTCGTTCTATTTACATGGTCTATATAAAAGATGCGGCCGTGGCTGTCTACCCTAGCTTCCCAGCCTACATGAAGAAAGGTCAAGGGTCAACTCAAATGTACAGACAAAACAGCTTATCTACCCAGACTACATGAAGAAAGGTCAACTCAAATGTACAAAAAGACAAATTATATTCTCAAGTCTGGTTTATTTCATTTGTAACCCCACTAGCAACAAATAAACACCCACTAGCAACAAATAAACAGCCCTTGGTTACTCCACTAGCAATAACAGCCCCTGATAACTCCAGTATAAGCTTAACATATAAGTGAGTAGCCTACCCGATGGTAGGACATCGTCTATGTCAGGATGTCTGGGGTACTTGATGGCTCGCTTGCGTGGTGGTTCACCACCTTCTGCCCCAGCTGAAAGAAAATGTTTGTTTTATAGCATTGTCACCAACTTACCAATCCCTCCCCCACCCTCAATGACCAACTCACCAATCCCTCCTCACCTTCTATGATGGACTTTCCAATCCCTCCCCATCCTCCATAGTCAAGTTACCCATCCCTCCACAAACCTCAATGACCAACTTACCCATCCCTCCCCAACCCTCAATGACCAACTTACCCATCCCTCCCCAACCCTCAATGACCAACTTACCCATCCCTCCCCCACCCTCTATGACCAACTTACCCTTCCCTCCCCAACCCTCAATGACCAACTTACCCATCCCTCCCCACCCTCAATGACCAACTTACCCATCCCTCCCCAACCCTCAATGACCAACTTACCCATCCCTCCCCCACCCTCAATGACCAACTTACCCATCCCTCCCCACCCTCAATGACCAACTTACCCTTCCCTCCCCCACCCTCAATGACCAACTTACCCATCCCTCCCCACCCTCAATGACCAACTTACCCATCCCTCCCCACCCTCAATGACCTATTACCCATCCCTCCCCCTCCCCCAATGACCAACTTACCCATCCCTCCCCCACCCTCAATGAACAACTTACCCATCCCTCCCCACCCTCAATGACCAACTTACCCTTCCCTCCCCCACCCTCAATGACCAACTTACCCATCCCTCCCCCACCCTCAATGACCAACTTACCCATCCCTCCCCACCCTCAATGACCAACTTACCCATCCCTCCCCACCCTCAATGACCAACTTACCCTTCCCTCCCCCACTCTCAATGACCAACTTACCCATCCCTCCCCACCCTCAATGACCAACTTACCCTTCCCTCCCCCACTCTCAATGACCAACTTACCCATCCCTCCCCACCCTCAATGACCAACTTACCCTTCCCTCCCCCACTCTCAATGACCAACTTACCCATCCCTCCCCACCCTCAATGACCAACTTACCCTTCCCTCCCCCACTCTCAATGACCAACTTACCCATCCCTCCCCACCCTCAATGACCAACTTACCCTTCCCTCCCCCACTCTCAATGACCAACTTACCCATCCCTCCCCACCCTCAATGACCAACTTACCCATCCCTCCCCACCCTCAATGACCAACTTACCCATCCCTCCCCACCCTCAATGACCAACTTACCCTTCCCTCCCCCACTCTCAATGACCAACTTACCCATCCCTCCCCACCCTCAATGACCAACTTACCCATCCCTCCCCCACCCTCAATGACCAACTTACCCATCCCTCCCCACCCTCAATGACCAACTTACCCATCCCTCCCCACCCTCAATGACCTATTACCCATCCCTCCCCCTCCCCCAATGACCAACTTACCCATCCCTCCCCCACCCTCAATGAACAACTTACCCATCCCTCCCCACCCTCAATGACCAACTTACCCTTCCCTCCCCCACCCTCAATGACCAACTTACCCATCCCTCCCCCACCCTCAATGACCAACTTACCCATCCCTCCCCACCCTCAATGACCAACTTACCCTTCCCTCCCCCACTCTCAATGACCAACTTACCCATCCCTCCCCCACCCTCAATGACCAACTTACCCATCCCTCCCCACCCTCAATGACCAACTTACCCTTCCCTCCCCCACTCTCAATGACCAACTTACCCATCCCTCCCCACCCTCAATGACCAACTTACCCTTCCCTCCCCCACTCTCAATGACCAACTTACCCATCCCTCCCCTGTCTTTGAACCTGTCCCTACTGAGAGCAGCTGTAGCACTTGAGGCATTGGTTGGGTCCACCTGTGCACCACTATGGCTGCTAATCCCATGGGAATGGCCATCAGCTGCGTCAACTTGCCCTGATGTTGTACAGAGGCGTGGCACTATGATGGGGGGTGACAAGTGTTCTGTGGACCGGGCTGCCTCACATTCACTGAAGGAGGGGGGAGAGGATTCTTCCAGACCTCCGTTGGCTGTAGCCGGCTTCTGGGTTTTAGAGCGAGTCCACAACTCCAAATTTTGGCTAATCAGTTGCCTGTTTTGTTGCCGCTCTTCTGAGGATAGCTGGCGCTGGCGAGTTGACGACAAGTTGGTCAGCTGGGCAAGACCGTCCACGCTGCGCCGTTTAATGTGTGCTGCCAATGACTGGGATGCACCTAATGCAGAAGGTTCACTGGTTGTAGACATGGCGAGGCTGACACGTGAGCCAGCCACATTATCTATCCCAGCTCTAGAGGTGGGAGGGGAAGGTGCAGCTCTGTCAGATGATGAAGGAACGAGGGCCAGGTGCGCAGACCTGTCTGAAGAATGGTTGGAGCCCCGCACACCTGCATTAGGTGAAGCTGGTTGGTGGGTGCTGGTGGGAGAGACAGGTATTACAGGGGGACCCCAGGGAAATAGTTCCACAACTTCCCGACATTCAACGGGACTGTAAGTTCGTGGGGGGAGAGGAGGTGGGGGAGGTTCTAACCTTGGTTTACTAGTTTCATGATTGTTTGTAGGACGAGGTGGTAACGGAGGCGCAGAGGTTTTGTTGATTCTAGGAGGTAGGGGTGGGGCCTTGTAAGTTCTGGGTGGCAGTGTGGGAGCCTCAGGCTTGAGGGCTGAGGGAAACACTGGACCCCCTGACTGGACCGTCATGTCCAGCTCTGGCTGGCCCTCTTCATCAGCTGTTGTACTGCAGGCAGCAGCAACTAAGCTCTGGCCATCCCCACCTTCAGGTCTGGCACAAGCTCCTTGCAGGCTACTGCTCGAGTCTGTTGGGTTCAAGGATGTTTTAGGGCTTAAAGAAACATCAAGTTTATCACCAGCAGACATGGAGGTGCCAGAATCTGAGCTCTCGGCATCCTGTCTGGACATGAGGCTTGTCTCCCCAGGCAGCTGGTAGTCTGGTGAGCTGGGCCCACCCCTCAGGGCCTCCTCACACTGCTCTGTCTCCTCACTGATGTCCCAGGTGGGGGTCAGCCTGCCATGGGGGTCAGAGACCACCAGGCCGGGGTCAGTGTGTCTGTGACGGATGTGAGAGGTGCGAGGTGTGTTCTCTCCCTGCTTGGACAGGGTAGCAGGCAGTGATGTTTGCCGCTGGAGGCATCCATTCATCTTATGGCCATCATCTGTAAGAAGAAACACAAAGGTAACTAGGGGTAACAGATGGTAACTGCAGGGGTAATCACATGGGTAACAGTCAATAACTACATGGAAACACATTTTAACAGATATCTAGCTGGTTTTTCTACCTTGAAATAGTAAAAAAAAAGCTAAAATTAAATATGTTAAAACAGCAGGTCACAAGATGGTCATATCACAAGTCTGACATTCAGTGGTCAGTGTGGCCAGGTGAAGCAGTGGAGGGGAGGTCTATAGCTACATTGTGGGCTAAGTGGAACATAGTACAAATTATTTACTTAAAAACCTATATTATTATCAACAGCAAATTAATTGGTGTTTCAATAAATGGGCATGATAAAATATGATGTGACGGCAATTTAAATAAAAGTGTGGAACAAATGTTGAGGTTCCTAACCTTGCAGCACTAACTGAAGATGAACTTTAAACTGTACTGCACCACTGACATTATCTGATGGGCCTTTTCTCATCAGCTCTAGTAGAAACTCTGCTGGCCTGGGGGTTTCAACAATCAACACATTAACACAATCTACCATGTACATAACATTAACACACTGTACCACGTACATCTTAACAATCAACACATTATCACACAGTGTACCACATACATCTAAACAATCAACACATTAACACAATCTACCATGTACATATCATTATCACACAGTACCACGTACATAACATTATCACACTGTACCATGTACATAACATTATCACACTGTACCACGTACATAACATTAACACAGTGTACCATACATCTAAACAATCAACACATTAACACACTGTACCACATACATCTAAACAATCAACACATTAACACACTGTACCATGTACATCTAAACAATCAACACATTAACACACTGTACAATGTACATCTAAACAATCAACATTAACACACTGTACCACGTACATAACATTAACACAGTGTACCACATACATCTAAACAATCAACACATTAACACACTGTACCATGTACATCTAAACAATCAAAATATTAACACACTGTACCACATACATCTAAACAATCAACACATTAACACACTGTACCATGTACATCTAAACAATCAACACATTAACACACTGTACAATGTACATCTAAACAATCAACATATTAACACACTGTACAATGTACATCTAAACAATCAACATATTAACACACTGTACCACGTACATAACATTAACACAGTGTACCACATACATCTAAACAATCAACACATTAACACACTGTACCATGTACATCTAAACAATCAAAATATTAACACACTGTACCATGTACATCTAAGCAATCAACATATTAACACACTGTACCATGTACATCTAAGCAATCAACATATTAACACACTGTACCATGTACATCTAAACAATCAACACATTAACACACTGTACCACATACATCTAAACAATCAACACATTAACACACTGTACCATGTACATCTAAACAATCAACACATTAACACACTGTACAATGTACATCTAAACAATCAACATATTAACACACTGTACAATGTACATCTAAACAATCAACATATTAACACACTGTACCACGTACATAACATTAACACAGTGTACCACATACATCTAAACAATCAACACATTAACACACTGTACCATGTACATCTAAACAATCAACATATTAACACACTGTACCATGTACATCTAAGCAATCAACATATTAACACACTGTACCATGTACATCTAAGCAATCAACATATTAACACACTGTACCATGTACATCTAAGCCAGTGGTTCCCAACCTTTTTCGAGTGGCGACCCCCTTTTATAAAAAGTAAGTGACCCGCGACCCCCATAGAATTAAAAAGCCGAAATTAGTATGGAAAGTAATAAGCACTATAATAAGATTTGCTAGTAGACTTTCAATATGAACTACTCTTGATAACTGCTTTAATAGCATGAGTAAAATTGCATACTATTCACTAAACCTTCGTGGTTAAGTTTTTAATTAAAAAAAATTTTTTTAACGCCAACCTATGTCATTATAAGTATCTTAATTTTGTTTTTAATCAAAGAATAGTGTTGAAAATATATTCTCGAAAAGTCAATAAATTTTACGTTTGGGTATGAATGGTGAATACTACACCAAAATTGTGTCTGCAGTTTTTCATCTTACTCGGAATCATTCTGCAAATCAAAGAATTCATCTTGTAATTCATCGGGAATGCTGGCAACATCAATGGAAGAAGAGAATGGATAATGCGTAAATGCAGATTCCTCTTTTTTCAGCTCAGAGAAATAGCGATGCAGTTCGTTTTCAAGAGATTCAAAATGCCCATAAATCGCTTCTTTCAAAATTTTAATTATCTCCCAATCAGATTCATTTACCACACCGCAGAGTTTCTCAAATTAACAATATTTCCAAGATTTATTTTCTTTACCGATTTTGCAGCTTTGATAAAAATGCCCCGAGATTAACATGGAAAGTTGTAATATTCGTTCATTTTCCCTGAATCTTCAGGTTAAGCTTACCTTGATGTTTGAACACATCTGCTAGGTATGATACTCTCTTCAACCACTCTATGTTGTTTTAAGTATACCAAAAAGTCTTGTTTCCTTTGCACTTTCAAGAACAATTTGATTTCAGATTTCAATTCAAAAACACAATTTACAACATTTCGTTTGACAGCCAGCGTACTGTAGTGTAAAAGAGCAGAACCTCGTGATCTATATTAATGTTTTTGCTCAGTTCTTTGAAGGCTCCAGATTTCATATAATTTACGACTTATACTAGCAATGGACTCTTGATGTCGATTGGTTAGGGTAATAGTTAGGGAGCTAAATCTTTTCTGTTTTCTGAAAGCCCGATTTTGAGCTAAACATGGATGGCGCACCATCCGTACAAACCCCCACAGCCGTTCTAACCCATTTTAATCATCCCGTTTAAAAAAAAAAATTGTATTTATTTTTTCCATGCTATCTTCACAAAATAGCAACTCTTCTTTGCTATTATCCGCATGAATATAGACACAGACTAGCAACTGCCAACACGAACTCACGTCTGTTGATTTATCAACTTGAAAAGCAAACAATGGTGAAAGCTTAATTTCAATAAAAATGTGTTATTTAACATTAACGTACATGCAGCGTTTGATGAGATTTTCTCCTTTTTTTTTTTTTTTTTTTTTTTTTTTTGCTTGGCATTTTCTATCGCGATTTCATTTGATGCTTGCACTAATGCTGGTGAAAACTTCCTGTTCGATCAAGTCTCTGGCGTTTGCAACTAGCTTCTTACCGACGAAAGAACTTCATATATTTTTGTGTGTTCCGAATGACTCGTCTCAAATGACGTTTTAGTTTTGAAGATTGTATACATGCGTGACTGAGAACAACTTTGTACAATGCGCTTTGTTTCTTCTCTATTACCTTTCCAGTGATGTTAATGAAGCCGAATTTCAAAATTTTTTCTAAATATTTATGTTTTGTTTCAAACTACTAAGGTTTAGTATACCAGTTGGCGACCCCCCAAAAAGACCTTCGCGACCCCCAGGGGGGTCGCGACCCCCAGGTTGGGAACCCGTGATCTAAGCAATCAACATATTAACACACTGTACCACCTACATGACATTATCACACTGTACCACGTACATCTAAACAATCAACACATTATCACAATCTACCACGTACATCTAAACAATCAACACATTAACACATAACATTATCACATAGTACCACATACAAAACATTATCACACAGTACCACATACATAACATTATCACACTGTACCATGTACATCTAAACAATCAACACATTATCACAATCTACCACGTACATAACATTATCACACAGTACCACGAACATAACATTAACACTCTGTACCACGTACATAACATTATCACACTGTACTGTACATAACATTATCACACTGTACCACGTACATAACATTATCACACTGTACCTCGTACTTAACATTATCACACTGTACCGTACATAACATTAACACTCTGTACCACGTACAAAACATTATCACACAGTACCACGTACATAACATTATCACACTGCAGCATGTACATCTAAACAATCAACACATTATCACAATCTACCACATACATAACATTATCACACAGTTCCACGCACATAACATTAACACTCTGTACCACGTACATAACATTAACACTCTGTACCACGTACATAACATTATAACACTGTACCACATACATAACATTATCACACAGGTCTTACTTTTGTTCAGCAATTTGATCAATGATAGACTGTATGGGTAGTGTGGCTCGTCCAAGAAACCTGCACATGGTGGGCCTGCTCTTGCTGAACTTGTGCTTGACCTCCACCTCCAGCAGGTCAGACACATGCACTGTCAACGTAAATTTCTGGGGGGGAAACAAGACACCATCATATGGTTGCTGGGTGACACACACTGCCTGCCACACAGATGTTGAGGGAGAAAGGTTCAGTCAACTGACTGACCTCTCACACTATACCTGCCACACAGATGTTGAGGGAGAAAGGTTCAGTCAACTGACTGACCTCTCACACTATACCTGCCACACAGATGTTGAGGGAGAAAGGTTCATTGTAACTTACCTCTGATCTCCAGCATGGGTTTCCTGTGTTAGTGGCTACGGTTGAGCGCACCTTCTGATAATGATGACTCTCTATGTGCTCTCTGGAGTTGTGTGGCAAAATTTGAAACTTGACATAAGGGTCAGGGTTGAAAAACATGCCCTTCTTCAGGTTACTGGCCATGACGTCTGTGGGTTGGACAACATAGAAGCATATGTACGTGCTAGACATTTATAATCAAACACAAACATCATGATGATTACACTGTGTCACACTTAGATTTACAGTTTTAGTTTTTACAATTGACGGGCTCAATAAACTCTTTCAAAAAGGTTTGTTAACTATGTCAAAAAGGTTTGTTAACTATGTCAAAAACATTTACTACAAAACAAAAACATAAGGCAGTTTATTTTATGTTTTTTTATTCACGTAAAGCAGCTAAAATAAAGTTGTACATATTACCTTTCAACTTTATCAGAAGACATTTCTGAATTTACACTAGCCACCAATTTTTACGAGTTTGATATAAGTACATAAAAGTCATGTTAAATTCTTCTATTCAGAATTTAAAAAAACAAAACAGAGTCAATTGTTGTCTAGCATGGGTGTATGTTAACAGAAGATATTTACTCACCTTCAATGGTAATAGAAAACAGAGCATTGTTCAAAGAATTCTCTTTGGTACCTGAAGCTTGAGAGGGTGACTGAAACCAAGAGAACACAAGAGTAATGCCTCAGAAAGTCTCCTCATGGCACAGGCATAAAAGATAAAAACAAAAACTTACTTTGGTTTCATTCTTAAGTAAAGCCACAGTAACAAGGGGACTAGTGGCTAACACCTCTCCACTATTTCCACTAATGTACTTGAAGCAAACATCAGTTTTAACTAGGAGTAAAAGAAAACAGTGAGTTTTCATTCAATACTGATCTATCAATTAACTAAGAATAAAAGAAAACTATATAGTGAGTTTTCATTCAATACTGATCTATCAATTAACTAGGAGTAAAAGAAAACTATACAGTGAGTTTTCATTCAATACTGATCTATCAATTAACTAGGAGTAAAAGAAAACTATACAGTGAGTTTTCATTCAATACTGATCTATCAATTAACTAGGAGTAAAAGAAAACTATACAGTGAGTTTTCATTCAATACTGATCTATCAATTAACTAGGAGTAAAAGAAAACTATACAGTGAGTTTTCATTCAATACTGATCTATCAATTAACTAGGAGTAAAAGAAAACTATACAGTGAGTTTTCATTCAATACTGATCTATCAATTAACTAGGAGTAAAAGAAAACTATACAGTGAGTTTTCATTCAATACTGATCTATCAATTAACTAGGAATAAAAGAAAACTATACAGTGAGTTTTCATTCAATACTGTTCTATCAATTAACTAGGAGTAAAAGAAAACAATACAGTGAGTTTTCATTCAATACTGATCTATCAATTAACTAGGAGTAAAAGAAAACTATACAGTGAGTTTTCATTCAATACTGATCTATCAATTAACTAGGAGTAAAAGAAAACTTTATAGTGAGTTTTCATTCAATACTGATCTATCAAGGCTATTCCATGCCGAACTAAGCTTAAAATGTATCTTTTAGGAAAAGGTTATTTATTTATAAGTATACTGTCACCAAGGCAGAAAAAAAAGAGCAACACAAAAGTTTTAAATTCTGAAAATTTTTTTTGAATAATTGTTTTGCTTTCACTCTTCTTGGCTTGTTCAGTGTTTAACATTTCTTTTGTTTTTTTCTTTTGTGAGTTACAGATGAACTTGTTAATTATTATATAGGATATAATTTACACGATTATTAGAAATAAAAGCTTTATCATGGTTTTCTGTTGATTCATGTATTATTAAATAAAACCTTTTTAAAAAACAACACATCACTAATTAACTTAAAAGACATAATAAAAAAGTTTTTTAATGGTAGGAACATTAGCAGAGTTAATAAAATTTTCACTATATTGAAACTTGTATAATAATAATAAATATCAAACTTACATTCAGAGAATAAGTGCTCAACTGCATTTAAATCCCACACAATGGCACCACGTGATCCCCCACTAGAACCTCGGGTTTTACATTCCAAAAACTTTGATGTATCAACTTCACCTAAACAATAAACAATTACACATTAGCATTGGTTTCATATAAATATATATACTATAATATATATATATATGTGCATGCTATTAACTATTACACTGTAAAATACATTGTACTTAGTAGTTAATTTTATGTAACCAAATATTGTAACTCTAACTTGCTAACTAAATAGAAAACACTTTTAAAAAATGGTAACTTGAACACAGGATGATAGAAACTGACCAAAATAAAAGAGTCCAATCCAATCCTGAGCTCCCACATCCTCAATAATATCCCACTCCACACAAATACCAGCCTCGTGATTTTTACCACCAGCTCTCAGCAAGACGGAGGTTTTGTCCACAGAAAGGTTCGACCAGCTCTGCGGACTTATTGAGTTCAGGTTGGAGTCACTGCTGCTCCTCTCCAATATGGGAAAATGCTCATGTCTATATAATGCAGCAGAAGCCCCACGTGGAAGAGACAAGTCATCAATGGAACTATAATCAGTGCTAGTTCTTTCAGACTTTGCCATCACATGCAATTTATGAGCACCTAAAATGCTACTCTATGTTGCATTGTATAGTATTACCTATCTCTAATACTGCATAATTACTGGTGCATATTTTATACCTGCAGAAAAATATTTCTTTGTTAGACTATGTAGAATCTAAAGGTATAAGAAAAGAAAATATGACATGATACAATAACTTTTACTTGATTCATTTTTTTAAAACTAGTTTAGACCATTTTTAAAAACTGGTTTAGACCATTAACTAAGTTTGTAAAAAGGTGCCTTTTGTGGAAGTTTGTAGGTACATTAATAAAATATACGGCTAAACAAGTGTGTCAATGCAGTTAATTTTAACTGGTATTGCGACACCTGGGGCCAACTAAACATATTGCAACATTTAGCACAATGCTCCTCCCATTTTAATACTGATTAGTAATTACCTGAGAGATTTTTTTTGACCTATATTATTGGCCTTATTATTATATTTAGCACTATATGTTTGGGTTAAGTATTGTGAATTATGATGCATTTTCCTATGACCAGATAAATTGTTTAAGACAAAATGTATCTGGTGTAACAGAAACATTTAAAAAATTGTATAATTAACAGTCTGATTGATTATGCTATGGTTTCACTTTAGATGATCTGGCTGTTTTATGATTGGGTTTGATTGTTTGCAATAATATATTTATTTAGTCTGACTAGATCATGTGGTTTTTAAAAAAATCACTTTATTTAAAAATTTTACTGGCAAAGTGGGTTTTTCAGAACAATGATCATAATGTTTCCACACACTGTATAATATAGCCAATCAAAGTTTGTCTTATTTCAATGATACATCAGATTACAATTTTGGCTTGATGTAGCCAGTATAAATAGAAATGTAACAATACAAAATTTGTCACTTTCTCAGAATGAGTTTTTGAATTATTAAATTTAAAAATTTTCTCAGGCTGAATATTTTTTTTTACATTTTTTTACTACTGCTATGAAGGAAAAATTTGATTTCAATTTAAGTCAACTATAATGAAGGGAGGCACTTGGTGGTGTCAATTGCTAAAAACAGGATTTCTAAATCAAATAAAACACTTCACTCATCCCTCTGACAGGGGTCGGCGTGGTCGAGTCGGTAAAGCTCATGGTTGCTTAACCGAAAAGTCTCGAGTTCGAACCCTCGGGCAGATGAGGCTCGTTAGCTGGGGACAGCCACTCTTCTAGGAGAGACAACTCCAAAATTAAACAACTGCTGCCTTGTAGTTTGTTCTTGGTTGGACAAAGGCTATGGAAGCAAATCCAAAAAGAAAAGCAGGCTGAAATCGGAGTCAATGGCCTCAATGGCGCATAACCAGTTGACACGTAACGCTTAATGGTGTTGGAGGCGTGGTCGAGTCGGCAAAAAGCTCATGGTTGATAAATTCGAACAGTCTCGAGTTCAACCCCACTGGCAGATAAATCTCGATCCCCTTCAACACTAATAATTAAGAACGAAGAAGAAGAAGAAGAAGAAGATCCCTCTGACTTTACATGTAGCTAGTCTAACTACTAATTAATTGACTTAGAATAGATCTTGTTACGAATACTAGTACTACTACTTACTACTAGAACTACACTATTAAGTAGGCCTATAGGATTATAATGATTTGGGGCTAGACTACATTTAAAAAAAAGTTAAACGTCATGTAAGCTAGATTCTAGATCTAGATGAAAATCTAATAATAGATCTAGATTTTAAATTCTAAGTGGCAAACTAAAGAACTTTTTGGGGGATTTTTTATACCAGTGTCTGATTAGAGAATCTTCTTAAAAAAAGGTTGTTAGGTTACTGATAGTTAACTAAATACACATATGAATTGCTAATATCAATGCTAACCCTGGACGATATTTTAAGTGTAATTGTAAAATGACCTTTTCTGGCTTTTTTTAAGCGCCAAAAAAGCTGTTTATGCATCATGTTACGTCACTGTGACATCAGCCACCAACCAAAACGCAGAGAAATGGTTGTCAGGCTGACAGTATGAAATCCTCTAGAAACGGAACAAAATGTATATCCTAACTTGCCTAACCCTAACACCCATATATCTAACCCTAATTTCTGAACATAAAACTAGTTGAGACTACAAAACTACTAACAACATAACACAAAAATATCAACATTGGTATCCCTAATCATCCAAAGTTTTGTTTTTAGTTTTCTACTAGATCTAGAATTCTAGATCTACTAGATCTAGATAACTAGCTTAGTAATTGTAGTTAGCCTGTCGCTTGACCTACTTTTATTACCGTCGTCATATTAATGATGGATGTGGAAAACAAAATATCGTGATTCCATTTTAAACAGTGTTTCATAGAAATATATACTTAAAATCGCGTTATTTTTGTGTATTCATCAACTATATCGGTAAACTCACTGAGAATATCAAGCAGAACATAATTAAAGTAAGCAAAACATGAATTGCTTTATTTAATATTGTTCTAAACATACTGAAAATATATTCTAAACTATAGAAAATTTTAACCTGCTTTCTACTAAACTAATGTCATTAATGTTTTAAAAATCATGCAGGGTAAAAACAAAACCTATAAAAAATAACTTGATTGAGACAACAGCTAAATAGTAAATAAGCCCGCAGATTTTGCCCGTCATGTATTTGAATCTAGCAGACGACACATTTCTGCTGAATGGCAGTGAACAGTCAATCGTGTCACAACAACACTCCTTAAAAACTAACCCACGGTATCACAGAAAATCAGTCATATCGTCATATAGCCATTGAAAAACAAACGCATTTTTTTCACAAATCTTTTTCTAGGCTATCGATTAAATTTGATAAATAAAATTGGTATAAAATTAAAGGAAAATATATGTAGTATGTAGTTTTTAGGCCTAACTGTATTGTTAAGTCACCTTGAGCAATTATGAAGTTTAAAATCTAAGATGACACCCTAATTTTAGTATAATAGGTTAAGTTCTTGACTTGATGTAAAAAGTTGGAAGATCTTGAAAAATCTTGATCTAGATCTAGTTTTTATTTAGAATCAAATCTAAATTTCAGATAAAAGTACTAGATCTATAGAAAACTAGATTTAGATTCTAAGCTAGATTTAAATCAAGAGTATATTACAGAATTATTGGGGTTCGGCCGAGATCGAGTCTAATTTCTTGATCTAGAATCTAGATTTCTAGAGATCTGTGATTCTGTCATCTCTTGTTGAATTGGTAATCTATCGTTTTGGGTACGTAAAATCGCCTGCGGCTATTTATGTACGAAAACGTTACCTCATTGTCAAGGCTTTAATAGAAGTATATTGTCATACTTTTGTGTCAAATATTATAGATAAATGAATAATAAACCTAAATCAATGGCCAAATATATCGATATAGGCCAGAAATTAACTTTAAACAGCAGTGTCTGAGAGCACGATTTGCTATATAACAGCAGCCATTTGTAAAATGAGTGGCTTCCCCCTGAATCTGGCGCTAAAAGCTTATAAAAATAAAACTTAGACAAGATGGCTGCTATAGTAAATGAGCATGGTTGCATCTGTTGGAAACATCGCTAGTCTTCATTTATTACGGAAAAGTTTTAATTCAATTGTTTAAAAACAGGTACATAAATGAATCAAGGAAACATTTTTGAATTTTTTAATACATAAATCCTCCTCAAAATGTGAAATAATTATTAAAATTTAAGGAGTCACCTGTTTTTCACATTACAAATCGCGTGCGATTTTACGTACCCAAAACGATAGATTACCGTTGAATTTGTTCTTTAGTAGATTTGGATGTAAACTGTAAAGTTGAACTAATCGAATAAATCGTTCTAGATTTAGATAATTAATTTGATGTTGTTATTGCATTTGGAACTACACAAAAATAAAGATCCATAATCTTCAAAATTTAGAGGTCTATTTAATAGTATTTATCCATTTACACAAATTATTCTTCTTCATTAACAAAGCTTCCTGTTTCTGTTGCCATCTTGGGATGTAGAATAAACCTGTCATTACAATTTTGTATCGATCTTTTCATCTATGATAATCTATATTATAGTATCGGCTTTTTAGATTATTTAAATACTTTATTTAATTAGTATTATTATTAGACTTCATTTGGCCTACTCGTTTTATCGTCGCTTAATTAGCCTTTAAGGTACTCTTTTTAGTAGTATAAAAATATCATTTTAGATCTAAGAAAAAGTGATAGAATTTTTAAAATCTCGATTTTTAACCCCAGTCTAGCAAAATGAAAATAAATCCCGCATGATGAGGAAGCGCGGGAAATAGTGCGATATGAACCATACTAACATAGCCTAGTTTATTAATTAGTTTCATTAGCCTAGTTAGTTGTTAGGCCTAAGGGATACGCTAGGTCTTGAATATAATAGGGCATAGGTTAATGATAATGAATAAGTCGTTGGACTCGGCATGCCCTGATGCATCTGTATCATTTTCTAGAACAGAAGTTTCTTTAAAATGTCTTATGAATTCAGTATCATGCAGGCTGTGGTAAGAACTTAAACCGCAGTTAAGCGGCTTAGCCTAAACTGGAAATTTAGGCCAATTAAAAATTAAAATAATTAAATTTATTTACTATTTATTTAGAATCTATGGCTACTAAATTAAATTAGGCCTAGATCTAGATCTATTACTAGACCTCTATTTATTATTTATTCATTTATTTTTGCTTTCCAAGAAAGAAGGTGTTAATAAAATTTAATTTTAATTAGACTCTAGAACTAGATCTAGATCTAGATCAGGGGTTCCCAACCTTTTTTTACTCTAGAGCACATTCTAAAATATCGGTAGGGTGGCGGGCACCACCTATTTTAAATCGACAAACTCCTTCCATAACTTGTCCTTTTCCCATAATTTATTTTCTTATTTTCTTATAGTCATAATAATAAACAAAATGTTTCAAAATAGCCTAATAAAACTATTTGGCATTTTTTTCAAATTGCTTACACACAGAGAAATGTATTTACAAAACGTAAATAGTGCAGTCTGGTTCGCCGCTAGACAAGTTGGGACAAGTATCAAACATATTTAATAAACCTAGGCAGTAAAAAAAAAATTAAAACTGTGACAAATGAATAAAAATAAATCATATTTTAAAATAATGTTTTTGAAAAAAATTCTGTCTCTGTCAAATAGTGAGAGGCGGGCACATACGAATCGTTCAGCGGGACCCCTGCTCTAGATCTAGATCCAGCTGTAAAAATGAAAGCCTGTCTCAATGTGTGTCTGTCAGTCTTTTATGTAGATCTAGGCCTAGGGCCTATTACTATACTTAGTACTAGTTAATAATTTATTATCAGGCCTAGATCTAGTAATAGTAATAGGGACCTATTAGTATTTTCACAGTTTAATTTTTTAGTTTTTTTTATCTAGATTTAGAATAGATCCTAGCTGTCTCGATGTTGAAAAAAATGTGTTTTTAACATTTTTTTAATGCTAAAAGTAAAAGCTTATTATCAATTATCATTTAATTTTACTAATTGCCTTTCTTTAGCTCTGAGTTCAGCACAGAACTACACTCCCTGGGACAATGTGAACATCGATTTTGTGGGTAAAAACTATTTCTAACAATCTTATCTTAATCTGTTTTTATACTTCAAGCCTATTGCAGGCTCATTGAGCTGATTGATTAGACAATGAGGATGTGTGCATTTCACCAACTTAACAAAATATTTCTCAATGAAATTAATGAAATGTTTAATTAAAAAAATGTGTTTGTGTATAGGCCTAGGTAGAGTATTTTTTTATTTCTTCATCCAACAAGCACCTTCACGGCAATAGTTGTTTGATTTTGAAGTTTTCTTACCTCAATGGGTTGCTGTCTCCAGCTATTGAGCATCATCTGCTCATTGAGATCACACTTGAGACTTCTTTTGGCTTTAGCAATCATGAGTTAGGGGACCGCATGGTTGGATGATAGAGCTTTTGACTACTAACTGAAAAGTCTAAAATACAGATACCAGGCTTGAATCTTTAGGAGGATATCCCAGAGTCCACCCAGCTCTGATGAATGATGTTAGAATCAGTCAGAATTTTTTGTAGGTTTATTTTCTCAAAACTAGAGTGGAAGGTTTAATTATAATCTAGGTATTTACCTCATTTCTATGATAAGAAATATTGAAGAAGAAAAAATGTAATAATTATTTTTGTTGTATCAGATCATGTGCTGATGGCAACATAGGAAAATGCTGCCCAGTGTGCCGTATGCCATCACATGTCACACAAGCTCGTGTTGATAAGCAGCTGTCAAATGTGGCTGTTTTATGCACACAGGTGGCTCAACTGTTGCAAGGTAGATACATTTCTTTTCTTAAACATGTGGCTGTTTTAAATTTGTAGGCAGATAAAGCACTATAGTATAAAAGTTTTTGTTACCGTAACTCTGGCCTTAGTAAGAGTTGTATCAGAACTAGTAAATTATTTTTTCAAAATAGTCTACCATATCATTTATAATGTTTTACATTATGCTGTAGGCAAATAGTTTAAAAACTATTTTTTGAACTTTTTAAGACCGGAACTACATTCCCAGCAATCTGTCCACAGACTTGCCAGACTGTAACAACCCTTCCACCTGGCAATAATATTTTCTCCATTTACTCTGTTGTTTGAGCAGAATTGTATATCACAATATTGCTAAAGGGGCCATTTTTAGTTGTCTTTACAACTGCAGTGTTTCTGTAAATTTGATTTTTTTTTTTATGTTTTAAATTTTTTGTAAAAGCACTTGCAAAATAGCAATAACATGCTCTGTTACAATAACAGAAAATTAAAAGTCAACTGTGGATTAAATTTGCCAACTGTATCCTGAGAATAATTTTCTGTTAATGCATTTTATCAGGGAGAACTACTGTTGAACCAAATCTGGAACTGATTACCAAACCAAACAACAGCACCCCAAAACCAACTGGCTGTAATCAAAAGGCTACGTACAAAGATAGTCCCAGAGAAACTTCTGCTCAGCAGTGTAGTACTGTTTCAGATGAGCAAGTGTCAAATGTAACTCCATCTGAACTTCACTTGAACCAGAATGGCAAACAAATAGTTGACAAAAGTAAAAATAAGAGAGACACGAAAGCAAAACATAAAACTGACAGTGCAGATGAATCTAATAAGTTGGCTAAATCTTGCAATGAACTAGGTATAAAAAACAGCAAATTAGATTTGAAAAGTTCCACTTTAAATAGCAGTTTTAAGCTAAGTCCATCAAGTAAAAAGCAAACAAACAAGAAATCTTTTCTGACAAAGCGCAATGCAAAGGGAGAAACACTTTTACAAGTTGCAACTATTAAGGTAAAATAAAAATATTCAGTACAGTTCCAACATCATTGTAACATTATTTTTATTCATTATTTTAAGTACATTATTTTGGATTTAAACTGTAAGATAAGAAAATTATATTTTAAAACTTTAATATAACCGCAGTTAAAGATGCTTTTAAATCTATCTGTGTGTGCAGGCTGATATAGTTGGAGTTAAGAAACTGTTGGAAGATGGGGCTAATCCTAATGTAAGAGACAATGCTGGATGGACACCTTTGGTAAATATTGGATAGCCTATTCCATCTATGGGGAAAAGGGTATTTATTATATTGAAGTACATTTTAAAAATTATTTATGCAGGTATTATCTGGTTTATTAATGTAAAACCTGCAATGACCAAATAATGTATCTATTCTCCAGCATGAAGCAGTAAATCGTGGCAATGTTGCCATAGCTGAACTATTAATCAAACATGGAGCATCTGTCAATGCTCCGGCTCTTCTCAATGAAACGCCTCTACATGACGCAGTAAGCAACAACCATTTGGAGTGTGTGAAGCTTCTTGTTCTGAATGGAGCCAATGTTGTAGCAAGGTATTTTAAAAAAATTAACCTTCATTGTGGTTTATCAGCCTTGGAGTATGTGGTTGGCGGAATCAACCCATGTACATGTTTAAACTATAAACAAAAACTAAAAGAAGCACAAATGAATCTAGGTGAATCTGTCTCAGTAGTTATGTGTAATCATTTTTCACAATCCTTAATATTTATATAATTTATTTGTTTGTTGGATTTTTTTAGACTGAAGGTCCATTTTAAATAATTGTTGATTTATTGGAAAGGCTTCCCTACCACATTTCTCAAAGAAGAACTCTATACAATTTTGGAGTTGTGATCATCCACCTTGTAATCTCTCAAACAAATTACATGTACTTTATATGCATGACAGTATGTGCTTCTTACTTGTCTATGCTGTGGACTCTAGTCAAACTTGACTTTTCTGCTTCACATCAAGAAATATCTAGATGTTATGCTTTAGTGTCATGGGGTGCCTTGGTTATCAGTTGTGATGCCAATTTTAAGAACAAAGTCTTCGCTGAGAAAAAAACTCGGCTGTGTAATAGTTCTCTAATTAAAAGATATTAAAAGCTCACAATAGGTGGATCACACCCATGGTGTACACTAAAAGAAATTTTAAACATGATCCACTTTTATATAAATTTTACACACACCACAAGTTTACTCTAATAGTGTTTTTGTTCATAAATAAAAATTCTTGTCTGTAGAAATCAGCATGGACAAACACCACTTGACCTGGTCAAGATGGATGAAATGAGGGAAATCCTTGTGTCCAGAAAAAATGCCCCCGCTGCACTGAACAACTCTTCACATGTTAGTTTTATTTTGAACTAGAATGATTCAGTTAACAAAATATTACGTGTGAACTTTTCTGTAGGGAAGTGTTTGAATATTTTATTCTATAATAAAACAGGTAACAGAAGAAGATCATCAGTCTTTGTGCTTCACTGGGACTGCCCTAAGTAAAGACCAACAGGGCCTGTTAAAGAAATGTGCCCTCCTCCTTCATGCCAGACAAACTGACCACTTTTGCCAAGAAGGCAAGTTTGTTCAAACCTTCATATTTTTATCTAGTTTTATATTCTACCAATATTCAATGAATATCCCCAAAATACTATTTGATTTGAATTTAATAGATGATTATGAATGTATATTTGATAATTAAATTGTGGTCCATTTGTTGATTGCAGTGACACATCTAATAACTGGAACCAATGCTGAAGGACAGTGTCCAAGAACAATGAAATACCTGCATACAGTCTTAGCTGGCAAATGGGTTGTTGGAGTCCAGTGTAAGAAAAATATTCTGTTAGCTTAGTTGATGTAGAATCAACTGCTGCAATTTCTATTTTGTATAGGTTTCTTTAAATTTAAACATTATGCATGTCTGATAATTGTCTTTCCTCCTCTAAGGGCTTACAGAGTGTGTAGATCATAACAGTTGGGTAGCAGAGAGCACTTTTGAGTTGACTGGATGTTGCACCAACCCTAACACACAGGCACCGCAAAAATCTCGCACAAATAGACTTAGTCAGGTAAATTAAAAAGATTGATGTATTACCATATTTAATGTACATAATAGACTTTGGCATCTTTAGTTGACTGGGTGAGCAAATACTTTTTCTTTTTTAAAGTCACTTCCCATGTTTTTGACCTCAAAGTTTTATTGCTAATAAAAAATTGTAAAAGCTTATCCCAAATAAAAAACATTTAAAAACCCAATGAAATAGCTAAGTCAATATTATTTTAAGAGACAGCAGCTAATCATGTCAAATTAGTGACCAATAAATTTTATAAATTATTGTAGGAAATTCTTTCTGTTACAGCTTCCAGGCTTGTTTGATGGCTGTCAGTTTTTTTTCCATGGGAAATTTCAGCCCCCTACACCATCGCGGGAGGAACTGATTGGTCTTGTGAAACTAGGAGGGGGAGTTGTACTGACTAGAGAGCCCAGGTTACATAATCTTGATGATTACCCATACACCATCCCATATCATGTAGATACTAACAGCTCGTTGGCACATTGTGCTATTTATGTCATATACGATGATGCGTGCAGCAACCCACCATACGTAGAGGCCCAGCGTATGTCATATCTTCCAGCATCCTGGCTCTTAGATTCTATTGCTACTTTCTCACTGCTTGATAAAAATTGTTACCTTAAACACTAATTTGATTTTAAAAACTGAGATGTCTTTCTTCATTTATAAATACATGCTTTAATGTAAACCATTATTGAAATTTGATTTTTTAAAAATTTGTTTTTATCGTACAATAGATCTTGTAACTGGTTTGTAAAGTTGATACAGTGAAAGTTGTGGTGATGTAATGTGTATGAAAGGTGTATACATGGGTAGGAATGAATGCAGAGGATAGGTGAAGGTTGGGGTGAAAGTAGGCAGGTTGATGTGGAACTGGGAAGGCAATTGAGGAAAATAAAAGACTGTTATACCTAGCCTTAATGTGTTGTTAGTATATTCTATGAGATTCCTGACGCCCTCTCAGAACTTACTAGAAACATTTCTAGCACATTATTTTGTATTTTATCAACTGAATTTTAAAAAGACATGCAAGAATATTTTCTCATAATCATTTTAATTACATTACATCTATTGTCATAATTTTAACAAGTCAATATCATAGACTCTAACAGCAAAGTCACTTCCAGAACTGGCCAGCTGCAGCCAGTGGTCACTTTGTTCATGGCCCAAACGTCCAGTCTGCTGTCTGAAGGACAGTCGTGTCACTGTCAGGTGGTGAGCTTGGCTGAAAAAATAATTTCTCAGATAAATTTATTTATAGCCCAAGGTCATCATGTATTATGTAGATATTAAAGTGATTAAAACCGCAGCATGGTTTTGACTGACCACATAAATGAGTGTAAGTTCTATTCTTACCTTTGATCTAATGAAACAAGCAACTTCCAGGTGTCCAAGGGTGACCAGGAGTACAGGTGTATGTCACCACTGTCCAGACCCACAGCAATCAAGTACCTGGTGAGGTTAAACAGTACACTAGACAACAGGAACTGATGGGGAACCTAATTACACTAGACAACAGGAACTGATGGGGAACCTAATTACACTAGACAACAGGAACTGATGGGGAACCTAATTACACTAGACAACAGGAACTGATGGGGAACCTAATTACACTAGACAACAGGAACTGATGGGGAACCTAATTACACTAGACAACAGGAACTGATGGGGAACCTAATTACACTAGACAACAGGAACTGATGGGGGACCTAATTACACTAGACAACAGGAACTGATGGGGAACCTAATTACACTAGACAACAGGAACTGATGGGGAACTTAACTACACTAGACAAACTGATGGGGAACCTAATTACAATAGACAACAGGAACTGATGGGGAACCTAATTACACTAGACAACAGGAACTGATGGGGAACCTAATGACACTAGACAACAGGAACTGATGGGGAACCTAATTGCACTAGACAACAGGAACTGATGGGGGACCTAATTACACTAGACAACAGGAACTGATGGGGAACCTAATTACACTAGACAACAGGAACTGATGGGGAACCTAATTACAATAGACAACAGGAACTGATGGGGAACCTAATTGCACTAGACAACAGGAACTGATGGGGAACCTAATTACACTAGACAACAGGAACTGATGGGGAACCTAATTACAATAGACAACAGGAACTGATGGGGAACCTAATTACACTAGACAACAGGAACTGATGGGGAACCTAATTACACTAGACAACAGGAACTGATGGGGAACCTAATTACACTAGACAACAGGAACTGATGGGGAACCTAATTACACTAGACAACAGGAACTGATGGGGGACCTAATTACACTAAACAGGAACTGATGGGGAACCTAATTACACTAGACAACAGGAACTGATGGGGAACTTAACTACACTAGACAAACTGATAGGGAACCTAATTACAATAGACAACAGGAACTGATGGGGAACCTAATTACACTAGACAACAGGAACTGATGGGGAACCTAATTACACTAGACAACAGGAACTGATGGGGAACCTAATTACACTAGACAACAGGAACTGATGGGGAACCTAATTGCACTAGACAACAGGAACTGATGGGGGACCTAATGACACTAGACAACAGGAACTGATGGGGAACCAAACTAGACAACAGGAACTGATGGGGAACCAACTAGATAACAGGAACTGATGGGGAACCTAACTAGACTACATGAACTGATGGGGAACCTAATGACACTAGACAACAGGAACTGATGGGGAACCTAATTACACTAGACAACAGGAACTGATGGGGGACCTAATGACACTAGACAACAGGAACTGATGGGGAACCTAATTACACTAGACAACAGGAACTGATGGGGAACCTAATTACACTAGACAACAGGAACTGATGGGGAACCTAATTACACTAGACAACAGGAACTGATGGGGAACTTAACTACACTAGACAAACTGATGGGGAACCTAATTACAATAGACAACAGGAACTGATGGGGAACCTAATTACACTAGACAACAGGAACTGATGGGGAACCTAATTACACTAGACAACAGGAACTGATGGGGAACCTAATGACACTAGACAACAGGAACTGATGGGGGACCTAATTACACTAGACAACAGGAACTGATGGGGAACCTAATTACACTAGACAACAGGAACTGATGGGGGACCTAATTACACTAGACAACAGGAACTGATGGGGAACCTAATTACACTAGACAACAGGAACTGATGGGGAACTTAACTACACTAGACAAACTGATAGGGAACCTAATTACAATAGACAACAGGAACTGATGGGGAACCTAATTACACTAGACAACAGGAACTGATGGGGAACCTAATTACACTAGACAACAGGAACTGATGGGGAACCTAATTACACTAGACAACAGGAACTGATGGGGAACCTAATTGCACTAGACAACAGGAACTGATGGGGGACCTAATGACACTAGACAACAGGAACTGATGGGGAACCAAACTAGACAACAGGAACTGATGGGGAACCAACTAGATAACAGGAACTGATGGGGAACCTAACTAGACTACATGAACTGATGGGGAACCTAATGACACTAGACAACAGGAACTGATGGGGAACCTAATTACACTAGACAACAGGAACTGATGGGGAACCTAATTACACTAGACAACAGGAACTGATGGGGGACCTAATGACACTAGACAACAGGAACTGATGGGGAACCTAATTACACTAGACAACAGGAACTGATGGGGAACCTAATTACACTAGACAACAGGAACTGATGGGGAACCTAATTACACTAGACAACAGGAACTGATGGGGAACCTAATGACACTAGACAACAGGAACTGATGGGGAACCAAACTAGACAACAGGAACTGATGGGGAACCAAACTAGACAACACTAGCCATCAGCTAAGTCTAGTGGTGTACAACACCTCCCAAGTTCTAGTAAATTACATCACTTCTCCCCAGATCCTGGTAAACAACTACAGCACCCTCCCCCACCCAAACTAGTAAACAGCTACAGCACCCCCCCCCCTATATCCTGATAAACAGCTACAGCACCCCCCCCCCCTATATCCTGATAAACAACTACAGCACCCCCCACCCAAACTAGCAAACAGCCACAGCACCCCACCCCCCATATCCTAGTTAACAACTACAGCACAGTATTATAAAACTATGTAGAGCATCACTATTGCTTTATACCTGGAGGTTGTCAAGAAGACAGGAGCACAGGCTAAGGCAGTCACTGAGTCTGGCAGCTGGAGCGAGGCTTGAGCCACTGGTGGGGTTTGTTCTAACACAGACTGGCTGGACCACACAAGTACCTACAGAGATTCAAACATTACAAGTCATTCATAACTTGCTTTCACACAAGTACCTACAGAGATTCAGACAACATTAGAAGTCATTTACTTATAACTTGCTTTCACACAAGCACCTACAGAGATTCAGACAACATTAGAAGTCATTTACTCATAACTTGCTTTCACACAAGTACCTACAGAGATTCAGACAACATTAGAAGTCATTTACTTATAACTTGCTTTCACACAAGCACCTACAGAGATTCAGACAACATTAGAAGTCATTTACTTATAACTTGCTTTCACACAAGCACCTACAGAGATTCAGACAACATTAGAAGTCATTTACTTATAACTTGCTTTCACACAAGCACCTACAGAGATTCAGACAACATTAGAAGTCATTTACTTATAACTTGCTTTCACACAAGCACCTACAGAGATTCAGACAACATTAGAAGTCATTTACTTATAACTTGCTTTCACACAAGCACCTACAGAGATTCAGACAACATTAGAAGTCATTTACTTATAACTTGCTTTCACACAAGCACCTACAGAGATTCAGACAACATTAGAAGTCATTTACTTATAACTTGCTTTCACACAAGTACCTACAGAGATTCAGACAACATTAGAAGTCATTTACTTATAACTTGCTTTCACACAAGCACCTACAGAGATTCAGACAACATTAGAAGTCATTTACTTATAACTTGCTTTCACACAAGCACCTACAGAGATTCAGACAACATTAGAAGTCATTTACTTATAACTTGCTTTCACACAAGTACCTACAGAGATTCAGACAGAAGTCATTCACTTATAACTTGCTTTCACACAAGTACCTACAGAGATTCAGACAACATTAGAAGTCATTTACTTATAACTTGCTTTCACACAAGTACCTACAAGAGATTCAAACATTAGAAGTCATTTACTTATAACTTGCTTTCACACAAGCACCTACAGAGATTCAGACAACATTAGAAGTCATTTACTTATAACTTGCTTTCACACAAGTACCTACAGAGATTCAGACAACATTAGAAGTCATTTACTTATAACTTGCTTTCACACAAGTACCTACAAGAGATTCAAACATTAGAAGTCATTTACTTATAACTTGCTTTCACACAAGCACCTACAGAGATTCAGACAACATTAGAAGTCATTCACTTAAAACTTGCTTTCACACAAGTACCTACAAGAGATTCAGACAACATTAGAAGTCATTTACTTATAACTTGCTTTCACACAAGTACCTACAAGAGATTCAAACATTAGAAGTCATTTACTTATAACTTGCTTTCACACAAGTACCTACAGAGATTCAGACAGAAGTCATTTACTTATAACTTGCTTTCACACAAGCACCTACAGAGATTCAGACAACATTAGAAGTCATTTACTTATAACTTGCTTTCACACAAGTACCTACAGAGATTCAGACAACATTAGAAGTCATTCACTTAAAACTTGCTTTCACACAAGTACCTACAAGAGATTCAGACATTAGAGCCCTAAAATTTAAAATGTGTAGGGTAGAAACAACATTTAAATAGTATAAAATAATATAATTATGATAGGTAGCAGCAATAGAATGGGTAGGTTTTTTTTAGCTTATTAAAAAAGCAAAAGGAAAGAGGATGAAAATGATTACATGGTCGAATTAAAGTCAATTTTGAACACCAAATGGTCTTTTTTATTTAGAATTTTATTCTTTTGAAGTAATTAGATCATTCCATGTTGTTTTCACTTAGGCTTTCCTAACACAACTACAGAAACCAAATGACAAAGTGGGATAATGGAGGTAAAGCTATCTTTCCTAGTCAGGTTTTCTAGTCAGTCAATCTACACCTGCCAATCAAAACATTTGTCTAAAAGAAGGAACCCCCCCTCCTATTCTAATGTGTAACAAAAAATTTTTTTGCAATGGTGTTAAATGTTAAAAACATCTTTTTACCATAGTAAGAATTCAGTTTACTTAAATCTGTCTTAACTACATTGATTGAAACTGTCATTTGGTAGGTCTCCTACCAACTGACTCAAATTTATAATGCAAAATAAATAGTACTCCCTCTATACTCCTTATACTAGAAGTAAAACCATATGAGCAGTTGAAGCATTAGTTAAGCTCAACTCAAACAAATCCCTTCAGGCATGTTTACCTTTTTATCCCTAGAGCCTGTGAAGAAAAACTTGTCGTCATGTGACCAGGCACACGTCCAGATGATCCTGGCATGTGATGTTGTTCTTTTATCTACTTGAGCCTCTACAACAAAGGAATCACCTGAATTTGGATTTAATTAGAATTAATAACACTCCAACCTTTTTTGAGTACATTTTAAAACTTATTGAGTAGATTTAAAAAATTTGAACTAGAAAATGCACAGTTGCATGTAAGGGATTGTACTAATGGTAATGTTTTGTAGAAGTGAAAATTGTACCATTAGTAATGTTTTTATTGTGCCTATGGTAACATTTTGTAGAAGTGAAAATTGTGCTGATGGTAGTTTTTATTGTGCTAACGGTAATGTTTTGTAGAAGTGAAAATTGTTTTATGGTGCTAAATGTGGGGCCAACCTTCTCTTCTGTACAAAACCAAAGTTAAAATTGTGCTAAATCTGGGGCCAACCTTCTCTTCTATACAAAACCAAAGTTAAAATTGTGCTAAATCTGGGGGCCAACCTTCTCTTCTGTAAAAACCAAAGTTAAAATTGTGCTAAATCTGGGGCCAACCTTCTCTTCTGTACAAAACCAAAGTTAAAATTGTGCTAAATCTGGGGCTTACCTTCTCTTCTGTACAAAACCAAAGTTAAAATTGTGCTAAATCTGGGGCCAACCTTCTCTTCTGTACAAAACCAAAGTTAAAATTGTGCTAAATCTGGGGCTAACTTTCTCTTCTGTACAAAACCAAAGTGAAAATTATGCTAAATCTGGGGCCAACCTTCTCTTCTGTACAAAACCAAAGTTAAAATTGTGCTAAATCTGGGGCTAACTTTCTCTTCTGTACAAAACCAAAGTTAAAATTGTGCTAAATCTGGGGCCAACCTTCTCTTCTGTACAAAACCCAGCATCTGTCTCTGGAGACTGCCAGCAGCCTGTCCCCTGCGTGGCTGAATGCCATCTGTGTAACTGTGAGTGTGCAGCCTGTGAGTGAGGCCAGGATCTTCCTTTGTTCCACATCCCACAGGAGAATGTTGGCTGATTCAGCTTTGGCTGCCTGATGGCAGAAAGAAAGGTTCTCTACATCAGAAATGTGGTGTGTAGTGCTGGCATTGTTTAGCATTATATCAATGACTTTTTCAACTTTGGGTCATGCTGACCAGTGAAAGAGCAACATGCTGACCAGTGAAAGACCAACATGCTGATCAGTGAAAGACCAACATGCTGATCAGTGAAAGACCAACATGCTGATCAGTGAAAGACCAACATGCTGACCAGTGAAAGACCAACATGCTGACCAGTGAAAGAAAGACCAACATGCTGAACAGTGAAAGACCAACATGCTGACCAGTGAAAGACCAACATGCTGACCAGTGAAAGACCAACATGCTGATCAGTGAAAGACCAACATGCTGATCAGTGAAAGACCAACATGCTGACCAGTGAAAGACCAACATGCTGATCAGTGAAAGACCAACATGCTGACCAGTGAAAGACCAACATGCTGATCAGTGAAAGAAAGACCAACATGCTGACCAGTGAAAGACCAACATGCTGACCAGTGAAAGACCAACATGCTGATCAGTGAAAGACCAACATGCTGATCAGTGAAAGACCAACATGCTGACCAGTGAAAGACCAACATGCTGACCAGTGAAAGACCAACATGCTGATCAGTGAAAGACCAACATGCTGATCAGTGAAAGACCAACATGCTGACCAGTGAAAGACCAACATGCTGACCAGTGAAAGACCAACATGCTGACCAGTGAAAGACCAACATGCTGACCAGTGAAAGACCAACATGCTGATCAGTGAAAGACCAACATGCTGATCAGTGAAAGACCAACATGCTGACCAGTGAAAGACCAACATGCTGACCAGTGAAAGACCAACATGCTGACCAGTGAAAGACCAACATGCTGACCAGTGAAAGACCAACATGCTGACCAGTGAAAGACCAACATGCTGACCAGTGAAAGACCAACATGCTGACCAGTGAAAGACCAACATACTGACCAGTGAAAGACCAACATGCTGACCAGTGAAAGACCAACATGCTGACCAGTGAAAGACCAACATGCTGACCAGTGAAAGACCAACATGCTGACCAGTGAAAGACCAACATACCTTGCAGGCAGAGGCCAAGAGTTTGCCATCAGGACTAGCAGCAAGGGAAAAGATCTCATAGCCATGTCCATATAACTTTGCCTCCTCTGGCCATAGGGTGTTCTGTATCAGCTGGTCCTCACTAGGTGGCGCTGCAGTACAAGCAAATCAAGTCAAGGACCTAACTAAGACTTAATGGTTATTGATCTTAAACAGAGAAAAAAGTTCTGAGTCTTTCCCTCCCTGATTTTCCCAAGATTTGAACCCAAAATAGCCCAAAGTATAGTATATTTATTTACACATGGTAATAGAAGATTTTGCAGATACCAGCAAAAGTGGGAATTAATAAGTTTTATTTATGTTTTTTTTTCCTGTTCTATCACTAGAGATTCATTTCTACAATTTTTAAAAATACTAAGAATAATTTTTAAAAATTAAAATGCCTCTGCTGTTGAATCAGACTTTTTAAATAATGAAACTTAAATGGTGATATTGAAAAGGAAAGTAGTTCCAGTGACAAAGCAGAATTGTTTTAGCATTATAACTTTTTTTTCATGCATAAAGAACTTAGAACATTTTCTTTGTTTTATGTTTTAAACGTAGATTTAAAAAAAAAAAAATTTTGGTTGAAAAATACACTGTCATTTCAGCAAGATGTATAGGAAGTATAATTGTTCTTAGCACCAGATTGTATATGGTTAAAAACAAGTTGTATGTTGATAAACCTGTAAGGTCAAGTGCAGTGAAGTAGTTCTCAGAATATTGCCCCATCTTGGTGCTCTCCTCCACCTTGTTTTCTTCCACAGAGAACACAGCTTTGTTAGAGAGTCCAAGAGCAGGAACATTGGCCCCCATTGGTAGCGAGCTCAGAGCCTAGGGAAAACATGGCTTTGTTAGACAGTAACTAGGGAAAACATGGCTTTGTTAGACAGTGACTAGGGAAAACATGGCTTTGTTAGAGAGTCCAAGAGCAGGAACATTGGCCCCCATTGGTAGCGAGCTCAGAGCCTGGGGAAAACATGGCTTTTTTAGACAGTAACTAGGGAAAACATGGCTTTGTTAGACAGTAACTAGGGAAAACATGGCTTTGTTAGACAGTGACTAGGGAAAACATGGCTTTGTTAGACAGTGACTAGGGAAAACATGGCTTTGTTAGACAGTAACTAGGGAAAACATGGCTTTGTTAGACAGTAACTAGGGAAAACATGGCTTTGTTAGACAGTATCTAGGGAAAACATGGCTTTGTTAGACAGTGACTAGGGAAAACATGGCTTTGTTAGACAGTAACTAGGGAAAACATGGCTTTGTTAGACAGTGACTAGGGAAAACATGGCTTTGTTAGACAGTGACTAGGGAAAACATGGCTTTGTTAGACAGTAACTAGGGAAAACATGGCTTTGTTAGACAGTAACTAGGGAAAACATGGCTTTGTTAGACAGTGACTAGGGAAAACATGGCTTTGTTAGACAGTAACTTGGGAAAACATGGCTTTGTTAGACAGTAACTAGGGAAAACATGGCTTTGTTAGACAGTAACTAGGGAAAACATGGCTTTGTTAGAGAGTCCAAGAGCAGGAACATTGGCCCCCATTGGTAGCGAGCTCAGAGCCTAGGGAAAACATGGCTTTTTTAGACAGTAACTAGAGAAAACATGGCTTTGTTGGACAGTGACTAGGGAAAACATGGCTTTGTTAGACAGTAACTAGGGAAAACATGGCCTCATAATGGCTTCATTGCTTCATTAAGTATGATGATTCACTAAGACAATTTCATCTTAGAATAAATAATCTTCTGTGTGCTTATTAGTCAGTCTTTAACTTTGAACAGTTTATTAATCTTCCAGTTAGCTATTTAGCAACTATACTTGCCTGTTCAAGGAATGTATTCTTTGATTTGAGAAGCAACACAGTTTTAGAAACAGGCAACAGACGAACAATGTGGCATTATTGAACTAGAAACATGAGCTAGAATTGATCAGAAGGCAACACTTACTTTCCCCCCTAACTCTGAATCCAATGTGGCATCACTGAACTAGAAACATGAGCTAGAATTGACCAGAAACTAAGGCAACACTTACTTTCCCCCCTAACTCTGAATCCAATGTGGCATTATTGAACTAGAAACATGAGCTAGAATTGACCAGAAACTAAGGCAACACTTACTTTCCCCCCTAACTCTGAATCCAATGTGGCATTATTGAACTAGAAACCTGAGCTAGAATTGACCAGAAGGCAACACTTACTTTCCCCCCTAACTCTGAATCCAAGTCCCTTCCACACAGCTGACAAAAGTTGCTGATGAAGTTTCTTGGGGCTTTAAAGACACGAATTAATTTCTCATCTGATCCTGAAGCGAAGGAATATTTATCCAGCACAGCTAGACATTGGAGATCATAGCCATGGACTTGAGGTCTGCTGATTTCATACCAAGATGGCTGGGAACGTACCAAGGGAAGGAAATAAATAAATACTTCAGCAACAAAAATCAAACAGTATTTTAAAATTATAAATATAAATAAACAATTCAAGTTTTTGATAAAATAAGTGCATGTAAATGAAGTATGAAAAAATTTGGGTAAAAATATGCTGAAACAAGTTTAATAAAAAGTGAGAGAATATTTTCTTACGTCAATACCCGCCCTGATCCATGGTGCGTGAAGTCTTGTTGTCTGGTCTACACTTGCACTGAGGATATAAGCTCCATCAGCCGCTGACCAGGCCACATCAACCACAGAATCAAAGTGACCACTGCATGTAACTTGGGGCTCCCATCCCCGAGAGCTCTAGAATAAGAGAACTCTTTACATTATAGAGTAGTGTCTTGGTTCATGTCAGATAACTCTTGCCTCAAGTTTACAATCCCATCATACAGTTGTGGCCCCTTGAAAATTGAATTAGAACCCCCCCTACCATGTACTCACCTCATTAAAGGACCATTGATGAAAAGCGCCTTGGTATCCATGACCTAAGATAGACTGACCACAAGGGCTGAAAAGACCTCCATAAAAGCCCAGAGTATTGCCTCCAACATCACCAACCCGAACCTTAAAAAATAGGACACATATCAAGTCAGAGTTAAGCTTACATATTACCCATTGCTTCTTTCTAGTTGTAAGTTCAGTAACAAATCTCTTTCACACAGACCTAAACACTAGGTGACTAACCACCTCAATACAAGTGACTTGAACCCTTTGAGATTAGCCCCTAACCCTCAATGACTAACCCTGAATCCCTGTGACTGAACCCCAGTGACTAACCTCCTCCATCCAGAGACCTGTAGCCAAGTCTGGTGACCAGAGGATCATGGTCTTGTCCATGGAGGCAGACAGCAGCTTTAAAGGCTGGTGACACCCACCAGAGGCTGGTGAAACCAAAAGATACAAGCAACATCTTTCATTGGTCAGTTAGTTGAGACTGGCAACAAATTAGGATAATCATATCTGCCAAAGTATTTCTATAAAAACTGACCAATAAAAATTAACCATCCAGACAAGAGAAAGGACACACTGAGCAGGCTGCCATCTAACACTAAAGGACACACGGAGCTATCAAAGTCTACCTACCAGTGATCTGAGCAGGCTGCCATCTAACACTAAAGGACACACTGAGCTATCAAAGTCTACCTACCAGTGATCTGAGCAGGCTGCCATCTAACACTAAAGGACACACTGAGCTATCAAAGTCTACCTACCAGTGATCTGAGCAGGCTGCCATCTAACACTAAAGGACACACTGAGCTATCAAAGTCTACCTACCAGTGATCTGAGCAGGCTGCCATCTAACACTAAAGGACACACTGAGCTATCAAAGTCTACCTACCAGTGATCTGAGCAGGCTGCCATCTAACACTAAAGGACACACTGAGCTATCAAAGTCTACCTACCAGTGATCTGAGCAGGCTGCCATCTAACACTAAAGGACACACTGAGCTATCAAAGTCTACCTACCAGTGATCTGAGCAGGCTGCCATTTAACTCTAAAGGACACACTGAGCTATCAAAGTCTACCTACCAGTGATCTGAGCAGGCTGCCATCTAACACTAAAGGACACACTGAGCAGGCTGCCATCTAACACTAAAGGACACACTGAGCAGGCTGCCATTTAACTCTAAAGGACACACTGAGCTATCAAAGTCTACCTACCAGTGATCTGAGCAGGCTGCCATCTAACACTAAAGGACACACTGAGCAGGCTGCCATCTAACACTAAAGGACACATTGAGCTATCAAAGTCTACCTACCAGTGGACTGAGCAGGCTGCCATCTAACTCTAAAGGACACACTGAGCTATCAAAGTCTACCTACCAGTGATCTGAGCAGGCTGCCATCTAACACTAAAGGACACACTGAGCTATCAAAGTCTACCTACCAGTGATCTGAGCAGGCTGCCATCTAACACTAAAGGACACACTGAGCTATCAAAGTCTACCTACCAGTGATCTGAGCAGGCTGCCATCTAACACTAAAGGACACACTGAGCTATCAAAGTCTACCTACCAGTGATCTGAGCAGGCTGCCATCTAACACTAAAGGACACACTGAGCTATCAAAGTCTACCTACCAGTGATCTGAGCAGGCTGCCATCTAACACTAAAGGACACACTGAGCTATCAAAGTCTACCTACCAGTGATCTGAGCAGGCTGCCATCTAACACTAAAGGACACACTGAGCTATCAAAGTCTACCTACCTGTGATCTGAGCAGGCTGCCATCTAACACTAAAGGACACACTGAGCTATCAAAGTCTACCTACCAGTGATCTGAGCAGGCTGCCATCTAACACTAAAGGACACACTGAGCTATCAAAGTCTACCTACCAGTGATCTGAGCAGGCTGCCATCTAACACTAAAGGACACACTGAGCTTTCAAAGTCTACCTACCAGTGATCTGAGCAGGCTGCCATCTAACACTAAAGGACACACTGAGCTATCAAAGTCTACCTACCAGTGATCTGAGCAGGCTGCCATCTAACACTGTACACCCAGTTTTCATGGCCAGCTAATACAGATTCCAAACTCACAGCAAAATGCAGATGTGAACCTGTGCAAGATTGCAGTATTTATTTTACACATGAATCTGTGCAAGATATTAATATTTATTTTACACATGAACCTGTGCAAGATATGAACATTTATTCTACTTGCATGATCATGCATTAGGTTTAAACATTTTCCAAATGTAAAGTAGAGATGATCCAAACCCATATTTTACAGCTTAACAAGTGAATGATCTAACATGATGGTATTGCATGACAAAATTTATCAAGTAGTAATAAGGAAACTTATATCAATAAGAATCAACTTGACTGTACTACCTGCTTGCTCCCCAAAGGAAAGAATGGTTTCTTTGACAGTGATCTCCTCCTCTTGTGGCAAGTCTGAGATACATTTGAAAACATTGTCTACTTTCTGTGCTGGCATATTTTTCTGGACAAACTTCCACACTCTGATCAGATGATCTTGTGCACAGCTAGCCAACAGCATGTTGCCATCATCTAGATAGTGGTGGGAATCATTCAACTGTCTACATCATCTACATAGTGGTGGGAATCATTCAACTGTCTACATCATCTAGATAGTGGTGGGAATCATTCAACTGTCTACATCATCTAGATAGTGGTGGGAATCATTCAACTGTCTACATCATCTAGATAGTGGTGGGAATCATTCAACTGTCTACATCATCTAGATAGTGGTGGGAATCATTCAACTGTCTACATCATCTACATAGTGGTGGGAATCATTCAACTGTCTACATCATCTAGATAGTGGTGGGAATCATTCAACTGTCTACATCATCTAGATAGTGGTGGGAATCATTCAACTGTCTACATCATCTAGATAGTGGTGGGAATCATTCAACTGTCTACATCATCTAGATAGTGGTGGGAATCATTCAACTGTCTACATCATCTAGATAGTGGTGGGAATCATTCAACTGTCTACATCATCTACATAGTGGTGGGAATCATTCAACTGTCCACATCATCTAGATAGTGGTGGGAATCATTCAACTGTCTACATCATCTACATAGTGGTGGGAATCATTCAACTGTCTACATCATCTAGATAGTGGTGGGAATCATTCAACTGTCTACATCATCTAGATAGTGGTGGGAATCATTCAACTGTCTACATCATCTAGATAGTGGTGGGAATCATTCAACTGTCTACATCATCTAGATAGTGGTGGGAATCATTCAACTGTCTACATCATCTAGATAGGGGTGGGAATCATTCAACTGTCTACATCATCTACATAGTGGTGGGAATCATTCAACTGTCTACATCATCTAGATAGTGGTGGGAATCATTCAACTGTCTACATCATCTACATAGTGGTGGGAATCATTCAACTGTCTACATCATCTAGATAGTGGTGGGAATCATTCAACTGTCTACATCATCTAGATAGTGGTGGGAATCATTCAACTGTCTACATCATCTAGATAGTGGTGGGAATCATTCAACTGTCTAATCATCTAGATAGTGGTGGGAATCATTCAACTGTCTACATCATCTAGATAGTGGTGGGAATCATTCAACTGTCTACATCATCTAGATAGTGGTGGGAATCATTCAACTGTCTACATCATCTAGATAGTGGTGGGAATCATTCAACTGTCTACATCATCTAGATAGTGGTGGGAATCATTCAACTGTCTACATCATCTAGATAGTGGTGGGAATCATTCAACTCTCTACATCATCTAGATAGTGGTGGGAATCATTCAACTGTCTACATCATCTACATAGTGGTGGGAATCATTCAACTGTCTACATCATCTAGATAGTGGTGGGAATCATTCAACTGTCTACATCATCTAGATAGTGGTGGGAATCATTCAACTGTCTACATCATCTAGATAGTGGTGGGAATCATTCAACTGTCTACATCATCTACATAGTGGTGGGAATCATTCAACTGTCTACATCATCTAGATAGTGGTGGGAATCATTCAACTGTCTACATCATCTAGATAGTGGTGGGAATCATTCAACTGTCTACATCATCTAGATAGTGGTGGGAATCATTCAACTGTCTAATCATCTAGATAGTGGTGGGAATCATTCAACTGTCTACATCATCTAGATAGTGGTGGGAATCATTCTACTGTCTACATCATCTAGATAGTGGTGGGAATCATTCAACTGTCTACATCATCTACATAGTGGTGGGAATCATTCAACTGTCTACATCATCTAGATAGTGGTGGGAATCATTCAACTGTCTACATCATCTAGATAGTGGTGGGAATCATTCAACTGTCTACATCATCTACAAGTGGTGGGAATCATTCAACTGTCTACATCATCTAGATAGTGGTGGGAATCATTCAACTGTCTACATCATCTAGATAGTGGTGGGAATCATTCAACTGTCTACATCATCTAGATAGTGGTGGGAATCATTCAACTGTCTACATCATCTAGATAGTGGTGGGAATCATTCAACTGTCTACATCATCTACATAGTGGTGGGAATCATTCAACTGTCCACATCATCTAGATAGTGGTGGGAATCATTCAACTGTCTACATCATCTACATAGTGGTGGGAATCATTCAACTGTCTACATCATCTAGATAGTGGTGGGAATCATTCAACTGTCTACATCATCTAGATAGTGGTGGGAATCATTCAACTGTCTACATCATCTAGATAGTGGTGGGAATCATTCAACTGTCTACATCATCTAGATAGTGGTGGGAATCATTCAACTGTCTACATCATCTAGATAGGGGTGGGAATCATTCAACTGTCTACATCATCTACATAGTGGTGGGAATCATTCAACTGTCTACATCATCTAGATAGTGGTGGGAATCATTCAACTGTCTACATCATCTACATAGTGGTGGGAATCATTCAACTGTCTACATCATCTAGATAGTGGTGGGAATCATTCAACTGTCTACATCATCTAGATAGTGGTGGGAATCATTCAACTGTCTACATCATCTAGATAGTGGTGGGAATCATTCAACTGTCTAATCATCTAGATAGTGGTGGGAATCATTCAACTGTCTACATCATCTAGATAGTGGTGGGAATCATTCAACTGTCTACATCATCTAGATAGTGGTGGGAATCATTCAACTGTCTACATCATCTAGATAGTGGTGGGAATCATTCAACTGTCTACATCATCTAGATAGTGGTGGGAATCATTCAACTGTCTACATCATCTAGATAGTGGTGGGAATCATTCAACTGTCTACATCATCTAGATAGTGGTGGGAATCATTCAACTGTCTACATCATCTACATAGTGGTGGGAATCATTCAACTGTCTACATCATCTAGATAGTGGTGGGAATCATTCAACTGTCTACATCATCTAGATAGTGGTGGGAATCATTCAACTGTCTACATCATCTAGATAGTGGTGGGAATCATTCAACTGTCTACATCATCTACATAGTGGTGGGAATCATTCAACTGTCTACATCATCTAGATAGTGGTGGGAATCATTCAACTGTCTACATCATCTAGATAGTGGTGGGAATCATTCAACTGTCTACATCATCTAGATAGTGGTGGGAATCATTCAACTGTCTAATCATCTAGATAGTGGTGGGAATCATTCAACTGTCTACATCATCTAGATAGTGGTGGGAATCATTCTACTGTCTACATCATCTAGATAGTGGTGGGAATCATTCAACTGTCTACATCATCTACATAGTGGTGGGAATCATTCAACTGTCTACATCATCTAGATAGTGGTGGGAATCATTCAACTGTCTACATCATCTAGATAGTGGTGGGAATCATTCAACTGTCTACATCATCTACAAGTGGTGGGAATCATTCAACTGTCTACATCATCTAGATAGTGGTGGGAATCATTCAACTGTCTACATCATCTAGATAGTGGTGGGAATCATTCAACTGTCTACATCATCTAGATAGTGGTGGGAATCATTCAACTGTCTACATCATCTAGATAGTGGTGGGAATCATTCAACTGTCTACATCATCTAGATAGTGGTGGGAATCATTCAACTGTCTACATCATCTAGATAGTGGTGGGAATCATTCAACTGTCTACATCATCTAGATAGTGGTGGGAATCATTCAACTGTCTACATCATCTAGATAGTGGTGGGAATCATTCAACTGTCTACATCATCTAGATAGTGGTGGGAATCATTCAACTGTCTAATCATCTAGATAGTGGTGGGAATCATTCAACTGTCTACATCATCTAGATAGTGGTGGGAATCATTCAACTGTCTACATCATCTAGATAGTGGTGGGAATCATTCAACTGTCTACATCATCTAGATAGTGGTGGGAATCATTCAACTGTCTACATCATCTACATAGTGGTGGGAATCATTCAACTGTCTACATCATCTAGATAGTGGTGGGAATCATTCAACTGTCTACATCATCTACATAGTGGTGGGAATCATTCAACTGTCTACATCATCTAGATAGTGGTGGGAATCATTCAACTGTCTAATCATCTAGATAGTGGTGGGAATCATTCAACTGTCTACATCATCTAGATAGTGGTGAGAATCATTCAACTGTCTACATCATCTAGATAGTGGTGGGAATCATTCAACTGTCTAATCATCTAGATAGTGGTGGGAATCATTCAACTGTCTACATCATCTAGATAGTGGTGGGAATCATTCAACTGTCTACATCATCTAGATAGTGGTGGGAATCATTCAACTGTCTACATCATCTAGATAGTGGTGGGAATCATTCAACTGTCTACATCATCTACATAGTGGTGGGAATCATTCAACTGTCTACATCATCTGGATAGTGGTGGGAATCATTCAACTGTCTACATCATCTAGATAGTGGTGGGAATCATTCAACTGTCTACATCATCTAGATAGTGGTGGGAATCATTCAACTGTCTACATCATCTACATAGTGGTAGGAATCATTCAACTGTCCACATCATCTAGATAGTGGTGGGAATCATTCAACTGTCTACATCATCTACATAGTGGTGGGAATCATTCAACTGTCTACATCATCTAGATAGTGGTGGGAATCATTCAACTGTCTACATCATCTAGATAGTGGTGGGAATCATTCAACTGTCTACATCATCTAGATAGTGGTGGGAATCATTCAACTGTCTACATCATCTAGATAGTGGTGGGAATCATTCAACTGTCTAATCATCTAGATAGTGGTGGGAATCATTCAACTGTCTACATCATCTAGATAGTGGTGGGAATCATTCAACTGTCTACATCATCTAGATAGTGGTGGGAATCATTCAACTGTCTAATCATCTAGATAGTGGTGGGAATCATTCAACTGTCTACATCATCTAGATAGTGGTGGGAATCATTCAACTGTCTACATCATCTAGATAGTGGTGGGAATCATTCAACTGTCTACATCATCTAGATAGTGGTGGGAATCATTCAACTGTCTACATCAT
Organism: Physella acuta; assembly: GCF_028476545.2. NCBI lineage: Eukaryota > Metazoa > Mollusca > Gastropoda > Physidae > Physella > Physella acuta. Next base: position 988,811 of record NW_026731776.1, on the reverse strand, counting down.
CTACATAATGGTGGGAATCATTCAACTGTCTACATCATCTAGATAGTGGTGGGAATCATTCAACTGTCTACATCATCTAGATAGTGGTGGGAATCATTCAACTGTCTACATCATCTACATAGTGGTGGGAATCATTCAACTGTCTACATCATCTAGATAGTGGTGGGAATCATTCAACTGTCTACATCATCTAGATAGTGGTGGGAATCATTCAACTGTCTACATCATCTACATAGTGGTGGGAATCATTCAACTGTCTACATCATCTACATAGTGGTGGGAATCATTCAACTGTCTACATCATCTAGATAGTGGTGAGAATCATTCAACTGTCTACATCATCTAGATAGTGGTGGGAATCATTCAACTGTCTACATCATCTACATAGTGGTGGGAATCATTCAACTGTCTACATCATCTACATAGTGGTGGGAATCATTCAACTGTCTACATCATCTACATAGTGGTGGGAATCATTCAACTGTCTACATCATCTAGATCATGGGTTCCCAACCTGGGGGTCGCGACCCCCTTGGGGGTCGCCAAGGGTTTTCTGGGGGGTCGCCAACTGGTAGACTAAACTACAGCAATGAACAAAAAACATAAATATTTTGAAAAATATTTGAAATTCGGCATTACTAACATGACTGGAAATGGAATAGAGAATAAACAATTTGTACTGTGTAAAGTTGTTCTTAGTCAGGAGTCTATGAAAACTTCCATACGTCAATTTGAGACGAGTCATTCGGAACACACCAAAAAAGATATGTAGTTCTTTTGTCGGCATGAAGCTAGTTGCAAGCGTCAGAGACTTGATCGAACAGGAAGTTTTCACCAAGAAAATTCACCATTAGTGCAAGCATCATATGAAGTAGTATTAGAAATTGCCAAGCAAAAAACCACTCACACAAAGGAGAAAATCTCATAGAACCATGTATGCTGAAGATGGTAAAATTAATTCTTGGGGATTCCAGTGCAGTAAAGATGCAACAAATATCTCTGTCTAATAATACTATGCAGCGGCTTATGTTAAAAGACAAATTTAGAATGAAATCAAGCTTTTACCATTGTTTGATTTTCAAGTTGACGAATCGACAGACGTGAGTTCGTATTCGCAGTTGCTTGTCTTTGTGAAATATATTCATTCAGATGTTAGCAAATAAGAGTTAATGTTTTGTGAAGATATCATGGAGAAAATAAATACGTTTTTTTGAAAATGGAGGATTAAAACGGGAAAACGGCTGTGGGGCTTGTACGGATGGTGTATCATGGTTGGGTCAAAATGGAGGTTTCAGAAAAAAGTAAAAGGTAAAAGATTTAGCTCCCTAATGAAAGGGAATCCACTACATGATTCACATATGCCCTCGCCAGCAAGACTTATCCGACTCCATTGCTAATAAAAGTCGTAAATCATATTAAATCTAAAGCCCTAAACACCTGTCTGTTTCAAGAACTGTGCAAAGACATGAATAAAGATCACGAGGTTCTACACTTCAGTACGCTGGCTGTCAATAGGAAATTTCAATCGTGTTATTGAATTGAAAGATGAAATCAAGATGTTCTTGGAAGTGCAAGGAAACAAGACCTTTTGATACATTTTAACAACATCGTGTGGTTGGAGAGAGTATCATACCTAGCAGATATATTCGAACATCAACATAAGCTTAATAAAGGAACGAATATTATCTCTTTTCATGAAAATCTCATGGCATTTTTATCAAAGCTGCAAAATTGGCGAGGAAAAATAAATATTTGAAATACTGCCATGTTTGAGAAACACTGCAGTGTGGTGTGATAGATAAGTTTTAAAAGATTCTGTGCATCTTGAATCTCTTGACAACGAACTGCGGCGTTATTTTCCCCGAGCTGAAAGAAGAAGAATCTGCATTGTCACCCATTCTCTGCTTTCCTTGATGTTACCAGCATTGCCGATGAATAACAAGATGAAATCTTAAATTTGCTAAATTATATTGTTAATGCTAGTTAATGCTTGTTAATAGCATGTAATTTTGCTCATCGTATTAAAACATTTATCAAGAATGATTCATATTGAAAGTCTACTAGAAAATATTAATTTAGTGCCTATTATTTTCTTTACTAATTTCGACTTGTTAATTATATTGGGGTCGCGGGTCACTTACGTTTTATGAAAGGGGGTCGCCACTCGAAAAAGGTTGGGAACCACTGATCTAGATAGTGGTGGGAATCATTCAACTGTCTACATCATCTAGATAGTGGTGGGAATCATTCAACTGTCTACATCATCTACATAGTGGTGGGAATCATTCAACTGTCTAATCATCTAGATAGTGGTGGGAATCATTCAACTGTCTACATCATCTAGATAGTGGTGGGAATCATTCAACTGTCTACATCATCTAGATAGTGGTGGGAATCATTCAACTGTCTAATCATCTAGATAGTGGTGGGAATCATTCAACTGTCTACATCATCTAGATAGTGGTGGGAATCATTCAACTGTCTACATCATCTAGATAGTGGTGGGAATCATTCAACTGTCTACATCATCTACATAGTGGTGGGAATCATTCAACTGTCTACATCATCTAGATAGTGGTGGGAATCATTCAACTGTCTACATCATCTAGATAGTGGTGGGAATCATTCAACTGTCTACATCATCTAGATAGTGGTGGGAATCATTCAACTGTCTACATCATCTAGATAGTGGTGGGAATCATTCAACTGTCTACATCATCTAGATAGTGGTGGGAATCATTCAACTGTCTACATCATCTAGATAGTGGTGAGAATCATTCAACTGTCTACATCATCTAGATAGTGGTGGGAATCATTCAACTGTCTACATCATCTAGATAGTGGTGGGAATCATTCAACTGTCTACATCATCTAGATAGTGGTGGGAATCATTCAACTGTCTACATCATCTAGATAGTGGTGAGAATCATTCAACTGTCTACATCATCTAGATAGTGGTGGGAATCATTCAACTGTCTACATCATCTAGATAGTGGTGGGAATCATTCAACTGTCTACATCATCTAGATAGTGGTGGGAATCATTCAACTGTCTACATCATCTAGATAGTGGTGGGAATCATTCAACTGTCTACATCATCTAGATAGTGGTGAGAATCATTCAACTGTCTACATCATCTAGATAGTGGTGGGAATCATTCAACTGTCTACATCATCTAGATAGTGGTGGGAATCATTCAACTGTCTACATCATCTACATAGTGGTGGGAATCATTCAACTGTCTACATCATCTAGATAGTGGTGGGAATCATTCAACTGTCTACATCATCTAGATAGTGGTGGGAATCATTCAACTGTCTAATCATCTAGATAGTGGTGGGAATCATTCAACTGTCTACATCATCTACATAGTGGTGGGAATCATTCAACTGTCTACATCATCTAGATAGTGGTGGGAATCATTCAACTGTCTACATCATCTAGATAGTGGTGGGAATCATTCAACTGTCTACATCATCTAGATAGTGGTGGGAATCATTCAACTGTCTACATCATCTACATAGTGGTGGGAATCATTAAACTGTCTACATCATCTAGATAGTAGTGGGAATCATTCAACTGTCTACATCATCTAGATAGTGGTGGGAATCATTCAACTGTCTACATCATCTACATAGTGGTGGGAATCATTCAACTGTCTACATCATCTAGATAGTGGTGGGAATCATTCAACTGTCTACAGCCAACAATTTTTTAAACAGTGTAACTGCTTTATTTTTATGCTGTGTAAGGATTCCATTTCACTTTACAAATAAAAAAGGTATCCTATAGATTCATAAATGTGTCAGCCTAGTCAATGTAATTTATATCAACCATGTCGATGTAATGTGTATCAACCATGTCAATGTCATTTGTAACAAACATGTCTACGAATATACTTGTCGGCCTAGTCAATGAATGTAATAGATGTTGAAGGAATGTAATAGATGTCGACCATGTCAATGAGTACAATATGTGTTTCCTACCATCTGCTGTGAAGTGAACACTCCTCACCCAGTCATCATGACCTGTCAGCACTGTCACTTTAGCAAACTGTGGAATTAGTTCAAACAAACTTTAGCAAACTGTGGAATTAGTTCAAACAAACTTTAGCAAACTGTGGAATTAGTTCAAACAAACTTTAGCAAACTGTGGAATTAGTTCAAACAAACTTTAGCAAACTGTGGAATTAGTTCAAACAAACTTTTAGCAAACTGTGGAATTAGTTCAAACAAACTTTTAGCAAACTGTGGAATTAGTTCAAACAATCTTTTAGCAAACTGTGGAATTAGTTCAAACAAACTTTTAGCAAACTGTGGAATTAGTTCAAACAATCTGTGGTAAACTGTTAAAACAAATTTAACTGCTTCTAATACTAAATTATCAATATCAAGAATACAACCATTAAATCACTCCCACCAATAATAATATAAATGTATCAAGAATACAAACATCAAATCACCCCACCAAAAACATAAATGTATCAAGAATACAACCCTCAAATCACCCACCAAAAACATAAATGTATCAAGAATACTACCCTCAAATCACTTAACCAAAAACATAAATGTATCAAGAATACTACCCTCAAATCACTTAACCAAAACATAAATGTATCAAGAATACTACCATCAAATCACTCCCTCCAACATAAAGATGAATTTTGTGATCATCACATCCACAAGCCAGTAGCGGAGCTAGACAATGGTAACAAAAAATATATTCAACAAATCACAGTGAATTAGGTTTTTAAAGTTTGTAATGTTTGAATTAAATAACTCTACTTAATAGATTTAATAAACATATTAAAATATCTCTAGTCAATAGAAGGAATAAACACTCACTATTTGTTCCAGGTATGATGAAAGTGGCCAGAGAAAGTGCAAACCCAGAACCAAACCTGAGGACCTGCTGCTCTTTCACATCTAAAGGTAAATGTTGAAATCTATTTTACAAACATCTAAAGGTAAATGTAGAGATCTATTTTACACACATCTAAAGGTAAAGGTAGAAATCTATTTTACAAACATCTAAAGGTAAATGTAGAGATCTATTTTACAAACATCTAAAGGTAAATGTAGAAATCTATTTTACAAACATCTAAAGGTAAATGTTGAAATCTATTTTACAAACATCTAAAGGTAAATGTAGGGATCTATTTTACAAACATCTAAAGGTAAATGTAGAAATCTATTTTATAAACAACTAAAGGTAAATGTAGAAATCTATTCTATAAACATCTAAAGGTAAATGTAGAAATCGATTTTACAAACATCTAAAGGTAAATGTAGAAATCTATTTTATAAACATCTAAAGGTAAATGTAGAAATCGATTTTACAAACATCTAAAGGTAAATGTAGAGATCTATTTTACACACATCTAAATGTAAATGTAGAAAGCTATTTTACAAACATCTAAAGGTAAATGTAGAAATCTATTTTACAAACATGTGAAGCTCAAATTATTCAAAGCCATCATGTTCAATCAAACCTACAAATAATACAAACCTACGTCCAACTACATACCTGAATCCTTTCTGACCCAGATGCGTACGGTGGAGTCGACTGAAGCAGAAACAACCAATGTAGTGGGAGGGTCATTTTTGTCTTGGCCTTCAATGTAGAGCGAGGATACACAAGTCACTGAATCTTCATGGCCAGTCAAGGTCACTAGTGCTCCCTTGGATTCCTTCAACAGTGCAAGCAAGCAACATTTTACACAGCTATTCACACATTCAGTTTTAAGTGCACACACACACACAACCTGGTTTGATGCCAGTGAAGAATCATTATGACCCACAATTAAGTATTGCTAATAAATTCCTTCTTCTTTAAGAGCTTAAGACTGCAGGGATGTCTTGGGAGACTGCCAAATTCCCAGCAGGGGACCAGACAGTGGAAGATCATAGTTCAGGCCATATGCCCCACATAGAGAGGACTAAGTGAAGTGTCAATGAAATGCTCAGTGTATTACCTGGTGAAGGCTCCAGAGCTTGATGGTGTGATCTGTAGAACCAGACACAAACTCTGCTTCATCTGGAATGGAAACATGTAAAATCATTGGTTTATCTTCTTTAAATAAATTCATTTGAAGCATCATTAACTGCATGAATTACTCTCATACCATGTTTTTTTTTTGTAATAAATTTTTATCAAAACTATTTACATCTACAGTTAACAGAAACAACACAATTTTAAAAAACAGGAACACTGTGTGCCATAACTCACTAGATGAACCGTTGCTTATCCAAGCCACACAGTTGACCTTGCCAGCATGACCAGTGTATGTCCTAATAATGCCACCTGCAACAGAGAAACCCTGGACAAAAACAGTCAGGCTATTCATTAATATTAGCTCACCTTTTTTACTTAAATCAAGAACTTTAAACATGCAATGATTTTATGGTACTTTACATTGTTACTAGTAAACTAATAAATAAGTAATGTCAAAACTTACATCACTCTAATATTACTTTACTAAATTTGTATTGTGCCAACAAGAAATGGCGTGGACAAATAATCAAACACTTTCATGTTTAGACTAATGCAGGGAAAAACTGGGTTACAGAGTTGGGTATAGGATGGGTTAGGTATTTACTAGTAATACCATATGAGGTCTACAACATTTACTAGATCAGCTAATATCTTACTGTGAGTTGGTCAAAAGTTTAAATAAAAAATAAAAATTAGAGGCCAAAATGGCATAAGACAAAAAAGTTGAGTCAAGAAATCATCAGTCATGTGATTTATTTATCTCGCAGCCTACGAGATACTGCTTAGTGGACTACTATCTGGTAAGTGCTGTGATATCTGCCAAACTTTTGACCACAATTGACCAACATCAGCTTTCTTATTGTGCAGATTTTGACACCAACTTACAGCTTTATTTTTATTATTGCATTGTTAGTAGTAGCCCCCACTTCAGCAAGCATATTTCAAGTCTATTTTATTGATGTGTCAATTCTTTAAAGAATTACATAATTCCAAATTTACTAGCCATGTTGATGATTGATCCCCTATCTTTCTATTGTGTTGACTTTGAGCAATAAACTATTACTTTTAAATCCCAAACTAGGTGTTTTTATGATAAATGGCTCCTCGGCCCCAGACCCATTTCATGACACTCTTTCCAAATAAAAGAAATCAAGAAATTTTAAACAAACAGGTCTTTAACAAAAAAAAAAAAAAAAGAGGGTAAAATTAATAGAGTGAACTAGCGAAATGCGTGTGCTGTGTTGATGATGAAAGTGTAAGTAGAGAAGTGTATAGCGTGCATGAGATGACAGTGTAGAGTGTTATGAAGATGTCACTATGTGTACTGATTGTGGTACTGGTATGGAAGTTGACTAAATAAATGTATGTTAATTTGTTTTACCAGTGTTTGATTATGTCCCAACAAGGCAATCTTCATAAAATGTGGTGTTGGATTATCTATAGTTAACTAAGTACAACTATGACTTGCTAATGTCAACACTAACCTTATTCCTAACTCAAACCCTAACCCAAGTACCACCAAAGACATGACCCTAATTTCTGACTATCACACTAAACCTTTGATTTTAGTAAACAACCTAACATCTTTTTTTGAAAGTCTACTGTCTAATTAGTGATTAGGCAAACTCATTACCTCTGGTTGATAAATAGCTATGGCCCTACTGTATGCAAAACAGACCAAGCCATTCTTTCCCCAATCTGCACTAAAAGGGCCTCGATTACATCCAGCACTTGTATAGCAAACTTGCACATGAGACATTCTGAGATTATTTTGTCTTAGCTCACTTTGACCTTAATTCTTGACCCCTATAGATAATTTTAAACTTTTTATTAGAATAAATAAATATTTAATATAATAAATAAAAAAAATTAAAGTAAGAATATTTAAAAAATTAATCTCATTCACAAGAAACAGATAAAATATTGAGATGCCCTTTAACTATTTAATATAAATCCTAAATATGAAGGGAAAATTTGAAAATTTACAAAATACAGGTTTTATCCATGTCACTTGATTGTCACCAATCAAATAGCCGATTAATTAAAGACCAAGTTTATTCCCAGCCAACTGAGAAAACTTGTATTGGGGCTATTCTTAGTTTCATTTCATGCAATAAACAACTGGAAATGGTATCTTACAATAATAATGGTAGGTTAAATTAGAGAGCAGAGCTATTAGTGTGTTATATTTTTAAAAGAAAAGGTATTAAGGTTTTTAAGTTTATGTTTATATCTGCTAAGTAAATTATTAATTATTAAAAAATTATGTACTTCAAAGTAATTCCGGACTAATTATTTATAACTAAAACTTAATACTTAAAAAACTTATGCATCACTTTTGTTGGACACTACGATGTGGTGTTTTCAGAATATTGATCACTGAGTGAGTAACTGTAGGCCGTAGGCCTACAGCCAATCAATGTTTGTCTTACAAAATTAAAACTTTAGTTTATAATTTAGGTTTGATGAAAATAAATAGAAATGTTGTCTTAATAATTAATAAATTAGGCCTACACTCAACACTCAACCAATTATTTTCAAGTTCTCTGGATTTGCAACTTATTTTATAATATTAATTAATATAAACATATAAAATTTCTAAATTAATTTTAAGCTTAGGTTTTTATTTTTTTTACGGTCTAAATCTAAAAAGCACGTTTTTATTCCATGTCAACAACATTAGATATAATTTATATTTATTTTATGGAAGGAATCTCGTCAACTCGCTGGTGTCCATTAAAAATTGGCTAAAAAATATAAATTCGAAAAATGTGCAGAAATAATGACTAAAATTTAGGGCCTAATGAGTCACGGCCGATTTTACGTAGCTAAAACGATAGATTACCGAAAAAAAATTAGGTTCTGAGAGTTAAGAAAACCTACACACTACACTCACTAAATGAAACAAGATTTATTTTCAAAACAACATTTTCAGTAGCAGACACATGTTGTTTATATTTTAATAGGTCTTACTAAATGCCACAAAGTCGAATAACCGCAAAAGAAGCTATTTAAAATATTTTTGTTAGGTCTATTTAGTAGTATTTAGTATTTTAAAAATAGTAGGCCTATTTCATAATCATAAAAGAAAGCAACTTTGTTTCAATTTTTAATATTTTCATTGAATTTAATAGTTTATACTATTATTCAAAATAATTGATAATATATTAGCCTGAAAAATTGTTTTTTTAAGGATAGGCTATTAAATATAAATATTATCAGATATGCTAAATTTGTATTTCGCGTGGAGACTAGAGTCTAGTTGTTTACTGTTATTAGTATGACCTCAAAATACAAACAGATCTAGAATATAAATAAATATAAATTATTTACTACTAGATCTAGTCCGAGTACTAATTACTAATTAATTTACTAATAGGCCCTAACAATTTTAATAAATAAATAGTACATGATAGATCTAATAATCTAATAAATACCAAATATTGTGTTAAAAATTAATTAATAATTAATTTCTTTCCTGAGTCTATCTGCATCTGGTCTACTCTAAAAAAAAGTCTAACTGCTAGCTGAGTCTTTTTATCTTTTTTTCTTAAAAAGTTTATAGACCTAGTTTATAATAAAAATATTACTTTATAGGCCTAATTATATTATATTATAAACAACTCAACTATGGCCTATGAGAATCCTGGTATTAGTGATGGTACTCTTTTGGGGAGGGGGGGGGGAGGGTTGCCCCAGAAGGAAGTCTACCACCCCCTATGAAGGAAATGGAATTTATTTAGAAAATATATACTTTTAACAGTGCCTGTCTGCCCCCCCCCCCCCCCCCCCCCCAGAAGATTTAGTCCCCCCTCTACCCCAAAAATTTTAAGTGCCCCCTGGAGAAAAAAGTCTGGAAGAAACACTGGTTGTAACTTACATTTTACACACACAGTTGATTGGATATTTATTTCCATTTTTGTCATGCGGATTTTGTAAGAAACAACTGTATTCATTAAATTTTCATTTGCCCCAGATTATTCACAACTGATTGATGCAAGCTTTACAATGGCTCTTGTCCAGTGGAGAATATATGCTTTTCCGAAGCGGCTTCAATTGAAGTTACATGAATGTCTACAGTCAGTACGAATAATATTTCTGTCTCTGTGCTATAACCAGTTCACATCATGGAACACTGCTATGGACACAGCATTCGAACCAATGTTCTGGGTTGTGGATCATACAGCACGTTACATGGGGCCTGTAAGTTTGTTTTTTCTTTCAACTTGGCTCATATGGTTTTTGCTATTTAGTTGAAGTAAGTCCAATTACATTACATTTCTTTAAATAGTTTTTTATTCCAGATAATGATAACTGTGGTTGTACTGTTGACAATTTTTTTTTAAATTCCAGATTATGGTAACAATGGTAGTACTGTTGACGAAAATTTTTTTTTATTCCAGATTATGGTAACAATGATAGTACTGTTGACGAAATTTTTTTTTTATTCCAGATTATGGTAACAATGATAGTACTGTTGACAAAATTTTTTTTTTATTCCAGATTATGGTAACAATGATAGTACTGTTGACGAAAAAAAATTTTTATTCCAGATTATGGTAACAATGATAGTACTGTTGACAAACATTTTTTTTTATTCCAGATTATGGTAACAATGATAGTACTGTTGACAAAAAATTTTTTTTATTCCAGATTATGGTAACAATGTGTTGACAAACATTTTTTTTTATTCCAGATTATGGTAACAATGGTAGTACTTTTGACAACTCTAGTTGTCATGGTGTTCTATGCTTGCATCTTTCCCCACATTTACTATCAAAAAGATATCTTCTGGTCCGTCTTTCATTTTTTCTTCTCTCACTGGCTGCTCATAAACATTGTTTTCAACTACATCATGGCAGCATTCACTCACCCTGGTCACCCACCACAGGTACACTTTTGTTTATCAACCTAACTCAGTTATTAGATTGTTAAGGGTTGTTCTATTACTGATATTTATCAACCTAACTCAGTTATTAGATTGTTAAGGGGTGTTCTATTACTGATATTTATCAACCTAACTCAGTTATTAGATTGTTAACGGGTGTTCTATTACTGATATTTACAACATTTAAAAAGTTTTGGTATTAAAATTGGGGCATTTGTAATATTAGCATTAATATCAGTTTACCTACTTAAAAAAATACTTATGGATTGATGTAATTTCAAATGTCTGATAATGTTTCAGAATGTTTCTCATGTCGTATCAATATGTAAGAAATGTATTGCTCCTAAGCCACCTCGTACACATCATTGCACTATATGTGCGTCTTGTATTTTGAAAATGGATCATCATTGTCGTATCCTTTCATTGGTTTGGTGATTGTTTTGTTTTGCACCATTAAAGTTAAGTTTATCCTCTATAATGTTTAAACACAAACTTTAATTTCATAAAATTTTATTAATTTCCTTTATTAAACTGCTATTAAATACAAAGGAAGGGAAGATAATACCATTTGACTATAAAATAAAAATTTAAAGTAAAAATTCAACTAACTTACAATGGTGCTATGGTTTAATTGTTATAAAATTTGTCGAAACATTTTTCTTTACCAGTAATTAGCTTGGCTTAACAACTGTGTTGGATTCTACAATCATCGTTACTTTTTCCTGTTTGTTGTGTACATGTGGTTTGGTACTGTATATACAACATTTGCTGGTTACGATGTTTTTAAACAACATTTTTTCGGCAACAAAGTAGGCCTATTAATATAAATACTTATCATAAAAACTAATTTATTTTTGGCTGGTATGTAAGATATTACAAATATGTTGATACTGCTAGTTTCATACAATTATTTTATAGCCATCAAATAATAAGACTTCTGTGCTTTCACCGTTAGATGTAATATAGTTTATTTATTTTGTTTTCTAGGAGTTGATAGTCCCAGCTTTCTTTTTCCCAGTCAACATGGTTTATCACATGTGGAAAGATTCTGGGACAGTAAGTAAAAGACAGTTATATCTAAAACACAAGCAGATGGTTTGTCAAAAATTCAAATGAAGTTTAGATCTCAAATAGCTTATACTTGATTATGTTTATAACTTCCTAAACATTTTTTAAAAATTTAAACAAGCAGCTAAAAATTAGTTATTAAAGTTCAGTGTAAAAAATATTTCTTCCCATATTGCCAATTTTGTCTGTTTATTCTCTTTTGTAAACTGTTTTTTTTTAAAAGAACAATGGATTTTATAAAACATATTATAACATAATAAGTGTACTGTAATCAATTTTTAATATGACTTTGTACACCTGTCATATCATTTAAAAAATCTATCATTTGTTTGCAGAAATCAGAGACTAATCCATTATCAACATCATCAGATGGCATTGTCAAGGGTGCTGAGGATGAAGAAATAAAGGCTACACTAGAAGATCAGTTTTTTCACAATGCTGTCATTCTACAATTTCTCTTGTGTGCTGGAGTAGCAGTTGCTCTGGGACTTTTGGGGGTGTGGCATGCAAGACTCATCTCTCAAGGCCAAACCAGTATTGAACAACATATTAACAAGAGGGAAAGGACAAGACTGCGGAAGAAAAATCTTGTAAGTTAACTCTTCCCAATGGAGAGTAAAGGAAGGCAAATTTAAAGTTCTTTAACATTTAACTATTCATAGAGAAATTATTATACATATATTTTCAAAACTTATAAATGTGACATTTTTTACTACACTACACAGGTATATAAAAATCCTTACGATTTTGGAGTGATTCAAAACTGGAGAATTTTTCTTGGATTATGTAAAGGGAGGTAATATATATTTTTTAGATTTTTATAACTTTTTATGTCTGTAATGCTCTACATTACCTGATGTATTTATCAATCCCTTAACCTCAACACATGCTTCCTGCTCATTTCACCGTTGTGCAGTTAATTATTTAATTATGAACATGTGTCCTATGAACCTATAGAATATATCAAATGAAAGTAATTTTAACCCTTAAACACCTGTCATCTGTCTGTTACCCTACCAGAACACATTGTTGTATTTTTTCAGATCATTTGTCCGGCACATTTTGTTGCCATCAAGGCATGATCCAGTTGGAGACGGGATCATGTGGGAAACTGCCACATACAAGCTGGAACGCAATTCTGTTTTGGATCTTTTATGACAAAAATCTAAGACCGAGTAGATATTTCTGTTTTATCTGTGTAATTTAAATGTTGTTTATGCTCATAAAATTGGAAAAAATGCATAATTTATGAGTTTACTGTGGAGAGAAAGTTTTTATATTAAAAAATTCATGTACAACTGTTGGCTACCTTGTTTGATATTATATGTTCATTTGGTTTAATATTCAACAAAATTTCTGACTTTTTATTGTGAGTTGGGCCATATCATGTTAATGTATTTAAACTGGACAAATTTACTACTTGCTGTAAATATTAAATATGTGACCAATCAGGTTGATTTACTGACATATTTTACTTGTGTTTGCTGATATTTCATATTTTAATTATGCTTGCTCATGATATTGAACAAAATGGAAATATGTTTCCATTCAATTGTGTTTTTGTAATAAACAAATAATCCACCTTGAAGAGTAAGTCTGTTGTGTAAAGAGTATCACTGTTAGCTTATGCTGTCTTCACTATTTATCAATGATTGATCCTGCCAGCTTTTTAAACTCTTTTAATTTATTCTTTGTGCTTTAAGTTTTTTGTTTACTATAACTTACTTTGACAAGACAAGTAACTAGTTTCCCACATACTTAGTCCACCCCACGTTGAGGAAAGTAAAGGTGGCTGGGCACACCACCCCTTTATATGCCAAGGTCACAGAAATAGACAAACTCTACTTAATTTCCCCATGGACCATCAGGTCCCAAAAGGAAACTTTTCTTTCATTTTCTTTAGAACAAATGTTTTGATATAAAGCTTTTTATTTACATGTATATATATATGATATGGGACGGTGTTCGAAAACATTCCTGAGTTCACCCAGCTCTAATATGTTCCTAACTCACTTAGGGATAAAAAAAAGCGGCTGGGCATAGCGCTAACAACACTATTTCTTCATTTGCTGAGGTCTCTGAAAAAGATGACTTCTACTTCATCTGCTCCATTTGTCTTGGGCCCAAACGGTAAAAGATATACATTTAATAATGCACCATTATAAAGAAAAGTGTTGACTGCTCAATTATGTGCTGAAGCCCTTCCTAAATCCATAAAATTGTATAAAATTTGGTAATTAAAACTTAATTTTCCATTTATTTTTTTACATTGGACATAAGTGATTCACAATGACATCAACAACAAGTAATGTTAAAGAAGAAAAAGATTCAAAACCATTTGAAGATAGAAATAAAAAAAGTTCCATTTATTTAAGATATGGGATAGAACAATGATAAAAACGTATTCATCATATAAGACAGATGTCATCCATTACTCAAATGTAACATAATCATTTTAAATAAAGATAGTTTAATCAGTTTAGCAGTATAAAACAAAATCACAGATCAATTTGCTGATGCAGAGCAGATACACAATGAGACAATATACTAGGTAATAATTGGGTGCATTTATAGAATTCAGTGAAGTAGTAGATGAAATGTATAACAAATTGCAGTGGCAGACATCTATAAAATAAAGTACCAAATTTGTAATATCATAATTCAAACAAAACATAAGGCACTGGCTTTATCCTTTGAACATTAATTGCCTCAAATACTGCAAAATCTTTCTGAAATACTCAATACTTGCTCTTAAAATAAGGATTTATTTAAACTCTAACTGGTATGTAAACTCTCTCTAGATATCAGTTTAAAAATGTAATCTTAAACAGGATCATGCACAATGTTGCATGCAATTACAGCACTGGTGACACTACATTGATTTTCTTGACATGGGATTGGAATATAATTAGTTCAATAAACAAGTAGCTACTGGACCATTAGGAATATTTATACTGCCAAGTGGTCACTAGTTCATTTTTTAAAATGGATTTTAAATCAACCTGATTGTAGCAATACAATGAGACAATGTACAGTTTCTAATGTACCATTTTAATTGGTTGGTGAGTTGCCTAAGAAAGGACTGATTCAAAACAAAATTTCAGATCAAAAACTTAATGTCATTGAAATAGAACATTTTATAAAAATTAACTAACATAACACAAGATAAATTGCTTTGTATCTGGCAAAACTAAAATGTATAAAATAAGGTAAAAAGCAAGCACAAAGTGCACACATAAATAGATGTACACTTTGTTGGGCTAGTTGTCCAGCAACTAGACGGCATCAAAATAAAGGAACAGTAAATATAATGGAAGTAAGGTTCAAATATGACTAAACCATTACATTAGCATCTTTGTTCATACAGGCTGTACTAACTTAAGTCAACATCCTGCAGGCTGTACTAACTTAAGTCAACATCCTGCAGGCTGTAGCAACTTAAGTCAACATCCTGCAGGCTGTAGCAACTTAAGTCAACATCCTGCAGGCTGTAGCAACTTAAGTCAACATCCTGCAGGCTGTAGCAACTTAAGTCAACATCCTGCAGGCTGTAGCAACTTAAGTCAACATCCTGCAGGCTGTAGCAACTTAAGTCAACATCCTGCAGGTTGTAGCAACTTAAGTCAACATCCTGCAGGCTGTAAGAACTTAAGTCAACATCCTGCAGGCTGTAGCAACTCAAGTCAATATCCAGCAGGCTATAGCAACTTAAGTCAACATCCAGCAGGCTGTAGGAAATTAAGTCAACATCCTGCAGGCTGTAGTAACTTAACATCCTGCAGGCTGTAGGAACTTAAGTCAACATCTTGCAGGCAACTTAAGTCAACAACTTGTGTGTTCATGCAGAGTGCAGCAACTTAGTACTTGTTTCTAAAATATTTCCTCATGTAAAAATTTGAGCATTATGACCAAATATATTTGAGAAACTAATGACAAAAGCTGAGCCACATACTGTACTCATCATTGTGATTCTTAGATGGTGCAATATTGAAGAGTAATCAATGTATTTGAAAGATGGGCGTAGCTTATAAGGCTCAACATCTTTGTTATATTTTTGGAGGGAGATCCACTATCAACTCCCAGTAGACAGATGACAGCACGCCTCACAATGGTTCTTAACATTCAATACAGAAAAACTAAGTAAGACAATAACATTGAATATCTTAGCTAACAAAGTACATGATTGGCTATTTTTCCACCAATTAAAAAATAATCTTAACATAAACATGACACAAAAGGTATGAAAGCATTGACAGAATCAAACAAACACTGCAGCAAACTGGCTCATTACAACTCTAATTTTAGATGACCATTTTTAATCCAGGAAGCACCATTTCCTTTTTTGAAAGTCTGTTTAGAACTTGTACAAGTATTCTGATACTCTTAGAACTTGTACAAATATTCTGATACCATTAGAACTTGTACAAGTATTCTGATACCATTAGAACTTGTACAAATATTCTGATACTCTTAGAACTTGTACAAATATTCTGATACCATTAGAACTTGTACAAGTATTCTGATACTCTTAGAACTTGTACAAATATTCTGATACTCTTAGAACTTGTACAAGTATTCTGATACTCTTAGAACTTGTACAAGTATTCTGATACTCTTAGAACTTGTACAACTATTCTGATACTCTTAGAACTTGTACAAATATTCTGATACTCTTAGAACTTGTACAAATATTCTGATACTCTTAGAACTTGTACAACTATTTTGATACTTTTGATAAAAAACACTGGTTATGTGACTAAATTGAGTATCAGCATCACTTACATTATATAAAGTATAAAGTTTTGATCTGCTTTAAACTTCAGTGTCAACAAGTAATAGCCATTGATGTAACACACTGGCACAATATAGAAGTATATAAGTGCCGTTAAGTTAAATAATTTTAGCAACCTGTTACAGAAACCATACAAAAAATAAAGAAATAGTTGAGATCTTGTAATTAATTATGGTAAAATAAAAGCAGCATGCATCAAATCTAATGTTGACCATAACTAAACAAAACCTCTTACAACAGAAGGCAATTAGGACAGTAATATATCTAGTCTTTAGAAAACAAGATAAATTACACGGAGAGATGACAAAAATTGTGCATCACATAATCAAACAAAAGCTGGACTAGTAAATAACAGTGTAACACCAAACACATGTAATCAAAACCAACAATTAATTCAATGGATTCATAGATCAAAATATACAAGGTAGATATTCAAAAATGGGTAACACCACTTAAATTTAGTTTTAAAAACAGTTTATAACATTCACACCTTCAAAGAAACTTGTCAGTGGTTAACAATCAGCCATACATAAATGTTATGTGCTAATCACTTATAAAGAAATGGACAAAACCTCAGTTGAGTAAAACAAAACATTGAAGAAAATCTTATGACAAATTGGTTTGGAGAAGATTTAATAAGCATCCTATGTTTCATAGGACTGAGGCTAGGATATATACTATTCATTCTATCATGGAGCTGCCATTGTTTGATAAGAAAGTCTTGAATTTTTTTAAAAATTTCACTTCAGAAATCTTTTAGCTGCTGACCAGTGCTCTGTTACCCATCTGACAGGCAAACAATAGTGGTCAGAAATGAGACAAATCTCTGGCCTGCATTCAGTCACCACACTACATTTTGTGTCAACTTATGGCCATTGTTTGTGACAACTAACTTGGCCATTGTTTGTGACAACTAACTTGGCCATTGTTTGTGTCAACTTATGGCCATTGTTTGTGACAACTAACTTGGCCATTGTTTGTGACAACTAACTTGGCCATTGTTTGTGTCAACTTATGGCCATTGTTTGTGACAACTAACTTGGCCATTGTATCAACTAACTTGGCCATTGTTTGTGACAACTAACTTGGCCATTGTTTGTGTCAACTAACTTGGCCATTGTTTGTGTCAACTTATGGCCATTGTTTGTGACAACTAACTTGGCCATTGTATCAACTAACTTGGCCATTGTTTGTGACAACTAACTTGGCCATTGTTTGTGTCAACTTATGGCCATTGTTTGTGACAACTAACTTGGCCATTGTTTGTATCAACTAACTTGGCCATTGTTTGTGTCAACTTATGGCCATTGTTTGTGACAACTAACTTGGCCATTGTTTGTATCAACTAACTTGGCCATTGTTTGTGACAACTAACTTGGCCATTGTTTGTGACAACTAACTTGGCCATTGTTTGTGACAACTAACTTGGCCATTGTTTGTGACAACTAACTTGGCCATTGTT
This sequence comes from Physella acuta, assembly GCF_028476545.2. Taxonomy (NCBI): domain Eukaryota; kingdom Metazoa; phylum Mollusca; class Gastropoda; family Physidae; genus Physella; species Physella acuta. The sequence continues at coordinate 970,607 of NW_026731776.1, read as the reverse complement.
CCAGCTGCTTTTTTCATCTCTAAACATAATTCAACATGTGACAGTAACATGTTACTGATGTCATGTCAAAAAATGTCTGGTCCCAACTGTCCAGTGGCACTGACATGTTACTGACAGATGTCATGGATAGAAAGGGCTTGTTGTCAGCAAATCTCTGCTGCCTTAGTTTTTCTATAACCCATTAGAAAAAATGACAGACTTGTTTTCCTAATGAAGGATGTAAACATGACATGTGACTATATCTCCTAGCAGGGGTTAGTTAAAATTATTTATGCACATCCCAGCCTTACAAATGGTACACTTGCAGAGGGAAATATTTTGTAATCACACAGTGACACTGAAGGTTCAAGTGGTAAATAACATTGATGATACAAATAAAATGTTAAGCAAAAGGACTGTAAGGATTCTACTAATTAACATTACATATGAAAAGTCAATTTAACAAATTAATAGGGTTGTAAGAAATCTACTGCTAAAAGCATGACAAAAATGTATCAGCATTTGGAAAATATGCTTTGATTAATGTGAAAAACAAAAGCTAATTTTGGACATTGAATTAAATGATAAGCCATTTCAAACATGTGACTGCTGGTGACCCCAGCATGTGACTGCTGGTGACTTCACCATGTGACTGCTGGTGACTTCAGCATGTGACTGCTGGTGACTTCACCATGTGACTGCTGGTGACTTCACCATGTGACTGCTGGTGACTTCACCATGTGACTGCTGGTGACTTCACCATGTGACTGCTGGTGACCCCAGCATGTGACTGCTGGTGACTTCACCATGTGACTGCTGGTGACTTCACCATGTGACTGCTGGTGACCCCAGCATGTGACCCCAACATGTGACTGCTGGTGACTTCACCATGTGACTGCTGACATGGTCTAAGTGTTGTCTGCATGCTGACTTGATTAATCAAAACAACTAATGAATGTTAGCCTTTCTAATGTTCAAGAGGAAAATCATGTAAGTTCATTAAAACAAACAGCGGACTAAATATTGATGTCAGATTCTCTATGTGTAATTGTACGGCTCCTCTTTGATAGTAGAGAAAAATCACAAAGAAAGGTTGAATAGAAGAAAGGTCTGCAAACATTGCCAGGCTAGCTAAAAATCTAACCTGGAGAAAGTGCCTTGAAATTTTTTTGAAACAAGTTGTCCTAGTGGACACAAAGACCAAGGAAATGTTACATGATCCTTACACCAGCCACCCTTCAATGACTTGATAAAAACAATCACATTTTGAGAATGGTCAAGGTTATCCTAAGGCCATTTTATGTAGTAAATTGACACAAATAAAACAATAACAACAAGTAGAAGACGAAAACAAGTGTCAGTAAAAGCTTCAGAACAAACATGTCAAAAGAATGTGGACTGAAGTGTTAAAATCAGCTTACATAGTATAGCACACAGGCAACTGATCAAAAGCTTGTGTTAGAGAATGTACTCAAACATTCAAACAGTTGACAGGTAGCCATCAATGTTAACCTCACCACATAGATCTCTTATAAATGTTTGATATTTCTTTTGAAAATGCATGTTCTTTTGAGAAAAATTAACTTTGTACATCAATGTACTTTTGGAAAAAAAAACACTTCAAAGCAGTGTGAATATAATTCAATGCAGCGTAGCACAGTTAAAAAACTAGATGCTTCTAACTACTTGATGCATGTCTTATTGCTCAAGCAAAAAAAAAAGCCACTAAATAATGTATTTACATTTATAAATAGGCAAACAGTTATGTACAAAAATGTAACATACTGGGAAGAGGAGTTTATCCAACTCAAAAATTAATTGTGCAATCCAATTCTATTTGAAGTGAGAAAAATCCTGACTGCCAAACTAATGATATGACTTGCAAGATCTTAAAGTAGCTACAGTCTCTTGTATATCACCTCTTTAAAGACATTCATCTTCAACATTATTGCTTAACTGAAAGCTGAAACCAGCACTTTCTGACATCTAGCCATACATTGGCCACACATCAATGGTTAACCAGCGCTTTCTGACATCACTGGTTAACCTGCACTTTTTGACATCACTGGTTAACCAGCGCTTATTGACATCACTGGTTAACCAGCGCTTATTGACATCACTGGTTAACCAGAACTTTTTGACATCAATGGTTAACCTGCACTTTTTGACATCACTGGTTAACCAGCGCTTTCTGACATCAATGGTTAACCTGCACTTTTTGACATCAATGGTTAACCTGCACTTTTTGACATCAATGGTTAACCTGCACTTTTTGACATCAATGGTTAACCACCAGATGGGCTGATGATTTCAGACATTAAGACTACTTTCCTTAAACAATCCTCATGATTAGATACACAAGTTTTTTGACTTAAGTTAAACAGTTACCCCCTTTTAACAGAATCTTGCGATAACGACATGAAAATTATTGATCATAATCTATTGCCATGCTGTGGTGAAGATTTGCGGTGTTCTATCTCAGCATCCAGATTTTTCATTAGAATGTCATTGAACTCATGAAAAATTTGTTGCAGTCCATCTCTGTCAGTGACTGTGCATCCACGGACCAAAAACTGGCGACTACCTAGTTCAGTGTCTAGCTCCAAATACTGCGTCAACTGGTGTAGAGAGATAAAGATCATAATCAACTTACCAAATACAAAAACTTGTATGGTACTTATTTCATGAAATTTTTAGCTTTTGTCTGTAGCTTTATGAGACATAATACTTTCATTTTTTATACAGTATAACTAAGACTAATGTTATACTGACACAAAATAATTGGCTACTTTACTCATACTGCTGCTTTTTTTAAAAGAATCAACAACAACTTTCTTGTACACTTCCAACTAAACCCATAAAAACTTTCCGTTACACTTCCAACTAAAACCATATAAACTTTTGTTTGCGCTTCCAACTGAATTTAAAGAATTTTAAAACAAGTCAAGAACTGCTTACCTCAGCTGTACTTTTAGCCCCTGGAACATCTTGATAGGTTGCTAAAAGCAACAAGGGCAGAGACTTGAGCTGCTGGTGTTTGACTGCGTTCAGCAGTTCTGTCTTGGCCAGTTGGAGCTTCTCATCAGCTGAGCTGCTGTCTAGCACAAAGATCATGCCCTGGAATACTTGATAATACCTGTCCCAGTAGGGCCTCACCTTGTCACCTCCTTAATATTTGACAGAGGACAAATGCTAAGTAGAGTATTCAAACTGACATTTAGTTCAAAATATCTTGTTCAGTTATTCAAACCCATAATAAATTACATTTACCCCTTACAAATAAAGGTGAACAGTAAAAAGATCTTTTTAGTATGACGAGCTCTTCTGCAATGCCTTCACTTAGTTATTTATGTGGCCCATAGATGACCCATCACTAAAACTAAACAAGTCATGGCAAATGGTCTCCAAATATGTGCCACCAAAAAACTTTTTTTTTACTCTTAGAATCTATAATATAAGATTAAAATAAAGGTGAACAGTAAAAAGATCTTTTTAGTGTGAAGAGCTCTTCTGCAATGCCTTCACTTAGTTATTTATGTGGCCCATAGATGACCCATCACTAAAACTAAACAAGTCATGGCAAATGGTCTCCAATAATGTGCCACCAAAAACAACTTTTTTTTAACTCTTAGAATAATATTATAAAAAAAAATCAACACATTTGCAACAATAATAACTCGGACAAAGCTACGACAAAACAAAGCCACAGCCGTATTTCTAGCCTTGTTCTTAAACGGGATGAATCTATTGTGAGCTATGGCTAAACTTATGTCAACATAAGGAAAGATAAGGGAGCACAGCATTACAAAGAAATATCTGTTTAGCAATGGCTATTACCTATTAACAAACACCCTGTTTAAATAGCATTTTTTTATCCATGGATTTACTATCTTAAATGTTTAACTGTGTCAATTTTAATTATTTACACCTTAAACAATATGGTTTAAGATCCTATGCAATACCCTCATTTAGATATTGAAATTTTCTTTTTTTTCAAAAAGAAATGTCTGAAATTCAGGCAATAATCAGACATAATATTCTCAATAAACATTTATACATTTTATACAAACCTCCTAGCTCTTTCACATCCAATATGCAATCCTCAAACAAAATTGCTTTTATGCTAAAACCTGAAATATTATAATATGAAAATAAAGCTTGACTTTTACTAAACTCTAAAAGACATTAAAAATATTTGCTTTACAAACAAAATCATAAGGAACAATGCATAAATTTAATTAAAAAAAAACCAATGCCTACCAATAGTTGGCTCAATTTTATGCAGGTCATCCCCACTTAGTGTGGCTAAAACAGAGCTTTTCCCAGCGTTCTCAAGCCCTATGCACAACACTGTAAAGTTTGGTCTGGTTGGAGATGGACCCTTACAGCAAAGGCGCCTATATAACTAGAACACAACAAATAAATAGGATAATTTAACATGGCAATCAGTAACATTTACATGCAATTAAATATTTTACCAAAATGGGAAGTATAAAAGGTAAGTACTCATCTGAAGTGCTACTATACCATGAATACATAGATATAGATAGTATATTTAACAACATTTTTATTTCAGAATATTTCCCAAAGAGTTGACACAATCAAATGTAACAAAAACTATTCATGAGCACAGGCATCGTTAGTCATCAAATATTATAATACATATAATCTAAAATTATTAGATCTAACCTTTCAAATACTGTAAGATTATTCAAAGACTGATTTTATGCAGATATTGAAAATACATTCTAATGTTAGAGCATTTAATTTACATAGCATTCAATATGATAGTGACCCCAATTGTAAACAGTCGCCTGCATGGCCCCTGCTCTTTTTTTTTGGTCAATACCACACATATGAGGGGTCACTGTGAGTGCATCCATGAAGACTAAAGCAATCCAAATGTCATAGCATGAACTATTGAACAATAGCTATTTGAGATTGTCTGTAAAGTCACTTTTTATTTTTTCCCAAATCAAGTCATGAATAACATACATACTTGCTCACAGAAGCCTATAGTCTACTACTATGCATGTAAGATTAAAATGTTAAAAATTGGACTCAAAAGATGTAGCCTACATTTCTTTTATAGAATGGCAACATTTATCAATTTCAATAGTATTTCTGTGAAAATAAAATAGAGACCTATGTAACTGAAAAATATCATTGGAAAATTTCAGATACATGTAAAATTGAGTTGTTTAAGTTTAATTTAGCATGAAATGACAGCCTACTGAGAATAGTATCTACAATACACACAAATAGGCCTACTAGCTTATTTTATATTTCAACCTAAACTTTACTCAACTATAGAAAGTGTTAGGCCTAAACGCAGAATTAATATAGAATATTTCAATAGGCCTATAGTTAACTATAGATCTAGATGGTAACTAGGCCTGTAGCTAAAGAATTAGAGAGTATAGACTATGTCACTATAGTTTATATGTCACTAGAGTCTAGACTCTAGTCAGAGTCTAGTCTCTAGCTAGACAGTCTAGCTAGAGTTAGAGACAATCGAAGAATTCACAATTCACACCTAGATCTAGAAATTCACACTTAGAATAGATTCTAGTTGACTAGATCTAGATCTATACTATAATATCTAATTATCTAGATTTAGATAATTATCAGATAAGATATGAATTATGAATGTATCCTAACAAACAATTGTCAATTATTGACAATTATCAATCATATTTACTTTTTATTTAGATCTAGATCTAGGCCTACTCATTTACTGACATAATAAAAAATAAAACGAACACAACTCCTGCCAAAAAAAACTTACAGCGTACAAACCAACCCTGCAAAGAGCGCATACAATTCTGAAACTTTCGCACATCGTAAGGCTATTCAACTTTTCTTTTTAATTATTGCTTTCAGGTATATTAACCATATTGGTTGTAGCGCAAATTTAACATCAAAATTACAGAACCAAACGTTCATTTGCTTAATTCTTTTCTACTGCATAAAATTCTTCCTCTTCCGGAAGCACTTAACACGGCCAGGACCACTTCAATGATGTAACTTTTAAAAAAATAAATTGCTAGAACGTCTAGCTTTAGATTTAGTCTAATTTAAAATCTGTTAAACAGAAAAAAAAAATCATAGAATGTGGGTGGTTTTATTTTTGTAATTATGTATTCTATGTCAAATTTGTCAAGTTAATCTCAATTATTCTTTAAAAGTCTAGCTACAGAAATAAGCGTTAACTCCCTACTTCGGCTGTGACTAGATCTATCTAGGTCTAGGCCGGCGTAACACTGGTGGTGCGAGGGTGAAACGCACTTAGGGGGGGGGGGGGGGGGGGCACGCAAAAATAAATAAAATTGAAAATTGTACATAGTTATAGCAATACGAAGCAAATTTTCTTATTAGACTTAACAGTCTACGTTGCAATTTATTCAACAAAACAACAAAAAGCGCGTGTTGCTGATAAAATTTAGTAGAGGTATTCAATAATGTAATTTCTTTATAGTTATTTAGATCTAAAAAAACCTACAAAATAAACCTACAACATTTCAGAAACACAAGCAAACAAAGTTAAATACAATGTTTATGATAGGGGTACTTATTGTTGTGAGAAGTGGTGGACTGGGACACACAAATGGGTAATGTAATAAACTTAATTTGATTTTTTTAAACCGTTAGTTGGTTAACTAACCCTTACTATACTATAGAGCATACCTTTCTTCGTGCCCAGTCGCGTAAAATTCAACTTTTCGTTGCGTTTCCTCAAGCTCAACCACTTGAATTTCCCCATTATACAAAGCTAGAGGCCAATGCTCAATGTGTTTAAGCTTGTGTTTTGTTAGATAGTTCGTAGGCGACGGATTCAACAGAAGCGTCAGACAATAAAGAAGTAAAGAAGATTCTGTGTAATGCGTGAAACACAGTGTAGTTCAGCCCAATCTTGTTGATCGTATGGCGACGACGGCCACGCAGCTGAAGTAAGTAATGAATCAGACGAAGGGGAGCGACCTACTGGGGGGGGGGGTATAACTACTTGCAGAGTATATCAAAATAAACGGGACAGCGTGGTCGAATGGTAGAGCGAAGGTCTCGAGTTCGGATCTCGGTTCGGAATTGTAACTGTATGAGTCCTTGAGTCCATCAAGCTCTGATGGGTTTTAGACTTACATTGGGAAAAGTAAAGGCGGTTGGGCATAGAGCTGACCACACCATCTCTTCATGTGCCGAGGTCAAGAAACATGAACTCTGCTTCACTGACCATTGACTAGGAACTTAACTATATCAAAATAAACAAGAAATCCAGAACAGAGGTCAGTGGGCTTATGCTAATTTGCAAACTGAACGTGTCAAGAGATTTAAAAAATTCAAAAGAAAAATTAAGCCGGCGGTTGCATCACCTCCTTATGCCGATTTCGGCTGAATGCCATATACAATTTGACAAACTGGCTCTTAAGAAAAGATTGGACATTAGTCAGTCAATATGAAGTGATATTCCCAATTTGGCCGGTCAGCAGAGTTTCTTCCAGGCATCTCTCTGTTGACCGCCCCCCCCCCCGGAGAAAAAATTCTGGGTCTGCCGGTCAGTTCCCACTTTGGCAGATTTCACGGTTAGCGTCGAGATTCTAGAGATCTATATAGATGCCGATAAAATGCAAATCAAGCAAAGAAAATTTACTTATCTTTCATGTTGCATAAATACATGTACTTTTGTAAAACATACATAAGTCCGTTTAGTTCATATAAACTCGGTGCCCTCGGGCTTTGGTCTATAAAACAAGTTAATAAAAAGTCTAGTGACAATTTAAGCGCAATTTCCTTATGTTATCCATAACAATTTTTAATTTTTTGTAAATATCATCCTATAAATATAAACTCCTACACGATGCTCAGTTTAAATCATCCTAGGCCTACACGATGCTCAGTTTAAATGTTCTTAATTAATTTTTTGTGATCGAACGAAAGGATATTTTTGAAAACTTTCTTCGGCAATATTGGTCTAAATTATGGCAGGAATCGATTGGTAAATGTTTCAAGTCGCTAAGTGGTCTGGTTGCCGGGATATGGATAAAAAACTGCATTTGATCGAGGTTTTTTGGCTTTTCCGGGAAATCCAGGAAGGAATTCCGGGATTTTTTTGGCCCACAATCATCCTTGGAACTTGCTTAACATATTTGCTTTTGGAACTAGTCCTCGATATTGTTTCGTTGAGGAGGAGATAAGACTTAAAGGGGGCGGACAGACATCCATCCATCCAGAAATGACGAGTTATTAAACGCAATTTTTGCCAGTATGGAAAATGCGCTAAAAAAACACAATGAACACATTTAATTGAGGGGGGGCGCTTTAAAAACATTTCACGGGCATTGAGAACTCAGATTTTTCACGCATCCCAACAGCAGTAAAAAATGAGTTACTAGTGGAAACCAAATTACAGTCAGTACCGGTAGTCAGATTAAAAAAATCTTATTACACAAAGTTTAAATTTACGTAGTGTTTACAAATACACATCCATCTGACAGTAAAGTAAAATTTATAGATTTTCTATAACATTATTAGGTACGAGCCGACCCGCGGTGTATCATACGCCGCTATTTAGTTGTTGTTTTTTCTTCTTTTCAGTAATTCATAACTTGTGAATTCGACAGTACCAATGCTGCCTCTGAAAATATTTGCTTCTTTAAAAAAACACTAGAACTTAATTAATTAATATAAATAATTATAATTAATAATTATATTTATTAAGTAATACTACTAATAATACTATTACTAATACTAATACTTAAAACTTAAAACTTTAAAACCCTCCTTTCCCCCAACCCCTACTGCACCCCCAACCCCCCTCCCCCCTCGTGAAAGCTGCCTCCTCTTAGTTACCTTCCCTAAGTTTAAAATCGTTTCAAACTAAATGATCTGCCCCTAATGCCTAATGGCAATGGCTAATAGCGTCACTAAACCCGTCTCTACGATTGTAAACATATAGCATGAACCACAGCTCACCAGCCAGACCATGTGGTAGCAATATGCCTAGAGAGGAAGAGAGGGGACAGCTAGGCGCGCTTACAGCTTGGTGTTTTCTAAGGTCTCCAAGAAGAGAAATAAATATTCGGACGATATTTCGAGTTGTCCCTTTGAATCCTGGGCCTGGCCTCAACCAACCGCCGGGCTTGTTGCGTTGAGTTAAATATAAACTCAAGACAATAATATAAAAAACCGTCTACTTAAAAAAATAAAAAATACTTTCACTTTTCATTCAAGTTTCAACATTGATGTTTTTTATTGTTACATTGTCATTAAAATCAACATTGACTCAATCAATTGATTGACATTATTCATTATTTATCGTTTTTTACTGTACATACAGACTGACATACTGTAACTTTATCATTTTTAGATAGATTTCTGTCTCACATGTACCCGTATACTGCCGTACACTCATTATTTATTAAATTTAGATAGATTCTCAGATCATAAGATTTTATTAAAAGCCGAAGAGGGTGTAGGCCTAACCTAATAAACTATAAACTATAATTATTATCAATTGCTGTTTCTATTATAGGCCCTACTACAATTAACATTTATATTTATTTATGTATGTAGACTACAGAGTCTAGCCACTAGGCAACTAGTTCCTAGTTAAGTAAATTTAAAAAATAATATTATATAATCAATAAAATAAGTAAATAAATCATGATCCACATGTCATGAAATTATTGATCGGATAATAGGCCCTACAGACGAAGTCTGTTGAACCAACACAAATCTTCCAACTCGATCTATCTACTTCACTAAGTGTCAAGTGGCCCCATGCACCGCCCTGTTTTGGTTTAGTATTGGATTATACTTAATTTTAGTAGCCTATGGAATCCCACTTGTAGGGCGTTCTTTATAACAAATATTGATGTCAAAGTGTTGATGGAGAGCCCAGGGTTCTCCTGGCCACATGACCACCTGGGCAGCAGACGCCCTGGTACAGTTTGCACCCCTGATCCCAGTAGAGAGTTGATTTGCTAACCACAGGAAAACTCATGTCACATAAGAGAACACTACTTTCAGGAAGATTTTCTTTCAGACATCTCTTCAGGGGGATATGCCCATTTAGCCCCAGAAAAAAATGAAAAAATAATTATTTAGAAAAATATAGATCTAGATGTACTTTACCTACAGCGTTTTTGAAAGAAAATGTTTATAGACAACGGGAAATAATCAAGTTAATATATTTTGCAAAAATATCTAAGCTTGGTAAATTCCCTTTATTATTCAAAATTTAATAATATTCCTTTTTATTATTATTATTGGGTCCTTGACTTGGGTGCAGAAATTTTCATTGGATAAACAGTGTAGTAATCTTAAAAGGAAAGATCCACAGACAGAAAATACTAATTTTGATAAACTGCTTTCTTGACATAAAGATCAAGTGACAGAATAGGTAAACATTGTCTGTCTGAAGTGAGTTTTTAAAATGTTACTTTTTAAATTAAATTAAAACTATTTACATATTTCTTTGCAGAGTTTTGCCTTGATTTGTGATCAACATTAATTTGATGCTTATGTCATTGAAAACATACAATGTAATTTCCACGTGAAGATGTCTATGCCTGTTGAATGGCTGCAACAGCTAGTACAGACTTACACTCGACTGTCTGATAAGGACAGGAATATTGTTTTGGATTCTCTGATTGAAGCATCAGGGGTTAGATTTAAAAATACTTTTGATTTAAATCATTTCACTTAATTTTTTTACACCCTTTTTAGTACAGTAAAGTTCTTAAATAATTGTTGAATATTACGAATTATAGCTCAGAAGTCTTTACTGAAAACAGACAGCACTATTTTAACACATTTTGAATTTCATATATGATTAATTCTTAATTATTTTGATTTTGAAATGCTTGCTAGTTGTGTTTGTTTCAATAATGCTATAATAAATAATGTTTATATTTTTAAACCAGCCGAGCCAGTTTTTAATACTAAGCAAGAAACTTCCAGATTTTGTGTTCAGAGACTTCATCCGTTATCTTCCACTTGAAGTGTGTACCAAAATACTTTACTATTTAAATGGCGAAGAGCTGCTCTCTTGCTGCCAGGTGATTAGCATAATTAGTCATGAGTTTAATTAATTAGTTTTTTATTGCATTCAACATTTAGGCATGTTTCAAATTTGTAATTTTAAATAATTTACTGTATATAATCATTACTCTTAAATAACATATAACATATCTGTTATGATTTACTGCCAATTGTCTCACAGGTAAGCAAGTCTTGGAATGAGCGCATTAACAATTTGTCCTGTTTGTGGAAACATTTAGCACAGAATAAAGGTGCTAATATAGAAGTAGCTGAGGTAGCTCTTTCAGCTGAAGCTAAACATGTCCAAAAAGCATTATTTTACAAAATCCTCTACTGCCAATCAGATGTCCTTCTTAAGGGTTTCAGTACAGGCCGGTCTATACATATCCAAGATTTTATTGACAAGGGCGGCTGGCGCATTACGTCAGTTGGATATCATTTTGGAAACATCGTAACGGGTGAGACAAATATCATTTCTACCCGTTTTAACTAATTAGTTATTTCCAAGGATTTTTTTTTGTAGTAGTCTATTTTATTGTAGTAAATATTTAAATCCTGGTATTATTTTGCTTAATTACCAATAACTGATTATTTGGTTAATCAAAGAATCCATATTCTAACAAGATACAATTGAAAAACTGTTCATGCTTTGCATTAAAGTTTATTTTAACCTTTAATGTAAAACAGAGATTGAGTTATATCTTAATGTTACTTCAAAGTGAAACTCTTGCATGTATAAAGAATAATTTAAATAATTTTTAAAGAAAATGTAGATAATTATTAACCCTTCATACAAAACTACTTATTTTTGCAGGCTGTGATGACCACACAGTGCAAGTTTGGTCTGTTTCAACTGGTTTAGCTATTAACAGCATAACCACTCATTCAGTATGTTGTCTTACACTAAATGATACCCATTTATTTACGGCATCTTTTAATGCCAATGCTGAAACCTGGGACCTGCTCACTGGCTACCACTGTAAAACCCTGTGTGGCCACACCTCTGCTGTTATTGCTATTGATGTGTCTCCAGACAACACCTATGTGTTGACTGGGTCTGTGGACAAAACTGCCAAGTTGTGGTGCTTAAAAGAATCCGAGTCTGAACTGGTCCAGACTCTCTCTTCTCACACTGACTGGGTTTTTCATGTGAAATTTTTGGCTTCTCCTGCTGGAGTTCTTCAGTTTTTCACGGGCGACTCACTACAAGCAAATGTCTGGCACATGCCTGCTAGTGGTGCTATTTTGGTGGCATCATATCAGATCAAAGCAGATGATGGCTCTAGGTTCATCTCATACTATCATTTGAAACAAGATCCGTACCAGATTTTTATATGCCACTGGAAAGAAGCTGAGAAGAAATCTTTTTTTTCAAAATACACTATCTGTCCTGACAAGTGTGAGATTTCTCTTGGGATATTTTTTCAAATCTCACCAGAAACAATAAAAGCCTATCTTCTTGGAGCTGGTACAAAATTCGCCGTTATAATGTGTTCTATATCAAGAAAAGATTTCTATGTTGTGGATATTCCAAAAAGATCTATCATTACTACTATTGTTACTCCTGATTTTTGCATGTAAGTAAATATTGCAAAACATTTTAGAAAAAAGTAACATAATGTAATTTGTAAAGTCAAGTCAATAGGCTAGATGAAGTTCATTTTAGGCACATGTAGTGGTAATTTGGTTAGCTCCTTGCCTTCACTCTACCAGACATGTACACATCAAAGTTAACCATTAGTAGATTTAAGTATGTTTAGTCAGAAGAGATATCTCAACAAAAATTTACCATGAAATGTATTGTTCACTTTCTTCATGCTGTTTTGTGTCAAAGTTACATCCTGGCATTATACCTTTATAACAGGTTAACTCGGAATGGCTCAACAGTAACGCTGTGTGATACTGACTGGCTTGATGGCTTTAATGTGCTGCAAATGAAAGCTGGTGCTCCAGTGTTTGCTGCCAGTGTTGGAAGAAACACAGTGATACTAGGAACTTGGACAGATTTAGTTCATCAATTATCACATAACAAAAAAATGTGTTGAAGAACATGAGAGTTAACAGCCTTATGCATAATTTTCATTTATATATTATTAAATACTTCCATAATTTGATTGAAACTAATTAAACATACAACTTTTCCTAATTAATTGTTAAGGAGTTCCTACTATTTAGTTAATTTGAAGATCTTTCATGAAAATTTTCATGAAATGAAAACAATTATGAAAACTGTTTGGAAAGGCTAGTCTTCCTGACACCAGAAAAATGTCATATGTACAGGTCATCATTAAAGGATTACAAAACAGATTATATTTTTAAAACTTGTTTTTATTAATAAACATTGTTTAAATAAAGAACAACCAATGGTATAATGAATTTCTGGAATGTACAATTTGTATACTTGCCTGAGTAAACATTTAGGCATGATTGCGATATATAAACACCATGTAAAAACACATTGAAAATACTGCCAGTATAACAGCATTTATGTAATGTAAAGTGAAACTCATTCATTAGCATAATTTTATATAACATTCTCACAAAGCATGAGGGAATAAAATATTCACTATATACATTTGTACTACCATTCCTGTTACCAGACTTTTTCTTTATTAGAAAATGCACATTCAGATTATAACTGGTAAGCTTAAATTCTTAAAGTAGAGTATATCTAATTTTGTCAACCCATGATATAGAATAAATTATTCATCTCTTGAAATGTCAAATAGATAGAGAGATCAAATCTTTGCCAAGAATAACATGACAAGTTTTGAATCCATATGTAGGTGCTTGGCATGAGCAGTTGCAAATCTTATGTTTTTAAACTTCAGATCTAAATTGGAACATGAGATTTGATTGAAAATAGTATGTTTAAAACTATAATTCCTCTTTTTTGCTTGAAACTTTCTGTGGTTTCTGGCTATCTTGAGATTCTGCTTCCAACACATCAACGACATCTGGATGTGTGGTCACCTCCAGTGGTGACTCATCTATGTTAGGCTGATTGTTTTCTAGCAATGTATCATCTGGCAAAGGTTGAGAAGAAGCTGACATTGTACTTTCTTCTGATGCCAGTGGCTCTTCAAAAGGCTGCTCAACTATTGGATCATAGAGAACATCATCACTTTTGTAGTCCCAACTGCCAGGAAGGCCAAAAATATCTGGAAATTTAGAAATGGCTTTGTCAATGTCAAAGCCATACAGTTCTCCCCAAGACAGGACATTGTCTTTGTACTTGTCTATGGCATCGAAGAACTGAAATACAATTTTTTTAGAGTGTTAGGTATCATAAAAACAAAATGTGAACACTTAATAAGTAATGTAACAGTTTTAAGTCTTCACTTGTAGCTCTATAAATAAAGTATTTAAAAATATATCCAAGTCTTTCTAAAATAACTAATTTTTTCTTCACTAGTATAGCTGAAGAAGTTTTCAACACAAATGCTTACACATGAATACAGAAAACAAAAAAGTTATTAAAAAAGTACATTATAAAATACAGTTTTTATTTTTATTACTGTCTTTGTGTAAGTACAGTAGTACAAATTTTAGTACTTTAATTTCTTCTAGTGGTAGTTAAACTACCATGTGAATTCAGGTAAAAACCCCTGCATTTGTATCCGTTAAAATTTTCCTGCTATGCAAAGTTTCAGGAAATTGAAATGCTGGCTTACAAACATACCTGCCCCCTTCTTTCTTCTGTTGATGTACCAAGAGAAGATATCACAACATCCTTAAACAGGAGCTCTTTGTCAACTAAATGTTCCAACAATTTTGATCTGCAGAGAACAGTACATTAAAGCTGTATTTAACTATTAAAAAGAGAAGATATAACATCTTTAGACAGGAGCTCTGTAAACTAAATGTTCTAAAGTGCATAAAAGCTATATTTTACTATTAACCTGCAGGAAACAGTCCAGAAAAACTGAAGATCCAACTATTTATTACAAGACTTAAGTGTACAAGTTGTCACCCACCTGTATGATTCATTTGGAGAGGCAAAACCAAATTTGGTGATAGGTTCTATGAGCTTATAGTAATCCTGATCAATGGAACAGTTTGATGGATCAAACCAATAAACATGGGCAAACCACAAATTTATTGCCAAGTGACGGACACCACTAGAAGTAACTTGATGGTACCACCTGCAAGCACAAAAGTCAAATATTAACACAACTACCCCCAACTGATGATACCATCTGTAAGCACAAAAGTCAAATATTAACACAACTACCCCAACTCCGATGATACCATCTGTAAGCACAAAAGTCAAATATTAACACAACTACCCCAACTCTGACGGTACCATCTGCAAGCACAAAAGTCAAATATTAACACAACTACCCCCAACTGATGATACCATCTGTAAGCACAAAAGTCAAATATTAACACAACTACCCCAACTCTGATGATACCATCTGTAAGCACAAAAGTCAAATATTAACACAACTACCCCCAACTCTGATGATACCATCTGTAAGCACAAAAGTCAAATATTAACACAACTACCCCCAACTCTGATGATACCATCTGTAAGCACAAAAGTCAAATATTAACACAACTACCCCCAACTCTGATGATACCATTTGTAAGCACAAAAGTCAAATATTAACACAACTACCCCCAACTCTGATGATACCATCTGTAAGCACAAAAGTCAAATATTAACACAACTACCCCCAACTCTGATGATACCATCTGTAAGCACAAAAGTCAAATATTAACACAACTACCCCCAACTCTGATGATACCATCTGTAAGCACAAAAGTCAAATATTAACACAACTACCCCCAACTCTGATGATACCATCTGTAAGCACAAAAGTCAAATATTAACACAACTACCCCCAACTCTGATGATACCATCTGTAAGCACAAAAGTCAAATATTAACACAACTACCCCCAACTCTGATGATACCATCTGCAAGCATTAAAGTTAAATATTAACACAACTACCCCCAACTCTGATGGTAATACAAGTACCTTAAAGGAAGTGAAAATTCAACAATAACAACAATGTTAAGATGATACACAACCACATAGCCTATGACAAAGGTAAGTGACCAACAGGAATATAAAAGACTGAAGTATTTTTTTGAAAACACTCAATACATAATTGCAGGAAAGGCAATTAGACATGGAAAAAAAACCTAATTTCTTTTCCTGATTAGACAATGCCATGGTTGAACAATGACTACTTTAAAATACTTAAAAGCTAGGATTAAAAATAAGTGAAAGTTAGAAAATCTGATGGTTAGAAAAGCCAAGACATTAAAATAACATAATTACCCTTTAGGGACATAGAGACAATCTCCCTTGCTCAAGTTGGCTTGATACCACTCAATATTGGCTAGGCGGGGAAACTTCTCAAAGTCCACTTTATCAACATCCACTAAACTGTATCCTTCTGACTGCACAAAACCATCAGCCTCTACATCTGATTTGAAAGCCTGAACAGTTTTTATCACAAATAATAGAGTTACAAAATTCTGTACAGCAGCTGTAGGAAAAAAATCTCTATATAAGTAATTGTTTTAGTCTGTATAATGCAAGAGTAAAATTGTTCTACTGAATTTAAAGCTATTAAATAAAGTAGTAAAAGAAACTGCATACATTTTCAGGTTAGTTCATAAAACCCAAACATACAAACACTAGCTGGCGTGTGCTCAGAGAGAAGATTTTTCAAAGTCAGCATCTCTTGGTCAACACAGTAGTGATACCAAGTCACAGAACATTCTCATCACAGCACACTCACTCATGTGTTTTGTTTACCCATTTCACTTAGGCAGACTTTAACATAGTTTTAAAAGAAAACTAGTATAGATATCTTTGTGTTAGACAATGTTTACTTTCTACAAAGAAAAACTACTAGGAATAAAATTGCATATAAATCATAAGTTTCTGTTTCATTACTTAGCTAACCTTGTCCACAAGAAAGAAGTTTTTCTTGCCATCCAATAGACAAAGTATATTGTCCAAATCATCATAATGCAGTACAGACTTGGCCTTGCCACTACCTAGCCAGATAACAGCCTCTTGAATCACTTTTTGCAACCCTCCACAGTGTAAACATTCAGGTACATAAACAAGCTCTGAAAAAAAATGGTCTATAAGAATAAATATAAAGATATCTACATAGATTAAAGATATGCTTTTTAAAATACATTTAAAAAGGAAACTATGAAGAATTTTTTTCTTCTTATACCCAAGGCAAAAACCCTCTCAAAGATTTCAGAGAACCACACTGAACCTAGCATTTATTCCTTACATACTGATACCTAAAAAAAAGATAGCCTTTCTAGTAGTGCTTAAAGTTAAAGAAATAGCAAACATTTTATGCATAGATCTAGCTGAATTTGTAAATTGAATATGTAGTATTAAAATATTTAAAAATAACCATTTTCTTATGCAAATAATAATCAAAGAAAAATAAATGTTACCCTCCATTTTGTCATTCAATGTTTGAACCAAATAGAGATCATTAGTTTTGTAAGAGTTAAGAAACTGGCTTAATGTCATTGAGGTTGGTCTTTTTGTACGATCTTCCTTTTTCCCTACTTCCACTTTCACATTCAGATCCCCATATTTCTTTCTGTAAGTAATAATAAATTAGTTACATACTTTACATCTCTCATAAAGTATTCAGGATTACTAGCAGGTGATTCTGATTTATTACATAAAAGTAAAATTGTTGCAGAAAATACATACAAATACCAATGGAGAAAGTATGGACAGGACAAATATCAATGAGCAAGAATTCTAAAAAGAACGTGGAGATGGATAGGCTATATATTGAGAGAACCTGCTACAGTTACAGGTACTACCAGACTAGGCATATCTACAAACATCAAGTGAAATTGAAAAAGACAAGAAAGTTATAGGAAGAAGTTGGAAAAAAAATAGTAAAGGGCAGAAACATGGAAGGATATTGTAAATAGCTTCCACTCGGAGATGAAAAAGGCAAAGAAGAAGAAAACTTTATCTAGATCTACAACTAAAAAAAGCATGAGGCGTAAAAAGCTTTTAAAGCTACAACATTATATAACGTTACTTAAGTTACTATAGAATGTACAAGCCCACTAAATTACTCTATAAAGAATACTAACCTCAGAAATTGATCACTAAATTACTCTATAAAGAATACTAACCTCAGAAATTGACCACTAAATTACTCTATAAAGAATACTAACCTCAGAAATTGATCACTAAATTACTCTATAAAGAATACTAACCTCAGAAATTGATCACTAAATTACTCTATAAAGAATACTAACCTCAGAAATTGACCACTAAATTACTCTATAAAGAATACTAACCTCAGAAATTGATCACTAAATTACTCTATAAAGAATACTAACCTCAGAAATTGATCACTAAATTACTCTATAAAGAATACTAACCTCAGAAATTGATCACTAAATTACTCTATAAAGAATACTAACCTCAGAAATTGATCACTAAATTACTCTATAAAGAATACTAACCTCAGAAATTGATCACTAAATGACTCTAAAAAGAATACTAACCTCAGAAATTGATCACTAAATTACTCTATAAAGAATACTAACCTCAGAAATTGATCACTAAATGACTCTATAAAGAATACTAACCTCAGAAATTGATCTGTCCAATCTAGCCCAGGATGTTTGACATATTCAAGGGCTGATCTCATCCACAGTGGTTTATTATGTTTAATAAAATGGCCATAAAATACAGGTGCCCTTGAAAATTTTCCAATCATTGTAATTCCTTTTCCTGTCTGATGAGCTCCCAAATGTTTTAGGTGGCCTGGTAACTTTTTACTAGCACAGGCAACATGCACCAGCAATAAAACTGTACAACCAAGTAGGAATTTGGACATTTTCTGCAAATATATTTTTAAAAAAATTAGGCTAAATGGTCTGCATTTAAAAATCAATTGCTTGAGATAAAGTCTTGTATCTTCCATTACAAAAGTATTAAAGTAATGTTACAATTCTTAAGTCAATGAAAATATAGTTTATATATAAGGGCCTATAGGCCCTAGGCCTCAACTAAACATTAGGCCTAGAGGTCAATATTTTACATCCCACTAAACTGACTACAGTATCTGTCTACACTACAACAGAGTACTAAATAGTAATTAGAGCTAGAGGGGAGGCATCAAAAGGGTGGGGGACAGGGTTAGCATTGACTCAATGATGACATTAGCCAGCCATGTGTGTATTTAGTTAACTACCAGTAACCTAACACCACTTTTTTAAAGAAGATTCTATTATCGGACACTGGTATAAAAATTCCCCCTAATCAGGGGGGGGGGAGTGTTAGGTTACTGGTAGTTAACCAAATACACACATGGCTGGCTAATGTCAATGCTAACCCTAGTGCCCTAGTCCTACCATATGCCTAACTCTAATTTGTAACCATAAAATAAGTCGAGATTACAATATTTTATGGAAGAGTATTATGGACATCAGTATCTAAAATCATCCATAGAGTCAACTAGTAACTAGACTAGACTGTTACTGTCTGTTATGAGACTAAAATATAAAAAAACCCACTAGATCTAGATCTAGATTAGATTTTAGATTCTAAAATTACTAATAACTATAGGCCCTATAGGCACTTATTCTAGTTAAAAAGTACTAAGTAAGTAGGCCTAATATAGTAATTTATTTCGAATTATTTGACTTCTAGATCTAACTAATCTTAAATTATTAGATCTAAATAATAAATAAATTAAATATTATAAATATTTAGATCTAGACCTAATAATCCAGACCTAAAAAATCTAGATTTTTACACAGATCTAAAATCTAAATCTAGAATTTTCTGCTCATCATTCCTTCCCTCAGCTGACTTCTACACCAAATGACTCAAATGTTTGTGCTTATATATAATATTTTGGTAATCTATCGTTTTGGGTACGTAAAATCGCCCGTGGCTATTTATGTACGAAAACGTTACCTCATTGTCAAGGCTTTAATAGAAGTATATTGTCATACTTTTGTGTCAAATATTATAGATAAATGAATAATACACCTAAATCAATGGCTAAATATATCGATATAGGCCAGAAATGAACTTTAAACAGCAGTCTCTGAGAGCAAGATTTGCTATATAAACAGCAGCCATTTGTAAAATAGAGTGGCTTCCCCCTGAATCTGGCACTAAAAGCTTATAAAAATAAAACTTAGACAAGATGGCTGCTATAGTAAATGAGCATGGTTGCATCTGTTGGAAACATTCTCTAGTCTTCATTTATTACGGAAAAGTTTTAATTCAATTGTTTAAAAACAGGTACATAAATGAATCAAGGAAACATTTTTGAATTTTTTAAAACATAAATCTTCTTCAAAATGTGAAATAATTATTAAAATTTAAGGAGTCACCTGTTTTTCACATTACAAATTGCGGGCGATTTTACGTACAACGATAGATTACCAATATTTTTAATACCCCCCCACCCCCTAATAATTTTAATAAAATAATAAGTAAAGAGTAGTTTAGTACTAGATCTAACTCTAGATCTAGAATCTACTACTAGATCTACAACCAACTAGATCTACTAGACTAGGGCAGGGCTAAGCTGTGCTGCAGTGCTGGCACTGCTGCTATCCAAGAATTACCTAGATCTAGTAATCCCTAGTATGATTGATAGTGATAGTATCTATTCTAGATCTAAACTAAACATAGTTTATACTAGATCTAGATCTATATGACATAGATCTAGAATCTAGATCTGTATTTTATGTCTAGAGTAGTAGTAGGCTAATAGATTTCTAGATTCTAGTTTAGATCTAGATCTAGATCTAGAGATCTGGATTCTAACTCTACAACATGCCGCTTTTTTAGAAAAATAATAGTCTAGATCTGGATCCAAAAAGGGAAATCACTCTGAAAATGAAAGATTAAAAGGAAAAACAGGCCCGCAAAAAATTACACAAACACAGTAGGGAACTAACGCAATAAAAAAGAAACCTTCAACATTGTGAGCATTAACTTGACATGAACTAAGCCATGCTAATATTTTATAATAAAAATTTAAAAAATAGTAATTTATGTTAATTTTAAAATACAAAAGTTTAATTTTTTCTTATATTAAACCCTTAAAACAAATCTAAAATGTAGTGTGTATGAATCTAAAATCTAACGATTGTATAGTGCGCATGTTGCACCTCACGTACCTCAGGCATAGGACATGAAGACGAAAATAACTGTAAAGAAGGATAAATAAAAGTAAATTAGTGATCTAACAGAAACAAGCACAAATGTTTGATTAACAACCTTAGATATTAACCCACCAAATTATTATTACTACTTTTTAAAATGTAACTTTCTGCTTTAACTTTGTTAAGATCTAGATCTAGATTCTAGTTCTAGAGATCTAGACTCTACTCTAGATATTAGATTAGCCTAGCTTAGCAAAATTTCACGGCCAAATGGTGAAATGCAAATGGTACAACTCTAGAATACTCTAGATCTACTAAGAAGACTTAACTGACTGGTCACTATGATTTATAATCAGAAATCAGATGATAATTTTTCACATTTAGGCCTTAAATACGGCTTATAGATCTAGATCTAGATCTAGTATATTTTTTTCCCTTTTTATTTCCTGTTTTTTTTGGGCATAATAATAATAGTATTAATAGCCTATTTGTTGTTGAGTATAAAATGTCTAAGTATATTATAAAGTTAGCATAAATTTATTACATTCATTTCAGGCTAATGATCAAATAATCTAATTTCAATTTGCAGTCATACACAACTAGATCTATAAGTAAACCGGTTACAGATGTAGAATCAATTGACTAGCATTAACTAGATTTAACAAAGAAAGTAGGCCTGTTATTTATGTGTAGTGTAGATGTTTGAATTTTTATATAGATGCTTAGGCCTAATTCGGAATTCCTGTTTCTTTTTCGTAGGTACCTTACGTTACATTTTCAAAACATAATAAATTAGCCTATTAAACTTTAAACTATAATAAAGCTGTACTTAGCCTATGACTATGTATATCTATAGGCTACTTTCTGTATATTAGTATTTTAAGAAAGATCTGTAATGACTAAGTTCATTTATTAGTAGATAACTAGCATGCATACAATAACATAGGTGAGATTGCATTTTGTATGATATTGATGTATAAACTTAATTTTATAGGCCTACTACTGTTGCATCAGATATATCTCACAAACTCACTCAACAGTCCTTGCCACTAGTAGGTGGAAATATGGCTATGCCAATAGCAGCTTAATATTATTAATAAGTGTTAGGCCCCCTAGGTCTAATGTTTTAATGTATCAAATGAAAAACAAACAAATTATTAATGGCAACATTTTTGATCTATGATTGATTCATTACTTTTTTTTTTAAATATTGTAAATGAGTTGGTCACTTTAAATGAGTAACCTATTGCATTTATTATCATTTATATAGGGGTAATTATGCTTATTATCTCTAATGAATTTCTATTTTCATTCACATTGCTTTACTTTAGAAGTTTATGTATGGTATTTATTACAAACCTTAAGCTATATTAGAATTTGTTAGAAAATATTTGCTAGTAGTACTAAGCATATATTATATATATTAATCATTTTAAAATGAAATGACCATTTATGGATTATAACTCTATAAGATGTTTGAAAGGGAACTTGACTAAATCTATTGAAGCAAAATCTTTTCAGTTTTAAACATGCTTATGATCTATTATGGACCTCTAAGTTGTGCCATTGTCAAACAATAGTTTGTATTTCCATTAGTTTTATAACAACTTTTTAAAAAGGCCACTTTTTTTATAACATAGATTTGGGTAAAGTGACTATTAACCCTGAGGGCTACACACTTTTTTAATTTCATAAACAAGCTGATGATTCTGGGTTTATTGCTGGTGCAAATACAAATAACATTGGTTAAATTTAAGTTAAAAATGGTGAATACTGCAACACCATGATTTGACTAAGTTTTGTTTTGGTTTTAGACCTGTAACAAAATAATTACAATACTCATGTTAAAGGTTAGCACACACCCTCTCAATTTATCATTGACTACACACAATCTAAGATGAGTTTGTTCTTAAACTGAATATTTGATGTCAATTCTTCAGCTGTGTTTTTGAATTATTGATGACTACATGTAAATTAGCTTTATCGAAAACCTCATTCATTTCAGGTCAACTTTGAAGGCATACATTGAAGATGGATGAAGAGAGCCAGAGGGCAGGAGAACAGGATGAAATAGTCAGACCAGGGTGTGAATCAGATCCAGCACACATCACAGATGTTGCTGCACTAAATAAGTCACAGTCAGATGGCCATTTAACACATTTTTTGCAACCAATAGATTCAGACCAAAACATTGAAGAAATAGCTTCAGAAGGTCCCAGACAGAAACAGACTGAGGATATTTTAGATGGTTTCAGCCAGGCTAGCACTGAACAAACCTTATCTGATACACATCAGGTTGCTTCTACTGTTGGCATTCAACAAAATGCTGATGATGCACCAGTCATTAGTAATGCAACATTAGTCTGTCCTGACTCCACTCATTCAGCTGATTCTGATTCTAGCTCGCCTAGTGTTCTGGCAGATAAACATTCAAACACAGAAGAGTGTCAGATACACCCTTTTCAGCCACCATCAGAACTAGTTGGGCCTGTAGATAGTGCATTATCACTTGTTGGCAATGACCGAGAAGACGCTATCAGCCAAAGTATCGAGCATGTGACAGGTTTTGTTACATTCAAATCTACAGATTCAATTAGAAGTAATAACCCAGTCTTGTCAAAGGCAGCTGTTAGCCAACACTTGTGTGATCTTAATAATGCTCATAGTGTTGAAGACTCAGTTCATGAAACTAATAATATTGCTGAGGACAGAGTTCTTGAAATCATATATACAACACCATCAAAGTCAGATTGTTCTTCAGACATGCCTTCACCATCAGACAATTCCGTAGAAAGTTTTTCAGATTGTACCCAACTGGACCAGGATTCAGACTTTCAGCCAATTATTTTAGATGTACGTGGAGCTTGTCCAGATGATGCAGAAAGTCTGATGGAAGATTCTATCACAGAAGAGAGTCAGACAGCTGACATAGAGGTTGGTAACACTATAGAGAGTCAGACAGCTGACATAGAGGTTGGTAACACTATAGAGAGTCAGACAGCTGACATAGAGGTTGGTAACACTATAGAGAGTCAGGTTTCCAACACTAGGACTGCCACTAAAATGTTGAAAGACATCATCCATCAGGTGAAGTTGACAGATTTGAACAAGAAAGATTCAGACCAACTTGATGCCAGACCAAGTCTTCAATCACCTAAAGCCAATAATTTGAGTACTTTATTAACTTTGGCTAAAAAATCAGCTGAAACAGATGCAAAAAAAAGTCTGATACCAGCTCCTAAACAAATTTCTCCAAAACCGCCAGCTCATGTTGTAATCACCGACCAAGTTTCACCATTGGCTGACCATTTGCCAGCTACAAGTGTGGAGAGCACCCCACTGACCGGCAGCCTGTCTCTGGCTGTAAGTGACTCTGCCCCAATGACCAGCTCTGTTAACAACTACTGTCTTATAGTGCCTGGCAAGCAATCAGCCCCACACAAAAATATTGCCTTACTAATACCACAGATGGACCTTGTTAACTTTACTAATGGCAAGCAAGTGGCTAGTCAGAGTTCAAAACCATCACAGAATAAAAGACAGAAAAAACATGTGTGTTGTTTTCACAAAGTGCCTGTAGTGAAAACATACATTTCTGCTTTTTCTGATAGAATAACTCAGATGATAGCAAGCACTTTGGATAAGTTTCAGATCAAGACCAAAGACTTGAAGAGCAGTCAAATCCTGGATGTTCCCCCCAGCTGGGAGCTGGAGCAGCACAAACATCCTGACTTGACCTGCTACTGTTCTGTCTGTGGGGAGGGCTTCTATCAACCTGCTGGCCTCAACTTACACCTGGCACGCAACATATTCCATATTCAATATCAATGCCCTCCCTGCAAAACTTTTCTAAGTTTCTACAACAAATGTTCCCTCTGGATGCATGTACGAAATGTCCACCAAGAAACTGCTATCAGGTATGAGAAGATTACACTTTTCAAGCCAACCAGTTTTGTCAATGAACCTGATATTCCACATTTTTTCACCAACTGTCTTGCTGCTGAAAGCACCGCAGCTCTTGCTGCTGAAAGCACCGCACCTCTTGCTGCTGAAAGCACCGCACCTCTTGCCTCTCCTCCAGTAATCAATCCAACAAGCCAAGTTGTGAGCACCCAGGACTACCAGCGCGCTTCTCTCACTGTAGGCATCTGTGGCAATCACGCTCTCAAGCACAGTGAAAAAAGAAGCTTCTCTTGCTGCTCAGTGTGCCAGCAAATATTTGCGTCTTCAGTGGACGGCAAGACAGCCCAGTTGTCATCAGACATGACCCTCTGCTGTACCACCTGTGGCATGAATCTGCCTAGTCTCTGTGCCTTTAAAGCTCACAGGAAGATTCATTTAAAAACGGAAACTGTCATTTGTCCTGAGTGTGGGGAGATGAAGTTCAAAAGTGATGACCCCAGCCAGGATGGGAAGAAAGCTGCCTTTGACCATTTGGATGCTTGCAAACACTTCAACAGAGTTGTCGTCATTTCTTGTTTGTGTGGGGAAGAATTTCTTTATGCGAAACAGTTAGCCCAGCACTTTGTGGATATACACTTGAAAACTTTGTACAAGTGCAAATATTGTGTTCTAGCCTTCACCCAGAGTGAGCACCTACAGGCACACATTGAAGCTTTTCATAAAAGCATTCTCCACTTTGACTTTATTGAAATATCAATACTGTGCTCATTTTGTCAACAGATTTTCAGAACTATTCATGAAGTTAAAACACATGTAGAAGGCCACATCTTAAAGGTCAAATGCAAAGGGATCTTTAAATGGAAATGTTTCTTGTGCTCAAAAGTGTTTAAAAAGAAAGAAAACTTGATTCACCATTCAGATAAAGAGCACCCACACAAGCCTAAGAGGTGTACCAACTGTTACAGTTTATTCTGTAGTAGAAAAAATCTGGTGGACCACATTATGCTGAAGAAATGTGCCAAATCAACACAGTTAATTTTTCACCAGTGTGTTGACATTGATCCCTATATTGATATTAAAGACGTCAACTACTCCAAGCTATTTACACTGATGAGGAAAGCCCCAGCCCCCACTGGTGAAAAATCTCCAGCCTCCAGTTCTGGTAAATCCCCAGCCTCCACTGCTGGTAAATCCCCAGCCCCCACTGCTGGTAAAGCCCCAGCCCCCAGTACTGGTAAATCCCCAGCCCCCAGTACTGGTAAATCCCCAGCCCCCACTGCTGGTAAATCCCCAGCCCCCATTTCTGGTAAAGCCCCAGCCCCCATTTCTGGTAAAGCCCCACTCCCCAGAGTTGGTAAATCCCCACAAGTTGTGTCTAAAACTTCCACTCAGACCGCCCCCTCATCTGGTAGAATGTTGATTAAAATAGCCCCTAAAGTGAAGCCATCAAGTTCAGGAGATGCACCAGGATCTGTAGAGCAGCAGAGCAGGTCTGAGCAGCTTGAAGCTCCAGCTGCAGTAATAAACCAGTGCCACTCTTGTAAGATACTGCTGCTGGGCACACGCCACCATCTAGTTCACATGAAGAAACATGAAGCCAAGGGGGAAGCCACCAATCTTGCTGCTACAACATGTGTTATTTGTCAACAGCTAGTAGATAACTCTGCTCTGATCAATCACTTAAAAAATCACCAAAGCCAAGGAAAGATTATCTGCTGCAGATGTCAGAGGACAGATTTTCCCTCAATGGCAGAGGCTGTAAAACATGCTGAGCATTTCTGTGGATACCGGCTAGTGTTGAGTTCAGACCCAGAAGACATCATGCTGATGACAAACAGAGCCAAGACAGATACACCTCACGCTGCTGACAGCAGTGCCATTAAAGATGCTGATAAGAGCAGTTTCAATAAAGATGCTGATAAGAGCAGTGCCAATAAAGAAGTTGATAACAGTAGTGCCAATAAAGAAGTTGATAACAGTAGTGTTAGTGAAGAAGCTGATACATCTATAGAAGAACAAGCTGCTGAAGAAAGTGAAATAGAAGCAGATATAAGCCCAGCCCAGAATTCTCTGTTCCCTTGTCTTCTGTGTGGATTAGCGTTTGAGAGCTTGTCAAGCCGGGAGGATCACATCAGCAGGTCTCACGATGGCACCAAGATGGTCTATCGCTGCCTCAAGTGCAAGAGGAAAGATAACCCAAAGCAGTTTAGTAAAAAGGAAAGTGTGGCTCGGCACATCATTAAGAAACACAGAATTGTAGGCAGAGCAGACGTGGAGAAGTTTATTGGAGGAGAAGAGCATAATGCCAGCAGTGGCCAGAAGTTACCTGAAGCAGAGGCTTCAAGTCTAGAAACTTGTGATGCCACTCCCCCCAAAAGGCTGCGTATTGCAGAAAAAGGAGACTTCCTATGTGGCAAATGTGGGCTGACTTGCTGCGAGTATGAAGAGTTCTCCACCCACATCCTGACACACAATGGCAACAAGGAGCCCCAGTGCCCAGAGTGTGGGCTGTGTTTTACTGTTGTGCCTGCCTTGATGAAGCACCTGAGGGTGGTACACAAAATTAAAGCTGTTGAGGAGTTTTTAAAGTCTAAATGTATTCTTATTCCCGACCTGGCTGAAGACGAGGGCCTGGAGGATGAAATATTCCCCCAGCCTAAAGTCAAGCTGGTCAAGTTTGTTAATTGTATCCCCGTAGTGCGCAGGATATCCACCAATCCTCTGGAGTGTACTGTCTGCTACAAAGTTTTTGATACAGAGACTGATTTAAAGACGCACATGAGAAACCATGGCATGGCGTTTATTAAATCTAAAAGGCATAAGCCGTAATTTGTTTGATTGAGAAATTGTCTATTTTGCAATAATCTGAACTAATGCACATTTTTATTTACCCCATATGTACTTTCTTTAACCAAGAATATTTCTGCTGTTTAAACATTTGCTAATGTCTGACAGAATGCACCACACTTTTTATAATATTGATTCAAAATTCTTCACATAACTACTTCACTTATGTGTTGCAATTTTTTTGTTACTTTATTTTAAAATTATTTGTTAGCATCTTACATTCTTCCCAAGGCTTGATTTTGTTTTTATTTTGTTTGATAGATTTGTTGTATTATTTGCAGTTATAGATACTGTCATATGATTGTAAAGAGAGGTTAGCTGTGTAATGTTTAATTTGTTTTGTTTACATTCCAGAATGTAGCCAACAAACTATAGAAACATCAGCTGTCTAATGTTTTGTTTACATTCCAGAATGTAGCCAACAAACTATAGAAACATCAGCTGTCTAATGTTTTGTTTACATTCCAGAATGTAGCCAACAAACTATAGAAACATCAGCTGTCTAATGTTTTGTTTACATTCCAGAATGTAGCCAACAAACTATAGAAACATCAGCTGTCTAATGTTTTGTTTACATTCCAGAATGTAGCCAACAAAACACAAACTATAGAAACATCAGCTGTCTAATGTTTTGTTTACATTCCAGAATGTAGCCAACAAACTATAGAAACATCAGCTGTCTAATGTTTTGTTTACATTCCAGAATGTAGCCAACAAACTATAGAAACATCAGCTGTCTAATGTTTTGTTTACATTCCAGAATGTAGCCAACAAACTATAGAAACATCAGCTGTCTAATGTTTTGTTTACATTCCAGAATGTAGCCAACAAAACACAAACTATAGAAACATCAGCTGTCTAATGTTTTGTTTACATTCCAGAATGTAGCCAACAAAACACAAACTATAGAAACATCAGCTGTCTAATGTTTTGTTTACATTCCAGAATGTAGCCAACAAAACACAAACTATAGAAACATCAGCTGTCTAATGTTTTGTTTACATTCCAGAATGTAGCCAACAAAACACAAACTATAGAAACATCAGCTGTCTAATGTTTTGTTTACATTCCAGAATGTAGCCAACAAAACACAAACTATAGAAACATCAGCTGTCTAATGTTTTGTTTACATTCCAGAATGTAGCCAACAAAACACAAACTATAGAAACATCAGCTGTCTAATGTTTTGTTTACATTCCAGAATGAGAGAATGTAGGAGGATTCAGATTTTGAAATAGTTTGACTACACAGGCCCAAGTGTTTTGGTAACAAACACTAAAGCATCTTTAAAAAAAAATGTTTTAGAATGAAGATGGGATCACAATGAACTGTGCATCTTTCGAACTAAGCAAGAGGAATGATTAATCTGGCATGTTTTTTACAGTGAGTTGAAATCCAAGTCAGTCTCAAAATAGTTAGATGTTTTCTAAAACAAAGCAGGGCCATTTTCTTGTGATAAAATTTTGTTACTCAAACATTCTGAGTGCAGTAAAGTCTTCAGTTTGTTATTAGTTTTAAGCGATTTCCCAACATTTCAATACACTAATATCACTGATAGTTTATTACTTGTAAAAAAGTTTTCAGTTTTGTATTTTTTTGCCTCCACATATCCTGAAAGCCTTAAAATACAGCCACAACTTTTTGAACTTGTTTGTTCTTGCTGCTGTCCAGTTGTTACTTATGGGCTCTGTTATGTAGTTCCTACTACACTAGACTTCAGGAAATAAAAGAAGAAACTTGATGATCTCGCTTTTATTTTAATAGTTTGTCATATAATAACTGGGTAGTGTCAGTGTTCCTGCAAGACCATGAGAGTCACACTGACTTCATGAATCAATGTTTCACAAACAGAACATTTTATTGAAGTTTCTTCATCAGTTCAATCACTTTTAAAATATGAGGTGCTAAGCATTACTTTAGATGCATCTATCCACACTGACCCATGGATTACTAGTGATCCAAGCTATCTATCCACATTTGAGCTAATAATTTCAAAGCCATCTATCCAGATTTTGTTATGTGAGGGAATCCTTTAAAAATATCTTATAGTAGATCTATCCATCAACTTGACTAAAACAAACTTATCTGAAAAGTAAACAAGTCCATTTTCTTATTGAGGTATTTATTCCATATGACAAACTTTTCTATATATCATTAATAACAGGTGAAACTTTAATAATGTAAGGGCTATTTGTTGCGGTTTACTTGAGGTAAAATTTTGTAATTTCTTTTGTCAGCCTGATAAAACTGTACCATAAATAAAAACATTTCAATCTTTAGAATTAAATGACAGGCCTAGAACTTACTACATACATGTTGTATACCCCATCAGTTTAAAAAATCTTTAAAACACATTGAAGCTCAAGATTGTTTTGTAACAAAAAAAATGTAAAAAATCATAAGTTAAACATGAGAATGTACAAGTAAAAAAGATGCCCTTAGATAGTGTAAGTGGTGACCATTCACAGCCAGCAATATTAATGTCAGTAGAACATAAATAATCAGTGGTGACACATATATGGAGATCATACAGTATACGGTAGCTACAACGTTATATATACACTAGATATATGCACACCATTCTCACTTATCTCGTATAAACATTACTGCATGGTTACTTTTATAAGTTTTATATAATAGGAACATAACATGTATATCATATGAACATAACATGTATATCATTGAAAAACAAATTCAGAAGGAATTGGTCTCATCACTATGTTTTTTTTTAAATGAGGAGGTAGCTAGTTTAGTAAAACAACTGGTAGACTGGAGATTTCTGAATGGTCTAAAACAGTGAAATGAATGGTCAATAGCAATTTCTGAATGGTCAAGGATACTGCTCTTAAAACAGATTGCTTCAATATTTGTTACAAGTCTAGATAAAAGGTTACATAGGGCTTGTTTTGTCATGACTCTTAAAAGTTAAAGGCCAAAGGTCAGTTGTTACAATTTTATTACAAGGACCATCAGCTAGCCCAGAATTTTGCTGTATTTACAACAAACTCAAAACAATCATTCAGAATGATTGAAACAACCTTTCTAAATATATTTACATGATCAGGCCCCATCCACAGCCAGGTATGTCATTAAAAATAATGTATGTAATGTGTAGCAGATTAAAGCACTTACCCTAGACTAGATTCATTTGGTGCTGCCTGCATTTACCTACCCACATTACTAGAAATTACTATTTTTGATTGCACAATGAGGTTGATTAATTAAAAAATTGACTGATTAAAAACTGTACAATCTAGGAATGTGTGATGTGTTGGCTAACTATTGTCATCAAAAGGTTGCCTGACTGTAGTTTCTTAAAATTTTTGTAAACACAACTTTTTCTGCCATTAGGTTATTCAGTGCCATTTATATTTTGAAAAAAAAAAAGTTCAAACTAAAGCATCCAATATCAACAATTATAAATAAATAAACAAGTAAGCATTGCTTGATGCTACAAGAAATGACATCCTATGTTACCAAAGCTTTCTGGAGGAATGAAATGCAAAACAAGAATCAAGAATTGAAATGAAACAATGACTGAGAATACTAGAACATATGGTGTGAATCAGTGGGGCTTGAGGTGAAATTTTGTGCAAGTGTGGCAGCAGATCTTTTTGTAGTGGAGGTAGTGGCACAGTCTGGCTTGCTTGGCCAGGTGGCACCATCTTGAACTTTCACTGTCTTTACACGTTACACCTGGAGAAATAAAGAACAAAATAAACATGACTAGTTTCACCTGGAGAAATAAAGAACAAAATAAACATGACTGTCTTTTAACTAATGGTGCTCGTTTTTAGAGGCCTGAGTAGTTAAATAATGTCATTTTCATACATGCTAGCAAATTATAACACCACTTTAGACCAGATATAAGGCTGACAAGACCACCACAGACCAGTGCTAAGACCACCATAGACCAATGCTCACAAGACCACCATGGACCACCATAGACCAATGATGACAAGACCACCATGGACCACCATAGACCAATGATGACAAGATCACCATGGACCCCCATAGCCCCCCATAGGGCAGTGCTAAGACCACCATGGACCACCATAGACCAATGATGACAAGACCACCATGGACCACCATAGACCAATGCTCACAAGACCACCATGGACCACCATAGAGCAGTGCTTACATCCTCACCTGTACCGACAACAGACCCATCCATCCGAACAGCCTCGTTAGTTAAAGCCATGGACCCCCATAGCTCCCCATAGACCAATGCTGGCTAGACCCCCATAGACCAGTGCTGACAAGATCACCATAGACCCCCATAGCTCCCCATAGACCAATGCTCACAAGACCCCCAAAGAGCAGTGCTTACATCCTCACCTGTACCGACAACAGACCCATCCATCTGAACTGCCTCGTTAGTTAAAGCCATGGGTGTCTCCGAGAATTCCATGTAGCGCTCCTCACACTGCTGGGGGTTGCACGAGTCTCGGCGGGATGGCTTCCCCTTCTCCTGACACTCCGTGCTGGGGTTAAGGTCAGCGTCCAGACACTTGACCTCTCTGGTTTTCACACCTAACCCGCACGTTTTGCTGCACTGGAAAAGTTATTTTTTAATTACTGACAATTTTTTTATGTTCTTCAAGTTAGGGCTTATAAATAATATTATTTTCTTATTAATCATTAATTCAATTAACAGAAATGGCAACTAAGAATATTTTGCCAGCTATACTTGTAAGGTACTAGGTGAATTATATCATCTATTTGACAACAGTGATATCAGGTTTTGATCTTATGATTTAATTATAACACAGATTTTTTTTTCTACTTTCTCGAATGCTGTATTAAGTAAATTTATGTTAAATGTATGTGATTGTAATGCAAAAGTAAAGTCAGGCAGTGTATGAAAATCATGGTCAGGCTTCTGCCCTAATAACCACTGACCCGTGACCATTCTGTCATAAACCACTGACCATTCTGTCATAAACCACTGACCAGACTGCCATAAACCACTGACCTGTGACCATTCTGTCATAAACCACTGACCAGACTGCCATAAACCACTGACCTGTGACCATTCTGTCATAAACCACTGACCAGACTGCCATAAACCACTGACCTGTGACCAGGCTGTCATAAACCACTGACCTGCGACCAGACTGTCATAAACCACTGACCTGTGACCAGGCTGCCATAAACCACTGACCCGAGACCAGGCTGCCATAAACCACTGACCTGTGACCAGACTGTCTTAAACCACTGACCTGTGACCAGGCTGCCATAAACCACTGACCAGGCTGTCATAAACCACTGACCTGTGACCAGACAGCCATAAACCACTGACCTGTGACTAGGCTGTCATAAACCACTGACCTGTGACCAGTCATAAACCACTGACCTGTGACCAGGCTGCCATAAACCACTGACCGTGACCAGACAGCCATAAACCACTGACCTGTGACTAGGCTGTCATAAACCACTGACCTGTGACCAGTCATAAACCACTGACCTGTGACCAGGCTGCCATAAACCACTGACCCGTGACCAGGCTGCCATAAACCACTGACCAGGCTGTCATAAACCACTGACCTGTGACCATTCTGTCATAAACCATTGACCTGTGACCATTCTGTCATAAACCACTGACCTGTGACCAGTCATAAACCACTGACCTGTGACCAGGCTGCCATAAACCACTGACCGTGACCAGACAGCCATAAACCACTGACCTGTGACTAGGCTGCCATAAACCACTGACCCGTGACCAGTCATAAACCATTGACCTGTGACCAGCCTGCCATAAACCACTGACCTGTGACCAAACTGCCATAAAAAAACTGACCTGTGACCAGACTGCCTTAAACCACTGACCTGTGACCATTCTGTCATAAACCACTGACCTGTGACCATTCCGTCATAAACCACTGAGGTGAGCACTCAGGTAAAGACCTGCACACTTCTCGTGCCGCGGGTTTCTCCTCCAGCACACAGTTGTGCTCCTTCACAATCTGGTTGACATACTTCCCATGGTGCTTGATGCACAGCACATCCCTGTGGCGGCTTGCACCGGTCCCACATGTCCCATTGCACTGCAGACGCCACATTACATGTTTAACGTCATGATAAGAGTTTAGTAAAGTCTAAATGAAGTGTTTAGATAAGATCTGGTATATAGAAACAATGTGTATAAAATGTCATGTGACTTAGCTGTCAAGAAGATGTTTGCCGTGTACCTGAGACCAGGGTCCCGTGAACCACTGCCCCCCACACGGATTCTTGGCTTTACAAGACTTGTGCTCCCTCGGCTTGTGTTTCTTCCCTCCACATTTGCTCTCATCCAGCTTGGAACCGTCGGGAGCTGAGCAGTAAACTTGTCGTGTGTACAGCCCTCGTCCACAGGTGGCCGAGCACTGGAAGACAACAGCAGGGGATCAATCAAAGACAGGTACAGCTCACCTGTAGAACATGTGGGACCAGTCATGTACTCACCTGTGTAGATCACCTGGTGTGGAACCAGCCATGTGGAACCAGCCATGTACTCACCTGTGTAGACCACCTGGTGTGGAACCAGCCATGTACTCACCTGTGTAGACCACCTGGTGTGGAACCAGCCATGTACTCACCTGTGTAGACCACCTGGTGTGGAACCAGCCATGTACTCACCTGTGTAGACCACCTGGTGTGGAACCAGCCATGTGGAACCAGCCATGTACTCACCTGTGTAGACCACCTGGTGTGGAACCAGCCATGTACTCACCTGTGTAGATCACCTGGTGTGGAACCTGCCATGTGGAACCAGCCATGTGGAACCAGCCATGTACTCACCTGTGTAGATCACCTGGTGTGGAACCAGCCATGTGGAACCAGCCATGTGGAACCAGCCATGTACTCACCTGTGTAGATCACCTGGTGTGGAACCAGCCATGTGGAACCAGCCATGTGGAACCAGCCATGTACTCACCTGTGTAGACCACCTGGTGTGGAACCTGCCATGTGGAACCAGCCATGTGGAACCAGCCATGTACTCACCTGTGTAGATCACCTGGTGTGGAACCAGCCATGTGGAACCAGCCATGTGGAACCAGCCATGTACTCACCTGTGTAGATCACCTGGTGTGGAACCAGCCATGTGGAACCAGCCATGTGGAACCAGCCATGTACTCACCTGTGTAGACCACCTGGTGTGGAACCAGCCATGTACTCACCTGTGTAGATCACCTGGTGTGGAACCTGCCATGTGGAACCAGCCATGTGGAACCAGCCATGTGGAACCAGCCATGTACTCACCTGTGTAGATCACCTGGTGTGGAACCTGCCATGTGGAACCAGCCATGTGGAACCAGCCATGTACTCACCTGTGTAGATCACCTGGTGTGGAACCTGCCATGTGGAACCAGCCATGTGGAACCAGCCATGTACTCACCTGTGTAGATCACCTGGTGTGGAACCAGCCATGTGGAACCAGCCATGTGGAACCAGCCATGTACTCACCTGTGTAGACCACCTGGTGTGGAACCAGCCATGTACTCACCTGTGTAGATCACCTGGTGTGGAACCTGCCATGTGGAACCAGCCATGTGGAACCAGCCATGTGGAACCAGCCATGTACTCACCTGTGTAGACCACCTGGTGTGGAACCTGCCATGTGGAACCAGCCATGTGGAACCAGCCATGTGGAACCAGCCATGTACTCACCTGTGTAGACCACCTGGTGTGGAACCTGCCATGTGGAACCAGCCATGTGGAACCAGCCATGTGGAACCAGCCATGTACTCACCTGTGTAGACCACCTGGTGTGGAACCAGCCATGTACTCACCTGTGTAGACCACCTGGTGTGGAACCTGCCATGTGGAACCAGCCATGTGGAACCAGCCATGTACTCACCTGTGTAGACCACCTGGTGTGGAACCTGCCATGTGGAACCAGCCATGTGGAACCAGCCATGTACTCACCTGTGTAGACCACCTGGTGTGGAACCTGCCATGTGGAACCAGCCATGTGGAACCAGCCATGTGGAACCAGCCATGTACTCACCTGTGTAGACCACCTGGTGTGGAACCAGCCATGTGGAACCAGCCATGTGGAACCAGCCAGGTACTCACCTGTGTAGACCACCTGGTGTGGAACCAGCCATGTGGAACCAGCCATGTACTCACCTGTGTAGACCACCTGGTGTGGAACCAGCCATGTGGAACCAGCCATGTACTCACCTGTGTAGACCACCTGGTGTGGAACCAGCCATGTGGAACCAGCCATGTGGAACCAGCCATGTACTCACCTGTGTAGACCACCTGGTGTGGAACCAGCCATGTGGAACCAGCCATGTGGAACCAGCCATGTACTCACCTGTGTAGATCACCTGGTGTGGAACCAGCCATGTGGAACCAGCCATGTACTCACCTGTGTAGACCACCTGGTGTGGAACCAGCCATGTACTCACCTGTGTAGACCACCTGGTGTGGAACCAGCCATGTGGAACCAGCCATGTGGAACCAGCCATGTACTCACCTGTGTAGACCACCTGGTGTGGAACCACCCATGAGCACACGAGCCCATGTCACAGATGTCCTCTTCTAGCGGCTTTAAGGACGTGCAGAGACTCTCAGACACCGATTTGTTTTGAGGATCCACACAGACCACGCCCCTCTTTCTTTGGCCAAACCCACAGGCGGCGGAACACTGGAACAACAGATTTTACATTCAGATTAGTGTTAAAGTTAAGTCAACTGACGGTCAATCTTGAACAGAGGAGGTAAGGGTTAAGGTTGAGTCAGCTACTGCTCAACTATGTTCAGAGGCTAGTTATATCACCAGCAGGTTAGGGCCCCAGTGGCTTAGCGAGGTCGGGTGTCACCCGGTGCGGCACTTAATGGTGTCCCCCCCCAGAGGCGTAGCGACCCTTCCCGGGGACAAACTTTCAAGTTTTCGATTTGCAACCCTACCCCCAAACTTTCGATTTGCACCCCCCCCTCACAAGTTTTTCTCTATATATTTTGCTAATTTTTGCCTTGGCGTCACCCCCCTAAATGGTGTCACCCCCGGCCCCCCCTCGCTGCGCCCCTGGGCTCGTGAACACCCAGTCAACATTTATCAGAGGCCAGCAGATTAGTGTTAGAATTTTGTTGTCAGTGCTTCTACAGGGTCTACTTATGTGAAACCAATATAAGAACTGGATGTGACATGTAGCTTATTAAACTTAGTGACATCTAAATGACATGTACCTCACTCAACTCAGTGACATCTAAATGACATGTACCTCACTCAACTCAGTGACATCTAAATGACTTGTACCTCACTTAACTCAATGACATCTAAATGACATGTACCTCACTCCACTCAGTGACATCTAAATGACATGTACCTTGCTCCACTCAGTGACGTTCCACGAGAAGCACGGTTGCTGCTGACAGAACTGTCTAGAGGCGGGTTTGGGGTGGGGGCAGTTGTCTGCCGAGACAGGCAGGGTCAGGGTGGGGGAGATCTTCTGCTGACACTCAACCACTCTCTTCTGCAAGCCTCTGTCACACGTGACGCTACAGGAACTCCAGTCTCCAAGATGCCAGCTGAAACACAGAGGCCAGAGTTAGCAGTTTAAAAATGTGACTCCAGCAAGCCAGAGCTAGCAGTTAAAAATGTGACTCCAGCAAGCCAGAGCTAGCAGTTAAAAATGTGACTACAAGATGCCAGCTGAAACACAGAGGCCAGAGCTAGCAGTTTAAAAATGTGACTGCCATACAACTGAGCAGCTCGACAAAATGGGTACAAAAAGAGCAGTGACCTGGCTTGACAGGGCTGGTTGTTGCAGACGATGTGGGTGGATGCTAGCTTAAGTGCTGGCTCACAGTTCTCTTCTATCACCTCCACCTGCGTGTCCTCCTTCACACACACGATGCGAGTTACCTGTAGACCTAAGACACAAAGACACGAGTTACCTGCAGACCTAAGACACAAAGACACGAGTTACCTGCAGACCTAAGACACAAAGACACGAGTTACCTGCAGACCTAAGACACAAAGACACGAGTTACCTGCAGACCTAAGACACAAAGACACGAGTTACCTGCAGACCTAAGACACAAAGACACGAGTTACCTGTAGACCTAAGACACAAAGACACGAGTTACCTGCAGACCTAAGACACAAAGACACGAGTTACCTCTAGACCTAAGACACAAAGACACGAGTTACCTGTAGACCTAAGACACAAAGACACGAGTTACCTGTAGACCTAAGACACAAAGACACGAGTTACCTGTAGACCTATAAGACACAAAGATGAAAATTACCTGCAAATGTCAATGTGTGTTTAGGACTTACCAGCTACTTCAGGAGGCTACCCGTCCGTGAATGACACTTACCCCCCCCCCCCAACAATGAGCATATGTCACACCCCCCACCATGAATGTCACTCCCCCCCCCCCTATAAAGTAAATGTGACTCACCCCCACCACAGGGCTCTGAACATGGGGTAAACCCCAGAATGCGCCACGAGTAGAGGCCCCGCCCATCTGACAGCTTGTTGTCATGTTCTGTGTAGCCTAGTGGTGGAGCCGGGTGGCCCCGGCCCGACT
Organism: Physella acuta; assembly: GCF_028476545.2. Lineage (NCBI taxonomy): Eukaryota > Metazoa > Mollusca > Gastropoda > Physidae > Physella > Physella acuta. Next base: position 932,156 of record NW_026731776.1, on the reverse strand, counting down.
TGCTGCCCAGCAAAGTTTCATACGTGGCTGGTATAACATTGGGGATAGAGGCGCCTTCAGCAGCTGAGAGGTGTTGTGGGTTGGCTCGGAACTCTGCGAGTCTGGGACAGGAGGCAAGAATAGTCAAGTTGGTTTATAAGGCATGACACGTATTTCACATTATAAGCAGGAATAGATTGTTGATTTAAAGGCATGACACAATTTAGGCATGAATAGGGAGTAGATTTATAGGCATGACACGTATTTCACATTGTAGGCAGGAATAGGGAGTAGATTTATAGGCATGACACGTATTTCACATTTTAAGTGGTGTTATCACAGAACCGCTTCAATATTATTTCACAGTAAACCTGGTGACACAGAGCACTGACCAGTGTGTAAGAGAACTGACCATTATATGAGAACTGACCTATGTACGAGAATTGACCTGTGTGTAAGAGAACTGACCAGTGTGTAAGAGAACTTACCTATGTAAGAGAACTTACCTATGTAAGAGAACTGACCAGTGTATAAGAGAACTGACCAGTGTATAAGAGAACTGACCTGTGTATAAGAGAACTGACCTATATAAGAGAACTGACCTGTGTGTAAGAGAACTGACCTGTGTGTAAGAGAACTGACTAGTGTGTACTGTAAGATAACTGACCAGTGTGTAAGATAACTGACCTATGTAAGAGAACTGACCTATGTAAGAGCACTGACAGTGTAACTGACCTGTGCGTATTTTCTCTCCTGACGTTAGAGATGTGTAGAGGCTCTATCCTTCTCTGTATCAGTTTCGGCTGTCTGCTGTCTTGTATGGCTGTCTGCCTGCTGTCTGGTACAGTTTGCTGTCTGCTGTCTTGAGCGGGCAGCATGGGCACGTCCCCCAGGTTGTCGTGGAGGTTGGTGTGGTAGTAATGTTTGTATTCTATCGAGCCGTTCTCCCCTTCCACAAACAGCTGATCCCTGTTTGGGCCATACAAGACAGTGCTAGCCAGAGGCCTCGAGGCTTGGGCTCTGCCGGCTCGCGGGCCGGATCTGGCCGGACTGGTGTCCGACTGATATGAAGTCTCGTCTGATGTTCTGGGAATTACTTCCTTCTGGACGGTACGATCACCTAAAAAGTTTTGTTTTGGCAAAGTTCGTTTAAAAATAACAAGTACTAAATTTATCTTTCAAGACATTTAAAATTGTATTTCTTATAAGTGCTTTCATAGTCAACGATTATAAAACTAGTAAACCACCAACAAGAAAACATATCTTGAATAATTTAGAATTAAATAATTAATTATTATTAATTGTTTATTCTTTAAATACGTGCTCTATTCTTAACCTATCTACATGTTTATAGATTGTATTGGGGTGACACCGTGATTTTCTGCACTAGGTGACACCCAGCTTGTGATTCGATTGGGTAAAACAAATCAGGAGATACTAGATGTATGTTTAGCCTTCTTGGTAGCCGAATGCTTTTTACTTGCCTGTATTGAAAGAATCTTGCCTGTGGTTCTGTGAGGCGATATGGACGTGATTAGCTTTGAGAACATCGACTGTCCCAGTTGTGTACTGGTATGAGATGCCAGGATTTCTTCCAAACGACAGCAGCTGAAACATTTCACATCAGGCGTACTCTAGCTAAGGAATTTCTATTCAGACTAACAGCTGATAAAGTCAATGAAAGGTGTGTGAAGTTGATAAAGTCATTAAAGGTATGTGAAGTTGATAAAGTCATTAAAGGTGTGTGAAGTTGATAAAGTCAATGAAAGGTGTGTGAAGTTGATAAAGTCATTAAAGGTGTGTGAAGTTGATAAAGTCATTAAAGGTGTGTGAAGTTGATAAAGTCATTAAAGGTGTGTGAAGTTGATAAAGTCATGAAAGGTGTGTGAAGTTGATAAAGTCATGAATGGTGTGTGAAGTTGATAAAGTCATGAAAGGTGTGTGATGTTGATAAAGTCATGAAAGGTGTGTGAAGTTGATAAAGTCATTAAAGGTGTGTGAAGTTGATAAAGTCATTAAAGGTGTGTGAAGTTGATAAAGTCATGAAAGGTGTGTGAAGTTGATAAAGTCATTAAAGGTGTGTGAAGTTGATAAAGTCATGAAAGGTGTGTGAAGTTGATAAAGTCATGAAAGGTGTGTGACGTTGATAAAGTCATAAAAGGTGTGTGACGTTGATAAAGTCATAAAAGGTGTGTGAAGTTGATAAAGTCATTAAAGGTGCGTGAATGTGAATGTAAAAAACAACTTATGAAGTCCAACCTCCACTTTAAGACTGGTGTTAAGCGGCCCATCTGCCGTCAAACACTCGCCCAAACACCAGGTCCCAGAACCTCGTCCATAGAGAAAACTTGTTCCGGCCCCTTGTACAGTGCCCTCCCTTTGAAGCTTCATCTCTCCGTTGAGAAAGTAACCACTAGAGGTCGCTAAAGCTGATTGAGAGGATATTGTGTTGAGAAAGTAACCACTGGACGTCGCTAAAGCTGGATGATAAGATATTGTGTTGAGAAAGTAACCACTAGAGGTCGCTAAAGCTGAATGAGAAGATATTGTGTTGAGAAAGTAACCACTAGAGGTCGCTAAAGCTGAATGAGAGGATATTGGGGGCAACACTAAACTAGATGGCACTAGACATTTTATACAGCTTAAGGTAACTCTATGGAAAAATTTATATGATAGATTTTTTATGGCCAAAACGTAAACAATTAGGATTATCACACCAAGGGGTGTAATGATATATGGCTGACTATTGCCATATTTTAGTCTCCCTCTAATATATTACATGAATTGGCATCAAACCCACCTAGAATGGCCATCACCCACACCTATAGTGGCCATCACACCCACCTGAACTGGACACCACCTAGAGCGGCCATCACGCCCACATAGGATGGCCATCACCCACACCTAGAGCGGCCATCACGCCCACCTAAAGTGACCACGCCCACCTAAAGCGGCCATCACACCCACCTAGAATGGCCATCACGCCCACCTAGAATGGCCATCACGCCCACCTAGAGCGGCCATCACCCCCACCTAGAGCGGCCATCACGCCCACCTAAAGTGACCACGCCCACCTAAAGCGACCATCACACCCACCTAGAGCGGCCATCACCCCCACCTAAAGCGGCCATCACGCCCACCTAAAGTGACCATCACGCCCACCTAGAGCGGCCATCACGCCCACCTAGAGCGGCCATCACGCCCAGCTAGAGCGGCCATCACGCCCACCTAGAGCGGCCATCACGCCCACCTAGAGCGGCCATCACGCCCACCTAGAGTGACCACCACGCCCACCTAGAGCGGCCACCACGCCCACCTAGAGCGGCCACCACGCCCACCTGAAATGGACACCTACCTATGTGGTTGCGGCTGCGGGCCAGCTCAGTGATGTTGATGCTGCGGGCCCCTGCAGGGATGGTGGTGACATGATGGTAGCCACGCCCCGGCAGGTTCGTGCGCGTGAAGATGCCGTGCGTCAGGCGACAGGTCGAGCCATCGCCGTTACAGACACCGCAGACGTCCGGCCTGGCAGACGATTCCAGAATGCCGTCACATCCGGCGGCCTGGGTGGGTGGAATAGTTGGAGACTTTACAGACGACACATTTAACATCACAGCCAAACCACACATCTAGACCGGACACTCACACACACACACACACTCAAACACACTCACACACACAGTGCTAAACCTAAAAACCACATCAGCCACGAGAAGACAACTCTCAGATCAGTAGCAGACAACTCACCAGACACTTCCCCTGCATGCATATGGCCGTGTTGTCGTCATTGCACGTGACCCCGTCTATGACCGTCTGGTTGAACCGGGCATAATATTTGTGGCCGTCTGTCTTGCAAGCTAGCTCACACGGTGCCGTGGCTGTGGACGAGAGATCAATGCTCACTCACAAACTGTGTTGTGACAACGACAACAGACACAAACAGTTAGGACAAACAATTTGAGTGCCCTTCCCTAGCTGACCGCTACATGGACCAGATGAAAGCCCTCCCCTGACCGCTACATGGACGAGTGTCCTCCCCTGACCTGTACATGGACGAGTGCCTTCCCTTGACCACCACATGGACGAGTGTCCTCCCCTGACCTGTACATGGACGAGTGCCTTCCCTTGACCACCACATGGACGAGTGCCCTCCCCTGACCGCCACATGGACGAGTGCCCTCCCCTAGCTGACCGCTACATGGACTAGTGCCCTCCCTGACCGCTACATGGACAAGATGAAAGCCCCCCCCCCCAGCTGACCGCTACATGGACGAGTGCCTTCCCCTGACCGCTACATGGACGAGTGCCTTCCCCTGACCGCTACATGGACGAGTGCCTTCCCCTGACCGCTACATGGACGAGTGCCCTCCCTGACAAGATGAAAGCCCTCCCCCCAGCTGACCGCCACATGGACGAGTGCCCTCCCCTAGCTGACCGCTACATGGACTAGTGCCCTCCCTGACCGCTACATGGACAAGATGAAAGCCCCCCCCCCCCAGCTGACCGCTACATGGACGAGTGCCTTCCCCTGACCGCTACATGGACGAGTGCCTTCCCCTGACCGCTACATGGACGAGTGCCCTCCCTGACAAGATGAAAGCCCTCCCCCCAGCTGACCGCTACATGGACGAGTGCCTTCCCCTGACCGCTACATGGACGAGTGCCTTCCCCTGACCGCTACATGGACGAGTGCCCTCCCTGACAAGATGAAAGCCCTCCCCCCAGCTGACCGCTACATGGACGAGTGCCTTCCCCTGACCGCTACATGGACGAGTGCCCCCCCCCCCCCCTCTAGCTGACCGCTACATGGACGAGTGTCCTCCCCTGACCGCTACATGGACCTGATGAGTGTACACTACTGACTGTGAATGTACGGCGTCCAGCTGTAGGTCTGGTGACCGTAGTAGATGGTGTTGTGTTTAGCGCACTCCCGCCATCTGTAGCCTCTGTCGTCTGCTGAGCAGTTCTGGAATTATACGGTACATTTATATCCATTTGGTGACGAAACAACGTCGAGAAATATTCGTCAACATATGTATCTGAATAAGCTCTGATTGTCTTAGCTGACGTAATAAAATAACACAAAGAATGGACCATATTTTCCCGTTCGTGCTCAAGGCGTATGAGGCCAATGAAGTAGAGTTAATATGCTCTATTGACCTTGGCAATTGAGGGATAGTGTGGTCAGCACTATGCCGAACGGTCTTTGTTTCGCTAACATGAATCAGGTAACCATCAGTGTTTCTTCCAGACTTTTTTCTCAGGGGGGGGGGGGACTTTTGGGTTAGCAGTCGTCAGCGAAACCTGCCACTGGGAAAATTAATGGTCCTCTTTCCCTGCTGTACGAACTATAAGGTCATCTGGTGTAAGGTCAAAGGCTGTAAGATCAACAGGTGTAAGATCAATGGGTTAAGGTCAACGGGGTTAAGGTCAACTAACTCGAATCAAAGACCATTTGCTTATGAAGGGCCATCTAGATCTAAGATCAGACAATGTACATATGAAGGGCCATCTAGATCTAAGACCAGACAATGTACATATGAAGGGCCATCTAGATCTAAGATCAGACACTACATATGACGGGCCATCTACGTCTAATAACAAAAAGGGCATATTATTTATTTCCACATCTTGCTAATTTAAATATTTGTCAATTTTAAAAATGGTAAGTCAAGAAGGGGAGGTGACCCATTCCAAACAGTTTACTCTAGATTTTATTTGAGTTGTCTCCCTTTGCCCTAAACCTCGTGAGATGAAATTGGTGAATTACCTGCACTAAACAAATGCGGTATTGTTTAGATGGGCCATCACATGTGGCTCCGTTGCCGTGCCTAGAGGGGGATAACAAAACATTTCAATTCATTAGGGGAGATAACAACATATTTTTATTTATTAGGGGAGATAACAACATATTTTAAGTAATTATTAATATATATTTAAATATCATTTGCCAAAGGTATGATGTTTACCAGTGTTGCCAAAGGTATGTCACCATATGTTTACCTGTGTTGCCAAAGGTATGTCACCATATGTTTACCTGTGGTGGGCGTGGCACTGACGTATCCTGTAGGCCGTCCCGTGCCCGCAGGTGTGTGTACACACTGACCAGCCCGTCCAGGGGCCCCAGTCATGTCCCAGGCTCGTCCCCTGCTGACGCAAACATTTGACCATTAGAACGTTTTCATATCTAACCCTAAATCACATTAGAAAGTTTTCACATCTACCCTAAATCACATTAGAAAGTTTTCACATCTACCCTAAATGACATTAGAAAGTTTTAACATCTACCCTAAATGACATTAGAACGTTTTCACATCTACCCTAAATCACATTAGAAAGTTTTCACATCTACCCTAAATCACATTAGAAAGTTTTCACATCTACCCTAAATCACATTAGAAAGTTTTTACATCTACCCTAAATCACATTAGAAAGTTTTCATATCTACCCTAAATCACATTAGAAAGTTTTTACATCTACCCTAAATCACATTAGAAAGTTTTTACATCTACCCTAAATCACATTAGAAAGTTTTCACATTTACCCTAAATCATTCACATTTACCCTAAATCACATTAGAAAGTTTTCATATCTACCCTAAATCACATTAGAAAGTTTTCACATTTACCCTAAATCACATTAGAAAGTTTTCACATCTACCCTAAATCACATTACAAAGATTTCACATCTACCCTAAATCACATTAGAAAGTTTTCACATCTACCCTAAATCACATTAGAAAGTTTTCACATCTACCCTAAATCACATTGGAAAGTTTTCACATCTACCCTAAATCACATTAGAAAGTTTTCACATCTACCAAATCACATTCTGTAAATACTTTCCAATACAATCTATTAAAACAGACCAGATTAACGCACGTCTTTTAAAACCAAACGAGTTAAAAAAAAATTTGAAGTTTTTTCTAATCTGGGCTTCAGGTGTTTTATGCAGGTAGATAACGTCGAGTCTAACGGTGGGATGGGGGGGGGGGGGCGGTTGTAGGGGATTGGGTAGAACAACACTGGCTGTTTCAGGTGCTACAAAATGGAAGTCAAAGAAAACATTCTGCAGGGGGGGGGGGAGATGGACACAAGTGGATGTGATCTCTAGGAGGTAGATGAGCACTCATGGCACGTGACGTAGGCTGTCACTCGCACAGCTGATTGTGTGGAGTTTGGAGATTGTGTGGAGTTTGGAGATTGTGTGGAGTTTGGAGATTGTGTGGAGTTTGGAGATTGTGTGGAGTTTGGAGATTGTGTGGAGTTTGGAGATTGTGTGGAGTTTGGAGATTGTGTGGAGTTTGGAGATTGTGTGGAGTTTGGAGATTGTGTGGAGTTTGGAGATTGTGTGGAGTTTGGAGATTGTGTGGAGTTTGGAGATTGTGTGGAGTTTGGAGATTGTGTGGAGTTTGGAGATTGTGTGGAGTTTGGAGATTGTGTGGAGTTTGGAGATTGTGTGGAGTTTGGAGATTGTGTGGAGTTTGGAGATTGTGTGGAGTTTGGAGATTGTGTGGAGTTTGGAGATTGTGTGTAGTTTGGAGATTGTGTGGAGTTTGGAGATTGTGTGGAGTTTGGAGATTGTGTGGAGTTTGGAGATTGTGTGGAGTTTGGAGATTGTGTGGAGTTTGGAGATTGTGTGGAGTTTGGAGATTGTGTGGAGTTTGGAGATTGTGTGGAGTTTGGAGATTGTGTGGAGTTTGGAGATTGTGTGGAGTTTGGAGATTGTGTGTAGTTTGGAGATTGTGTGTAGTTTGGAGATTGTGTGGAGTTTGGAGATTGTGGGGAGTTTGGAGATTGTGGGGAGTTTGGAGATTGTGGGGAGTTTGGAGATTGTGTGGAGTTTGGAGATTGTGTGGAGTTTGGAGATTGTGTGGAGTTTGGAGATTGTGTGGAGTTTGGAGATTGTGTGGAGGTTGGAGATTGTGTGGAGTTTGGAGATTGTGTGGAGTTTGGAGATTGTGTGGAGTTTGGAGATTGTGTGGAGTTTGGAGATTGTGTGGAGTTTGGAGATTGTGTGGAGTTTGGAGATTGTGTGTAGTTTGGAGATTGTGTGTAGTTTGGAGATTGTGTGTAGTTTGGAGATTGTGTGGAGTTTGGAGATTGTGGGGAGTTTGGAGATTGTGGGGAGTTTGGAGATTGTGGGGAGTTTGGAGATTGTGTGGAGTTTGGAGATTGTGGGGAGTTTGGAGATTGTGGAGTTTGGAGATTGTTTGTATAGAGGTTATGGTTGTGTGTGTGTGTGTGTGTGTGGGTGTTGGTGCTATAGGGGGTTATGGTTGTAGTGAGATAATGAAAGTCGCTGCAGTCTTGTAACAGGTGCCTGCGTGCAGTCATGTAATTTAACAGGTACCTGTCTGCAGTCAGGTAGTTTAACAGGTACCTGCCTGCAGTCATGTAATTTAACAGGTACCTGTCTGCAGTCAGGTAGTTTAACAGGTGCCTGCCTGCAGTCATGTAATTTAACAGGTACCTGTCTGCAGTCAGGTAGTTTAACAGGTACCTGCCTGCAGTCATGTAATTTAACAGGTACCTGTCTGCAGTCAGGTAGTTTAACAGGTATCTGTCTGCAGTCAGGTAGTTTAAGACGTTCGTACGTCACAAAACGGCTTGCAGTTTGAAAAAAAGTTGAAAAAAGTTTTGTACCCCTACAGTTGTAATATAACAGGTAAGTAATATAACAGGAAATTAATGTAACAGGTAAGTAATGTAACAGGTAAGTAATATAACAGTAATATAACAGGTAAGTATGTAACAGGTAAGTAATGTAACAGGTGGTTGTGTGTACTCATGTAGGTCGACGATAAATATTATTAGATTACGTCAGGAAGATGCTGTGTCATTTAAATTTCGATAGGGGGGAGGGGTCCGGATGGTCTAGAGCAGGGGTCTCCAAACTTTTCAGTCCGAGGGCCGCATTAACTATCAAATTTCAGTTCGGGGGCCAGTTTCTTCCAGGCATGTCTTTGATTTTTCTGGTCAAAGTTTCTCAGCCATCACCAACAAACGTTTTTTCCGTGGACAAAAAGATCTCCGCGGGCCGGATGAGAGGACCTCGCGGGCCGCATCCGGCCCGCGGGCCGTAGTTTGGAGACCCCTGGTCTAGAGTCTAGACATTATTTTTTTTTTGTTTAATTAATTAAGATTAGACATCAGACTCGCCCATCGAGATTAACTGACCTGCAAAGATGAAAACTTGTCACAAAAACCCATGTCTGGTTGTCTAGAGAACTTGTCACAAAAACCCATGTCTGGTTGTTTAGAGAACTTGTCACAAAAACCCATGTCTGGTTGTTTAGAGAACTTGTCACAAAAACCCATGTCTGGTTGTCTAGAGAACTTGTCACAAAAACCCATGTCTGGTTGTCTAGAGAACTTGGTAGATGAGACCTCAGACAACGAGACACGGCGAGATTACACGAGACTTGCCATTAACTCGATGAATTAAGTTTTTCTGGTCCCCATGGTAACGAGTATTGTATAAAATAATTACGGTACGGCGTTCTGACATTGTATAAAGTGATTACGGTACGGCGTTCTGACATCCAGACGGTGATTTGCCGTCTCTTTGAACATAACGGGACATTAAAGTGATGAAGGCTGGACCGTATCTAGGCCACGTGGTGATGGATCTCACCACAACTTCCGGGAACTTGATTCGATTTGGGTCCAGGTGCAGGGGGGGGGGCAGATGTTGGTTACAGGCCTGGTGTCCGTGGATCTGTCTTTCTCTTTCTCATTAGTATGTAGGACCAGTGGCTCCAGGCTTAGTGGAGATTGTTGCTTAAATGTAACAGCCTATTGCTGTATGATTTACTTGCAGCAGAGGGAGGTTGTTGCTTAAATGTAACAGCATATTGGTGTATGATTTACTTGCAGCAGAGGGAGGTTGTTGCATAAATGTAACAGCCTATTGGTGTATGATTTACTTGCAGCAGAGGGAGGTTGTTGCTTAAATGTAACAGCTAATTTGTGTATTATTTACTTGCAGCAGAGGGAGGATATTGCTTAAAGTAACAGCCTATTTTTGTATGGTTTACTTGTAGTAATGGGAGGTTGTAACTTAAATGTGACAGCTTAATTACGCATGATTTACTCGTAGCAGGGGAGGTTCTAGCTTAAATGTGACAGCCTATTTACGTCTGATTTACGTGTTCACACCTCCCACGTGACTTGGCGCAAAAATCTGTTAAAATTCTTGGCGTCTGCCGAGCGAGAGGGCCACAGCTTTGTGCAACCTTAGAAGCTGGGCCGGTCTAACCTTTGACTGGGTCCCCACTTGTACCCTAATCCCACGGAAAACACGCGAGACATTAGTTTGAACCCTCGGCACCTGGGCTGGCGTGCAAATATTCTAAACACACTCAAGTGATTGAAACGTAAGGCAGACGTCTCGTGATGAGCCGTCATTTAACACCGATACAGGCTGAAACAAGAGAGGCTACCCACGCTCAAGTTAAGGGCTAAAGTAAAGATTTTCTATTGTGACGCTTGTCTCCCTTTACGGACCCAGACAACCAAGTCACAACACTGTTATGTGGGGCATAGCTGTGGATGGTGACACCTAGATACCTGTGGGTGGTGACACCTTGATAGCTGTGGGTGGTGACACCTTGATAGCTGTGGGTGATGACACCTTGACAGCTGTGGATGGTGACACCTTGATAGCTGTGGATGGTGACACCTTGATAGCTGTGGGTGGTGACACCTTGATAGCTGTGGGTGGTGACACCTTGATAGCTGTGGGTGGTGACACCTTGATAGCTGTGGGTGGTGACACCTTGATAGCTGTGGGTGGTGACACCTTGATAGCTGTGGGTGGTGACACCTTGATAGCTGTGGGTGGTGACACCTTGATAGCTGTGGGTGGTGACACCTTGATAGCTGTGGATGGTGACACCTTGATAGCTGTGAATGGTAATAGGTGTGAATGGTAATAGGTGTGGGTGGTGATAGCTGTGTATGGTGTCTGCCACCTTCATAGAATTACTCTGTGACAACGGCAAGTGTTGTACAATCGGGCAAATACTGCGGTAAAAAAACCCGGCTGTGTGGACATCACGTCACTGACACATACCTGGTCACCTGATTACCTACCCTTGGTCAGGGGAGGGGCATGTGTGGGTAGTGAATCGCTGACGTCACTCCCACACGTCTGGCTGCAGACACCCAATAGCGACGGGGTTAGATCGCCCTGGCTATGGAACTAGCCCTGTGTCCGCAGCATATGGAGCTACATAGGTCTGGTCACCGGTAGAGATGTAGCCAATGACCATCTGTAGAGAGGTGACATGTGGCCAATGGCCATCTGTAGAGAGGTGACATGTGGCCAATGGCCATCTGTAGAGAGGTGACATGTGGCCAATGGCCATCTGTAGAGAGGTGACATGTGGCCAATGGCCATCTGTAGAGAGGTGACATGTGGCCAATGGCCATCTGTAGAGAGGTGACATGTGGCCAATGGCCATCTGTAGAGAAATATGGCCAATGGCCATCTGTAGAGAGGTGACATGTGGCCAATGGCCATCTGTAGAGAGGTGACATGTGGCCAATGGCCATCTGTAGAGAAATATGGCCAATGGCCATCTGTAGAGAGATGTGGCCAATGGCCATCTGTAGAGAGGTGACATGTGGCCAATGGCCATCTGTAGAGAAATATGGCCAATGGCCATCTGTAGAGAGATGTGGCCAATGGCCATCTGTAGAGAGGTGACATGTGGCCAATGGCCATCTGTAGAGAAATATGGCCAATGGCCATCTGTAGAGAGATGTGGCCAATGGCCATCTGTAGAGAAATGTGGCCAATGGCCATCTGTAGAGAGATGTGGCCAATGGCCATCTGTAGAGAAATATGGCCAATGGCCATCTGTAGAGAGATGTGGCCAATGGCCATCTGTAGAGAGGTGACATGTGGCCAATGGCCATCTGTAGAGAAATATGGCCAATGGCCATCTGTAGAGAGATGTGGCCAATGGCCATCTGTAGAGAGACAGAGGTCTTGGACAGAACAGATGTTCTGAAGTTACGATGTTGCAAGAACTCCTGGACTAGTATACTGTAGTGGACCTAGTATCCTGTAGTGGACCTAGTATCCTGTAGTGGACCTAGTATCCTGTAGTGGACCTAGTATCCTGTAGTGGACCTAGTATCCTGTAGTGGACCTAGTATCCTGTAGTGGACTTAGTATCCTGTAGTGGACCTAGTATCCTGTAGTGGACCTAGTATCCTGTAGTGGACCTAGTATCCTGTAGTGGACCTAGTATCCTGTAGTGGACCTAGTATCCTGTAGTGGACCTAGTATCCTGTAGTGGACCTAGTATCATGTAGTGGACCTAGTATCCTGTAGTGGACCTAGTATCCTGTAGTGGACCTAGTATCCTGTAGTGGACCTAGTATCCTGTAGATACCCTTCACCAGGTGCACTCTGATTAGCCGTGTATTGGTCCCTTGTTGGATTATCCTTGCTTAGTCTCCCCTTGCCGGATTATCCTTGCTATATCCTTGAACCCACACAAAACCTCTCCAAGCCAATCCCCTCGGCCTGACACCAGCGGGTGGCGTCTGACAAGGGGTGTAACTTATGTTTTCAAAGTCAAATTGTATCAAAGAGTTAATGCGCCTGCAAACACTTGCAAGAAATCAACGTGGGAACGAGGCGACGAGGACGGATTGCTGTTGGAATTTCAAGTTCGGGCAACCGGAAGCGGTACTTTAAAAACACATACTCAGACATGTTGAGTGACGCAGCTCATAGAAAGAACGTGAAAAGAATATAAAACATTCAACAAACACAACAGAAACCGTGCAGAAATTTTTTATTTCGTCGGGACCGACAGGCGACGAAAAAGATGAATGTGGAAAAAATGAAGATCCGAGTTCATCCGGGAAACTAGGTCAAGCGTCGAGCTTTAAAACAATTAAAATATTTACGGAACCATCCAAATACTTTAAAAGAGAATTAATCTCAAGGATGGGATCACCCAGGCGTAGCAATTGTGCTAACTCAGCCATGCGTAGCGTAATTTTAAAGAAACGTACATGTATATGTTGTAGGGGTAGGCTAATGTTGGTGTGTTGTTGGTGTAGGCTAATGTTGGTGTGTTGTTGGTGTAGGCAAAGGTTGGTGTGTTGGATTTGACATGACACTGCACATGACATGAGACTGGACAGGACATGAGACTGGTCATGACATGACATGACTGGACATGACATGAGACTGGACATGACATGAGACTGGACATGACATGAGACTGAACATGACATGAGACTGGACATGACATGAGACTGGACATGACATGAGACTGGACATGACATGAGACTGGACATGACATGAGACTGGACATGACATAGACAGGACATGAGGACATGACATGAGACTGGACATGACACGAGACTGGACATGACACGAGACTGGACATGACATGAGACTGGACATGACATGAGGACATGACATGAGACTGGACATGACATGAGACTGGACATGACATGAGACTGGACATGACATGAGACTGAACATGACATGTGACATGACATGAGACTAGACATGACATATGACATGACGCTGGACATGACATATGACATGACACTGGACATGACATGAGACCGACCTTTGTATGGTGCTGCAGGTGTACAGGTACAGCTGTCAATAGAAGGATGACGACATGTGCCACCCACATTTCATATCTGTGGAGGAGAACTTTGTAAGTTACATACATCTTGGTAACATGTTAAAAACTTACATCTTTGTAACATTTAAACATATATCTTGGTAACATTTAAACATACATCTTTGTAACATTTAAACATACATTTTTGTAACATGTTAAAAACTTACATCTTTGTAACATGTTAAAATAAAGCGGGAGTGATCTCCCCTAAACTTTCTCGAAAATTCTTAGATAAACTAATGGGGATGGCAACCCCAAAGCAGCTGGGATATAGACATTTTTAAAAATTTCAATTTTTTAAATACTTAAATTTTTTAAACAATAGAATCTCGTAGATAAAAGAAATGCGCACCAAATGAAAAGCAAACAATGTGTGTGTAATTGTGCGGAACATTAGTACTTTATAAAGAGAAAAATAATTTTCAAAGAGTTAATTAATCATCTAATTAAGTAACATTGTATGCAGGGACGTAGCGGGGGGGGGGGGGGATGCGGACCGCACCGGGTGACACCACTTAGGGGGGTGACATCAAGGCAAAAAATAACAAAATATAAAGAGAAAAATGATAATTCCACTTAATTAAGTGATTAATTCGAGTGTTAAAAAGTCTTTTAAGAGGTGCAAATCGAAAGTTTGAAGGGGGGAGGGGGTGCATATCGAAAGTTTGAGGGGGGGGGGGGGGATACTACTTCCGATCACCGGAAATTACTCAGAACTTGTCAGATAGACGAAATCACATTTTTGTAGAAGATCTAACTCTGTTTTCTAACTGAAATATTGCATAATTTAAGTTATATGATTTAGAAAAACCGAAAGTAGAATAAGTTCCACTTCTGGTTACTGGAAATCACTAAAAAGTTGATACAGAACTACCAATTTGGTATACTACTTACATATGAAATTTCGTCAACCTAGCTGTAACGGTAGTCAAGTTATCGTGTTCACAGACAGACACACAGACATACAGACAAAACTGCAAAACCAAGTTTTTCCGACTTAAGGAGGTGTGAATTAAACCTCTCTCGAATTCGATTTTTTTGCACGATTACAATACTTCCTCTATATTTCGTATACGGGAAAGTATAAATATAGATCTTTGTAACATGGTAAAAAACAGATCTTTGTAACATGTTAAATAAACCGGGAGTGATCTCTCCTAAACTTTCTCGAATATTCTTATATAACACTACGGGGGATGGCAACTCGGGATATAGACAATATTTTAAATCCATTTTTAATTACTTAAACTTTTAAAAATAGAATAGAATCTCGTAGAAAAAAAGTCTTGCGCACCATGTGAAAGCCAAACAAATGTGGATAATGGTGCGGAATATTCTTAGTACTTTATAAATTCACATGGGTTTTTTGAGAAATCGGAAATATCGTAAATTACTACTTCCGTTCAACGGAAATTACTCAAAGTTTGAGAGAGGGCAGATAATTAGATCTTTTACTTACAAGGGAAATTTCATTTATCTATCTCTAATAGTACTAAAGTTATAGGCTTTTGAAAAATTGAAAGTAGAAAAAGTTACACTTCCGGATATATATATATATATATATATATATGTATGTATATATATATATATATATATATATATATATATATGTATATATATATATATATATATATATATATATATGTATATATATATATATATATATATATATATATATTATATATATATATATATATATATATATATATATATATATATATATATATATATATATGTATATATATATATATATATATATATATATATATATATATATATATATATATATATATATATATATATGTATATATGTATATATATGTATATATATATATATATATATGTATATATATATATATATATATATATATATATATATATATATATATATATATATATATATATATATATATATATATGTATATATATGTATATATATATATATATATATATATATATATATATATATATATATATATATATATATGTATATATATATAATTTCATCAACCTAGCTGTAACGGTACTCAAGTTATCGTGTTCACAGATACTCACACGCATACATACATACACACATACGTACGGACAAGATTGCAAAACTGGTTTTCCGACTCACGGAGGTGTAAAACGTCGAGATTTGCCAAAATTTCGAATTTTTTTTTTGCACGATAGCTTACTTCGTATACTAGAAAGTAAAAAGTAGATAGTTGAGCATGTTACAAGAAGATATATTTTTTTAGCAATACGGAGCTTTGACAAGGGTTTTATTGATTTATCCCGTGATCTTATTTTGCTGTTTTAAACAATATGCAGTAGAAAATGTGATGGACGAATAAGTGCAGTACAGAAAAGTTCTATGAGTGCAGTACAGAAAAGTTCTATGAGTGCAGTACAGAATAGTTCTATGAGTGCAGTACAGAATAGTTCTATGAGTGCAGTACAGAATAGTTCTATGAGTGCAGTACAGAATAGTTCTATAAGTGCAGTACAGAATAGTTCTATGAGTGCAGTACAGAATAGTTCTATGAGTGCAGTACAGAATAGTTCTATGAGTGCAGTACAGAATAGTTCTATGAGTGCAGTACAGAATAGTTCTATGAGTGCAGTACAGAATAGTCAGGTTGCATTTGTTCTATGAGTGCAGTACATTTGTTCTAGAGCCCACTAGACACAACCCCACCACGCCCGCCCCATAGATATGCAGCCATCCCTAGGTGGCGCTATTCACACGTATTGTGCCGATAACAAAAGTTATCAGTTATCATCCGCTCCCACCCCAGACAAATATGTCAGTTGTTATCGTGCCGCGTGCTCTCAAGGATTTCCTTCAGTGCCCGGTGGGAGGAATAAAAAACGTATGCGGCGAGAAATTCGTTAGTTCACGGTGGGAGGAATAAAAAACGTATGCGGCGAGAAATTCGTTAGTTTTAGTAGAATTTTAGTTTTAATAGAATTATTTTTTCAATACATTAAAAACAGAGGTTCAATCCAAAAGTGCGTGGCTTCAATATAATATGATACATCTAGAATAAACAAAGATATAAAAATACACACATACACGCTTATAGACATACATACACTATTCCTTCATATGCCGATGTCACAGAAACAGGTGAACTCTACTTCACGTGCCCCGTTTACCGTTAGGTTCAAAAGGGAACTTAATTTTATACACACACATACACGTATATATTGCTTATATTTAAACCATAAGCCTACACACTTAGCTTTATATATATATATATATATATATAAACACCCTTTTTATTGGGGAGGAGGGAGCGGTGTGGTGATGGGGGGGGGGGGGGGGCGACGACATCACGAGGTGTATCACCGGGTGACATCCGACCTATTGAGGCCGCTAAGAATAAACCCACCCTAAACATTATCCAGGCCCTTAAAACATTGCTAAAGTATCGCTTTACTCGCCAGTTTAACGTCCACGCTACATTCAGCTAAACTAGCTACTTTAACGTTCACACAACAATTAGCTTAACTGGCTATTTTAACGTTCACACAACAATTAAAGAAATAAAGCGGAAGTGATCTCCCCTAAACTTTCTCGTATGTTCATATTTAACAGTAAGGGGGATGGCATTTTCAGTGTAATCGTGTAATAGAAAATTGTAATTAATATTTTTAAAAACTACATTTTTAAATAGAATAAAATCCAGTAGAATAAGAATTGCGCACCAAAATGAACGTAAAAGATGTGTGCTTAATCGAGGGAAATATTAGTTCTCTATGAAGGAAACATTGATTGATTTTTTAAAAGTTAATTAAACATCTAGATCTAATTACGGCACATTTAATGTAACAGTTCATGGTCAACGAGTTTTTACCTACTTAAAAAGTTTGAAAGAAATCGGCCCAGTAGAAGGGAGATATTTTTTGAGAAATTAAAAAAAAAACGTATTGTACTACTTCCATTTACCGGAAATCACGCAATAATAAGATAATAAGATCTTTTATCTAGGTATTAAATTTCGTTAAGTAAATGAAACGGTAATTGCGTTATCGGTATTTTAGAAACCGGAAATAGAGTAAAGTACCACTTTAGGAAATACTCAAAATATGTGAGTGATCCAGGTAAACGATATTTTACTTATATTTGAAATGTTGACTACCTGTCTGAAACAGTACTCAAATCATCGCGGTCTTACGGAAATAGAATAAATAACCACTTCCGGTTAACGGAAATCGTTCAAAAGTAGAATGAAACCTTTGCATACAATTTAATACGTTTATTTGCAATTTTGGCTTTCCCTAGCTTAAAGGTACTTAAGTTATAAGCTTTTGAGGAACCGGAAGGGAAGTTATCGGAAATCGCTCAAAAGTTGTTAGTAAACTACAAATTCGATATAATACTGTTATATAACATGTCGTCAACCCCTATGAAATGGTACTCACATTTTCGTGTTTACATACACACAGGCAGACAGACAGACAGACAGACAGACAGACAGACAGACAGACAGACAGGCAGACAAACAGACAGACAGGATTGAAAATTTTTTTTTTTTTTCCAGCTCTGGAATGTTATAAAACTTCAAAATTTGTCAAAATTTCTCAATTTAGATTTTTGCACGATTGCAATGCAAAACATCTGTCAATTATCCAGTACGATTAGTGGCGTAGCGAGGTCGGGTGTCACCCGGTGCGGCACCTAATGGTGTCACCCCCCCCCAGAGGCGTAGTTACCCTTCCCGGGGACAAACTTTCAAATTTTGCACCCCCCCCCCTCCTCGAACTTTCGATTTGCACCCCCTCAAGTTTTTCTCTATATATTTTGCTATTTTTTGCCTTGGTGTCACCCCCCTAAATGGTGTCACCCGGTGCGGTCCGCACCCCCCGCCCCCCCCCCCCCTCCCCCTTCGCTACACCTCTGAGTACGATTACAATACTTCCTCTATATTCTGTATGCGAGCAAGTAAAAAGCTAGTTGAAATCGAGGCAACGTTCTAGGATATTAGTGTGATGTGTAGAAAGCCGCAGTTTACTTTTGATGCTGTATAGAGCGGGTTACTCTGTACCACTAGCGGGCACTAGTCCAACCGCCACATTTTCCAATGAAGGGATGGTGTGGTCAGCTTTATGACCACACGTCGTTGACCACGCCGAACCTGCGGCTAATCTTGTTCAAATCTCCCGCCTTTTAAACTAGGGGCAGCAAACACCTGGGTGTCGTTAGTCTCCCTTGGTGACGGGTTAACAACAACACCAGCCAATCGTTGAGCTGCTAATTTTTTTTTTTACGGGCAGTTCGGCGTGACGCTGTGACACGTGAATGGAGCGAGTAGGTCACGTGATTTTTTTCATATGGTCAGCAAAACGATGGTTATCACATCTAACACCCGTAAAACATCGTCCTTTTTCGGCAGGGACTGAAATCGATTTTTATCTTAGATACATGTGACTGAAATATATAGGTGAAATCTACCTCAGATACAGGTATTTAAATCTACCTTAAGTATAGGTGAGTGAAATCTACCTCAGATACCGGTGAGTGAAATCTACCTTACATACAGGTATTGAAATCTACCTTACATACAGGGGATTGAAATCTACCTTAGATACAGATAGTTAAATCTACCTAAGATAAAGGTATTTAAATCTACCCTTCATACAGGTGATTGAAATCTACCTTACATACAGATATTGAAATCTACCTTACATACAAGGGATTGAAATCTACCCTACATACAGATGATTGAAATCTTGCCATTAAATATAGTCGGGTTGAGCAGAGTATGGCTTTGTGCGTGAAATACATGTAAGACGTGGGATATGTGTGTGTGTGTGTGTGAAAGATAAAGTGAACTTAGTGTAAGGGCCGTGCAGATTCTCGTGAGCACTACACATGTGTAACATGGTATGAGCAGTCTTTGACAACGAACCGTTTGAGACCCATTTTTGTTGGAGACAAATTGCTAGCTAATTCTTACTTGAGACCCACTGTTCGCTAATACCTGTTTGAGACCCACTGTTCGCTAATTCCTATTTGAGACCCACTGTTCGCTAATTTCTATTTGAGACCCACTGTTCGCTAATTCCTATTTGAGACCCACTGTTCGCTAATTCCTATTTGAGACCCACTGTTCGCTAATTTCTATTTGAGACACACTGTTCGCTAATTCCTATTTGAGACCCACTGTTCGCTAATTCGTATTTGAGACCCACTGTTCGCTAATTCCTATTTGAGACCCCACTGTTCGCTAATTCGTATTTGAGACCCACTGTTCGCCAATTTCTCTGTGGTAGCGCGAGCAAATGTCACGTGATGGCTTTGATTTCCCGAACGATTTGCTCCGCGTGCCGGCCGACTCTAACGCCTTTTCGCCACACCCAGAGGGAGGGGGGGGGGAGACACCAGTGGGTGGGTGGGGGGCGTTAGAGAGACACCGTTGGGGCGGACGGTCGGGACGATAGACGCTGTGTAAACATCTTGTCTGACGGCGTGGGTGGCACCTCGGGGAACATCCGGGCACTGAACGCTGTGTACTCACTCTAGTGTCGTCACACACACAGGATGGCTACATCACACACACACAGGATGGCTACATCACACACGGATGGCTACATCACACACACTCACACACACACGGATGGCTACATCACACTCACACACACACGGATGGCTACATCACTCACACACACACAGGATGGCTACATCACACACACACAGGATGGCTACATCACACACTTAGGATGGCTCCATCACACACACACACACACACGGATGGCTACATCACACACACACGGATGGCTACATCACACACACACACGGATGGCTACATCACACACACACACACGGATGGCTACATCATATGCAAACACACACTCACACAATAGCTACACCACCCACCCACACAAACAGCCCTGATAAAGTACACCTGGGCAGCTAGTGCAGCTGTGATTCAACACACCTGTACATATCGGTGTACACATCACACCTTGTTGTGTGATCTCGCCAAGATTGTACACGTACACATTGATACCAGGAGTCTGCTGTCCTATTTTTAGTCTAACCCCCAGTCAGTTGATCGCATTCTGGCTCAATGCCAATGGTCAGCTCGTATCTGACCAATCAGCGGCCAGCTAACCAAATAATATATTCATTATGTTTGGTGGTGTTGGCTCATTGTTGCTACCTGAATGTGAACAATTACAAAATTATTTTTAAAGTGACACATCCCAACACGGTTCACATTCCTGAATGGTTCGCAAATATTCCGTGACAGTGTAAATTCCTGATAATTCAAAGACTGGTAGTTTTATGTACCTGCGAGCACGGGGTGATGGATGCATGTCGTGAATGGCATTTACGTGAAACAGGTTTCATGTCTCGACCTTAGACCTCTACCTCAAACACATTGGCGCGATAGTGGAACATCTAAGTACATCACGCCGAGATGGGGATTTCATTAGACTAATGGCAGTTGTCGTTGGCAGGGTGTTTTAAGGCGTTTAAATGTGTTAAGGTGTTTTAATGTGTTTAATGCTTTTAAACGTATTTAAGTTGGACTTGGCGGGGCTGTACCGAATGTTTTAAGGTGTTTAAATGTGTTTAATGTGGACTTTAGATCATGAACGTGCCAGACAACATACTTTGTCACAGTTGTAACATTTCGTCACCCTTGTGACATTTCGTCACCCTTGTGAGACTGTCCCACTATTTAAAATGATGTGATTTAATTTAATCACCCCCCCCCACACACACACACATACACTTGTGTATATATGGCTACCAGTCGCATTCCGTGGTAAAATAAATTGCCCAACGCATTAGACAGTGGGCTTGAAGTCATGAACTACAACATTCCTTTTCTTATAAGGGAGATAGAACAGACAGTGGATGGATTTCAAGGAACAATAACTCCATTCAATGGCTATAAATAGAAGAGAAAGTCTGCAGTCATGCCTGCAAATCTCGAACATCACTTAACGGAATTTTGATGGGTAAATTGCAGGCCCCGAGTGCGAGTGACGGGCTTATGATTGAAATCTCGACCAGCCAGATAAAAGGGAACTTACCCTTTCTCTTACGGCGCTCAATTAAGTCACGTGATAAGACAGAGCAGCTAAATATAACGTAGGAGCCATTTTAACTGGTCTGGGCGTGTCTTTCATTTTTATTTCCGAAATCATCGTTAAATTTGTACTAGGTGACCCTTCATTCCAGGGATCAGTCAAGTCCAAAGGGATCACTCATATGCATAGAGATCACATATGTTCGTAGGGATCAGACATGTTTTCAGGAATCAGTCAAGTCCCCAGGGATCAGTCACTTGGGGTCAGTCATGAGTTTTTAACAGTTACCCGCTTGTAAAAGTTATGTCAATCATGTCTCTAGCACCGTCTTTGTGTTGAATGACTAGAAAGTCATCTCTCTAGCATCATCTTTGAATGACTTGAAAGTCATGTCTCTAGCACCGTCTTTGTCCTGAATGACTTGAAAGTCATGTCTCTAGCACCATCTTTGTCCTGAATGACTTGCAAGTCATATCTCTAGCACCGTCTTTGTCCTGAATGACTTGAAAGTCATGTCTCTAGCACCGTCTTTGTCCTGAATGACTTGAAAGTCATGTCTCTAGCACCGTCTTTGTCCTTAATGACTTGAAAGTCATATCTCTAGCACCGTCTTTGTGTTGAATGACTTGAAAGTCATGTCTCTAGCACCGTCTTTGTGTTGAATGAAAGTCATGTCTCTAGCACCGTCTTTGTCCTGAATGACTTGAAAGTCATGTCTCTAGCACCGTCTTTGTCCTGAATGACTTGAAAGTCATGTCTCTAGCACCGTCTTTGTATTGAATGACTTGCAAGTCATGTCTCTAGCGCCGTCTTTGTGTTGAATGACTTGCAAGACTTCCTGCTTGAGTTTGATGAGATTCCCTCTAATTGAAAACACAGAGGACCCCGAGGCAACACCAAGTGGTCGACCAATCAGAAGCCTTATAACGTTAACACGTGTGTTGGTCGACCAATCAGAAGACACATAACATTGACACCAACTAAACATTATTTTCCTTTGTCCCCACGAGCGGCAAAGGTTTAAGACATGACAAAAACATGACATCACAAATACATGACATCACAAAGTCAGCTCACAATATATGACATGACATAAACATGTCATCACACCAGGACCACATTAAATGCCATTATAAACATTAGCCCCCCCCCCCCCCACTCTAGAACCCCCAGCGACAGAGGCCACATTAAATGTGCCTAGATGTGGTCTAAAAACTTATTTCAACGTGTAATCTCTTCCCGTGTAAATAGCAAACTAGCGCTTGACCTGGCATAAAAAATATGAGCGCTTACAGAACTTTGAGGGCATTTTAACATTACAACTTCCGGTGGGTTGCTGGCGAGTGGTTCTTCATTCCACAATACATGAACTCTACTTCAACTGTCCTAATGCCGACCCTTATAACGTGATACAGTTTGATATCGACCCCTATGATGTCATAGTTTGATATCGACCCCTATGATGTCATAGTTTGATATCGACCCCTATGAGTTCATAGTTTGATATCGACCCCTATGATGTCATACAGTTTGATATCGACCCCTATGATGTCATACAGTTTGATATCGACCCCTATGATGTCATAGTTTGATATTGACCCCTATGATGTCATAGTTTGATGTCGACGCCTATGATGTCACAGTTTGATATCGACCCTATGATGTCATAAAGTTTGATATCGACCCCTATGATGTCATACAGTTTGATATCGACCCCTAGGATGTCATACAGTTTGATATCGACCCCTATGATGTCATAGTTTGATATCGACCCCTATGATGTCATACACGTTTGATATCGACCCCTATGATGTCATAGTTTGATATCGACCCCTATGATGTCATAGTTTGATATCGACTGCTATGATGTCATACAGTTTGATATCGACCCCTATGATGTCATACACAATTTGCTATCAACCCTAGAAAATCATCAAGTCTAGTCTAAAGCATGACCCCAGTAAATCTCAGACAAAACGTCCCCACACAAGCAGTGAATAAATCATCAGGTAAACATTAGGGACCCCAGGAGCCATTTAGCAAGAATAAATTTTTCATTCAGGTCACCGTGCATTAACAAGAGACATAAGAATCTGAAGACGTCATCGACAGACAGAAAGAAAGGTATGCCAAGTTTTTTTCCTCTGTTGCCTATAGCAACGTAAATGACATTCTAAAGCATTAGACGCCATGTTGGTGTCCTACTTAGTCTGATCAGCATGGCGGCCCCAGGGTAAAAGATGAAAGTAATTATCTAAAAAAAAACGGTTTGTATAAAGTCTGGTAGCAGTTTAGTGCACGGTGTTACACAGGAATGTTTCAACGGTCAACTTAACTTCATGTGGGGAAACACATTTCTTTTATTTTTCTGATTTCTAAAATATCCCACTGCATGTAAAGAAAAACAAACATTTTCTTTTTTTTTTTTTAAATATGTTTAAAAAGTGTTAATACATTTTCTCCAATGTTCTAATAAATTAGTTTGACATTTATCAAATGTAAAAAAAAAAAAAAAAATCACGAAAAAGCCAAAGAATAAAGAAAAAAAACTTACTATATTTCCCAGAATGTCCTAATAAACTCACGAAAAAGACCAGTGATAAAGAAAAAAACCAGACTATACTTTCTCTGATGTCCTAATCCCTGGCTTGAAAACAAGAGCAGGCAACCAAGAGATCGTTGTACAGCCGCCAGAGTGGCCGGACGGAGTGACGTCCCCCCCCCCCCCCCCATAGTTAGACGTGACAGCGGCGGGAAGACGAGCTGGTGACGTGACCCAGCTAAGACGTGATTAGCGTGACCCAAGATGTTCGGCTGGGGCTGAAGGGGGGGGGCGCCATTTTTACTTTCGCCAGTTGACAAATCGAGCTACGTCCAGTCTATAGCCACACTGACGTCCATTAGCGTCCAGTTTGTGACGACACGAACGTCCATTTGATAATCACACTGACGTCTGACCAAACAAATTTCCATCACATTGGTTCACATATCTGACCAGTCAACCACATTCTGCCCAGTAACCCACATATAGAAACATTTACCACGGCTATTCCAACAGCTATGTAGACTACTACAGCTGGTCACTACAGCTGGTCTCTACAGCTGGTCACTAGTCACTACAGCTGGTCACTAGTCACTACAGCTGGTCACTACAGCTGGTCACTAGTCACTACAGCTGGTCACTACAGCTGGTCACTAGTCACTACAGCTGGTCACTACAGCTAGTCACTACTGCTGGTCACTAGTCACTACAGCTGGTCACTACAGCTGGTCACTACAGCTGGTCACTAGTCACTACAGCTGGTCACTACAACTGGTCACTAGTCACTACAGCTGGTCACTACAGCTGGTCACTACTGCTGGTCACTAGTCACTACAGCTGGTCACTACAGCTGGTCACTACAGCTGGTCACTAGTCACTACAGCTGGTCACTACAACTGGTCACTAGTCACTACAACTGGTCACTACAACTGGTCACTACAGCTGGTCACTACAGCTGGTCACTACAGCTGGTCACTACAGCTGGTCACTACAGCTGGTCACTAGTCACTACAGCTGGTCACTACAACTGGTCACTAGTCACTACAACTGGTCACTACAACTGGTCACTACAGCTGGTCACTACAGCTAGTCACTACAGCTGGTCACTACAGCTGGTCACTACAGCTGGTCACTACAGCTGGTCACTACAGCTGGTCACTACAGCTGGTAACTAGTCACTACAGCTGGTCACTAGTCACTACAGCTGGTCACTAGTCACTACAGCTGGTCACTACAGCTGGTCACTACAGCTGGTCACTAGTCACTACAGCTGGTCACTACAGCTGGTCACTACAGCTGGTCACTAGTCACTACAGCTGGTCACTACAGCTGGTCACTACAGCTGGTCACTACAGCTGGTCACTACAACTGGCCACTACAGCTGGTCACTACAGCTGGTCACTACAGCTGGTCACTACAGCTGGTCACTACAGCTGGTCACTAGTCACTACAGCCGGTCACTACAACTGGTCACTACAGCTGGTCACTACAGCTGGTCACTACTGCTGGTCACTACAGCTGTACGAGTCTGTGCCTACTATACCAATGTTTCTAAATTATGCCTCGTGTAATGGCGGTATTGACCAACACAAAACGAAACTGCTGGATAAAATGTTTTCAAAAATTGTCAGAGACTAGCAGAAAAACAAAATTGGACGCACTTTTAGGTTTTAACAATACCTAGGACCATTAAGGGCCGCTTGGGTCTAAACTTGGGCCGTTAACGGCCGGCTTGGGTCCCAACTTAAGGCCATAAATGGCCGACTAGGGTCTAAACTTGGGCCATTAACGGCCGACTAGGGTCTAAACTTGGGCCATTAACGGCCGACTAGGGTCCCAACTTAAGGCCATAAATGGCCGACTAGGGTCTAAACTTGGGCCATTTGGGTCCTAACTTGGGCCATTAACGGCCGACTAGGGCCCCAACTTGGGCCATTAACGGCCGACTAGGGTCCCAACTTGGGCCATTAACGGCCAGCTTGGGTCCCAACTTGGGCCATTAACGGCCGGCTAGGGTCTAAACTTGGGCCATTAACGGCCGGTTAGGGTCTAAACTTGGGCCATTAACGGCCAGCTTCCAACTGCCGCTCCATCAATCAGCTAAGTAGGTCAGCGACAAAAACAAAGATGGCGGACCCGTCCGGTACAACAAATGGGGAATGTTTACCGTCAAATGTTTACCCTTTAATGTTGGCATTTTGCACCTTTCTATTTTTAGACGGTGTCGCGATCAGAGAACTTTGGTAGTATGGGCTAAAAATAGAATTTACAACCGTCGAATACTGAGAGGCGGCAGCCGACGATACAAACAGCAGACGGCAGGTGATGAAATGTTTGGGTTCAACGGGAACATTGGTTGGTGGTTGGGTTCAACGGGAACATTGGTTGGTGGTTGGGTTCAACGGGAACATTGGTTGGTGGTTGGGTTCAACGGGAACATTGGTTGGTGGTTGGGTTCAACGGGAACATTGGTTGATGTTTGTATGGAAGGGAACATTGGTTGATGGTGATGTTGGAAACTATGAATTTGATGATGCGTTGAATTTGTGACAGTGTCATACATCACAAGGGGAGGTCACTCGTCATAGTGACCCATTCCAACCATTTAGGGGAGCCATGGTGACCCACGTTTCAGAGGCGTAGCGAGGGTAGGGTTCGGGGGGGACGACATATGTCCCCGGGCGCCGACCTTAGGGGGCGCCAAAATGGGTTGGAAAAATAAACTGAAAGGTTGAGGGGGTGGGGTGCAAATCGAAAGTTTGAGGGGGGGGGGGCTGCAAATCGAAAGTTTGTACCCGGGCGCCGGGAAGGGTCGCTACGCCTCTGCCACGTTTGGAGCGAGTTGTTAACCGATGTTTGACATTTTGTAATCGATGCTTCGACACACGAGTACCCTGAGGTACTGTTAGATATTTTAAAGTACGAGCAGGCGAGCGAGTGATGTTGTACTTCGAAATACGAGCAAATTTGAGTTACGAGGAATGTTTTTTCTCATTCAAAACATCTAACAAAAACCACTGGGTGTCATTGTGAGGACTGGAACATATCAATGGCTTTTCAATTAATTTTATTATGGAAAATTTCTCTGAAATAGGGACAATTTAACATACGATCATGGTTACGGAACGAACTAAATTCGTATCTCAAAGCAATGTATTTTTCTGTTTTGATCTAGAGAGTAAGAAGAGGGTACATGAGTGAGGGGTTTGGATGGAGGGTGGGGGTGGGAGGGGGGGGGGGAAGAAGCCGATAGAAATAAAAGCGAGTCTGCAGACGGACGACGAAGACCGGAAATGGACGTGTTTTGTCTCGTCCAAAAATGACGTGGTCGTCTGATAACCCAGACTTTTTTTTCTATCGAATCACGTGATCGCCACGACCAATGGCCTCCACCGGAGATTGGAGAGTGAGAAAATAATCTAAAGACTCAGTCACTTCCGTCAACATTAACGTGCCGCCAGTTGATTAGTGATGTTTTAGTAAGGTTATCCACATAATGCCACCTATCTTTGTGTCCACTCACCATTAAGCTCTAGACCACCACTCACCATTAAGCTCTAGACTACCACTCACCATTAAGCTCTAGACCACCACTCACCATTAAGCTCTAGACCACCACTCACCATTAAGCTCTAGACCACCACTCACCATTAAGCTCTAGACCACCACTCACCATTAAGCTCTAGACCACCACTCACCATTAAGCTCTAGACCACCACTCACCATTAAGCTCTAGACCACCACTCACCATTAAGCTCTAGACCACCACTCACCATTAAGCTCTAGACCACCGTGGGGGTGAGGCCAGTGACCCGTGAGACGTCAGACCACCCTGCTGGGTCAAGTTGACCTCGTTATGTTTCCGCCCTTATTGACAATCGAATCAAGTTGACAGACGCTCACGTGACGGCACGAAGCCTGTACACAAAGCCGCCTGCCGCATACAGCCTCAAACACCAGAACCATCACAGCCTAAACAACTACAACCTAAACATCACAACATTAACACCACAACCTTAACACTACAACCTAAACATCACAACCTAAACAACACAACCTAAACACCAGAACCTAAACACCACAACCTAACATCACAACCTAAACACCACAACCTAAAAATCACAACCTAAACATCACAACCTAAACACCAAAACCTAAACACCACAACCTAAACATCACAACCTAAACACCAGAACCTAAACATCACAACCTAAACATCATAACC
The DNA here is from genome assembly GCF_028476545.2 of Physella acuta. Lineage (NCBI taxonomy): Eukaryota > Metazoa > Mollusca > Gastropoda > Physidae > Physella > Physella acuta. The sequence goes on along the minus strand of NW_026731776.1, from coordinate 903,713 downwards.
TATACATCACAACCTAAACACCACAACCTAAACACCACAACCTAAACACCACAACCTAAATAACACAACCTAAATAACACAACCTAAACATCACAACCTCACAACCTAAACACCACAACCATAACACTAAAACCTCAACCTATAATATCACCAACTCACCTGTTCAGGCATAAAAGAAATATAAAAAGAAACTTTTTAATGAACGGAAATTTAATAAAACAAACTTGCTTTCTTTAATAAAAACATTTGTAGCTCATAAGATCTCTTACATATTGAGCGGCGGATGTTTTATTAAAAATAGCTATTTTGTTATATTTTTTATTTTCAGTGCATTTAAAAGTGTATGTTTATATTTGTTTTTTCCCTCGGTTTAGTCATTTGTTCGAAATGAAATTGACGCTGCATAGACTACGAGCTCAGCTATTTACATCGATCTGTTTGATCATTGAACTCTCGAGTTTCCTCTACATGCCCTATCCCCCCCTCCATGTTATCATGTTATAGGCACTTAACGTCTGGTCAATAGAAGGGGATTGTCTTTAGAACCCCACCCCCAGCAATATCTTTATATTGGTTAGGTTATGTGGTGGTTATGTTATGTGGTGGTTAGGTTATGTGGTGGGTTGAATGGTTAGGTTATGTGGTGGTTAGGTTATGTTGTGGTTAGGTTATGTGGTGGTTAGGTTATGTGGTAGGTTGAATGGTTAGGTTATGTGGTGGTTAGGTTATGTTGTGGTTAGGTTATGTGGTGGTTAGGTTATGTGGTGGTTAGGTTATGTGGTGGTTAGGTTATGTGGTGGTTAGGTTATGTGGTGGGTTGAATGGTTAGGTTATGTGGTTGTTAGGTTATGTGGTGGTTAGGTTATGTGGTGGTTAGGTTATGTGGTGGGTTGAATGGTTAGGTTATGTGGTTGTTAGGTTATGTGGTGGTTAGGTTATGTGGTGGTTAGGTTATGTGGTGGTTAGGTTATGTGGTAGGTTGAATGGTTAGGTTATGTGGTGGGTTGAATGGTTAGGTTATGTGGTTGTTAGGTTATGTGGTGGTTAGGTTATGTGGTGGTTAGGTTATGTGGTAGGTTGAATGGTTAGGTTATGTGGTGGGTTGAATAGTTAGGTTATGTGGTGGACTGCATTGTTAGGTTATGTGGTGGACTGCATTGTTAGGTTATGTGGTGGACTGCATTGTTAGCTTATGTGGTGGACTGAATGATCACATGATGTCACATGGTTGTAATACAGAACTGACTGGACCGTCCAGAAGCTTAACGAGAAAAGAAGAGGGAGGGAGAGAGAAAGTGGGCTTTCCACAGCCAGTTGAAAGAGTCGTCCCATTTAATCGTTGGTATTTTATAAAAGCAACCCATCGTCCCAGCCCCAATGGTCACCTCTGGTCATCACGACAAGCACTGTCCAAGTCGACACAAGTGGTGACTCATTTGGCCAAATTTAATCAGTCGCGGATTGATTGATTCAAGGAACGTGTGATCAGCAGATTGTACCACACGTGTGGTCAGCAGAATGTACCACACACACACACACATCAGAAGATTGTACCACACACAATCACAAGACATGTTTTATATAGGACCAAACATACAGCAAAAATTTTGGTCAGACATCCGCTACAAAATGTTGATGTACCAATAGTTGTCCAATTGTTGGCACCTCTAGGTGTAGAGTGTTGCCGGTATAACGGGGTAGTTTGATGGTTAAATGTACCAATAGTTGTCCAATTGTTGGCACCTCTAGGTGTAGAGTGTTGCCGGGTATCACGTGGGTAGTTTGACCTCATCACACCAAACACTCCCACCTACAGCAAACATTATGTGGCTCAGATTCCACATTTGGTAGTTAGGTCACGTGACCCGACATGATGGAATTTGACCTGAATTAAACATGCAGGACAGACCAGGGGACTAATCACATGTCTCGACATCCAATTTTCTTGAGGTTTTTTTTAACGTGGATTGGTCGACACGTTTACGTCGCTGTTTTTTTTCCTGGTGTTGTCTTTATCATGGGTACCGCACGGTTTGATGTGTTTATTATGTGTTTAACATGGGTTGCTGTGTTTGTTATGTGTTTAACATTTGTTGCTGTGGTTATTATGTGTTTACCATGTGTTGCTGTGTTTGTTATGTGTTTAACACGTTTAGCTGTGTTTATTATGTGTTTAACATGTGTTGCTGTTGTTATTATGTGTTTACCATATGTTGCTGTGTTTATTATGTGTTTACCATGGGTTGCTGTGTTTATTATGTGTTCAACATGTGTTGCTGTGTTTATTATGTGTTTAACACGTTTAGCTGTGTTTATTATGTGTTTAACACGTTTAGCTGTGTTTAATATGTGTTTAACATTTGTTGCTAAGGTTATTATGTGTTTACCATGTGTTGCTGTGTTTATTATGTGTTCAACGCTTGTTGCTGTGTTTATTATGTGTTTCAAGCATGTTAAAGTGTTAATCTAATGTATCAAATGTCCTATTGTGTTATACTATGAGAATCCCATATCCTATTGTGTTTATCGTATGTCCCACACACCCCACTGTGTTGAACTCTATGATCACATGTTTGGCTGTGTTTACAATTTGTATCACATGTCTTTTGTTTATCCCATGATCATCACGTGCTATCGTCTTATTCTCCCAAACAGACCAGACATACACATCCTGTATCCCATTTTTTATTCTATTATTTTTACACACAGCTGTATCTTTAGCTTAGACCAAAACCTGCTTACAAATGCAATAAATTACTCCCCTTTCTTGTCTGAACAATCTGAGCATTTAATTGAAACCCGAGTTTCTCCCCCTGCGCCCGCATGTACAGCACACCAAAGAAATACAAACAATCTGAGGGCCTGAACTAGATCTTCTTGCGGGCTCCATTCTTTTTGTTTTTCTAGAACCCAGATAGTCTCCCTTGGGCGTAGCGCTGAAAACAAGGGGGGCGAGTTAGATAATCCAAGAATAGACGTCCACATGTGCGGGGTCAAGGGTCGCTCGATGCACACAATAATAATAAAAACATGGCCGGGTTGGTTTGTGTAAGCATGTAGTAAGTGATGGATACATGGTCGGTTTGTGTAAATTGTAAGTGATGGTTACATTGATGGTTTGTGTAAGCATGTAGTAAATGATGGATACATTGATGGTTTGTGTAAGATGTAGGTGATGGATACATGGTCGGTTTGTGTAAGCATGTAGTAAGTGATGGATACATGGTCGGTTTGTGTAAATTGTAAGTGATGGTTACATTGATGGTTTGTGTAAGCATGTAGTAAATGATGGATACATTGATGGTTTGTGTAAGATGTAGGTGATGGATACATGGTCGGTTTGTGTAAGCATGTAGTAAGTGATGGATACATGGTCGGTTTGTGTAAATTGTAAGTGATGGATACATTGTTGGTTTGTGTAAGATGTAAGTGATGGTTACATTGATGATTTGTGTAAGATGTTAGTGATGTTACAGGCAGACTTTGCCAGTGAGGGTTGGTGGCATGCACACGTAGTGGGGTGGGGTAGGACGGGGTGGAATATCATTTTGTTATATTGAGTTTTATGGAGGCGGGTGTTGTTTAACATCGCAACATATTTTCCACATTTTTTGTTTCTCTCAAGTTTTGCACGATATAAAACAGCGTACACTGGTTTCGTGTTTCTTTGCTAGGGAATGTGCCTCATATGAGGTACTCGGTTACACAAACTGTTTGGTGTTTGGTCACAGTGTTTAAAAGGTGTCAGGTGACAGTGGTGTAATGTTCGTGACGGTGTAACGGTGTCTAGTGGTGACAGTGTTCAAAAGGTGTCTGGTGACAGTATTAAAAGGTGTATGGTGACAGTGTTCAAAAGGTGTATGGTGACGGTGTTCAAAAGGTGTATGGTGACGGTGTTCAAAAGGTGTATGGTGACGGTGTTCAAAAGGTGTTTGGTGACAGTGTTCAAAAGGTGTATGGTGACAGTATTAAAAGGTGTATTGTGACAGTGTTCAAAAGGTGTATGGTGACGGTGTTCAAAAGGTGTATGGTGACGGTGTTCAAAAGGTGTATGGTGACAGTGTTCAAAAGGTGTATGGTGACGGTGTTCAAAAGGTGTATGGTGACGGTGTTCAAAAGGTGTCTGATGACAGTGGTGTAAAGGTGTCTGGTGACATTGTTCAGGTCTTTGTAAGACCTTGGTACTCCAACACCTACCAAGACCTCTGATCTAAAGGTCCCAAAGACCTAGAGCCTACGTGTTGACACAGGTCACGTGATCTCACCTGAAGACCCGCCTTGTTTTAATGACCGTGGCCCCACGTCTGCCCAAAAGGTTGTTTGACTTGCCGGATCAAGACTTGCCGGATCAAGACGTCCGTTTCACGGCCCGATCGTCTTACCCGCGGCCCGCACGCTGTGATTTATGACGGCTCCCTATCGTATCTCGTAACGTTATTAGCTCAGCTCAGCTCAATGTTGTTAGCTCAGCTCAGCTCAATGTTGTTAGCTCGGCGAAGCTCAATGCGTATCATCTTATTGACCAGACCAGCGGGGAGCGGAAGACGAAACAGAGAGGATTCTGGGCACACAAAAGGACAGTCAACAGTTGCCGACTGCAGGGGATGTGGCGTTGTCAGGTGTAGCGACTTGATGGTTTGATGCACAAGTGTATCATTGGGTGGTGGGCTTGTGGTGGTAGGCTTGTGGTGGTGGGCTTGTGGTGGTGGGCTTGTGATGGTGGGCTTGTGGTGGTGGGCTTGTGGTGGGCTTGTGATGGTGGGCTTGTGATGGTAGGCTTGTGGTGGTGGGCTTGTGGTGGTGGGCTTGTGATGGTGGGCTTGTGATGGTGGGCTTGTGATGGTGGGCTTGTGGTGGGCTTGTGATGGTGGGCTAGTGGTGGTGGGCCTGTGATGGTGGGCTTGTGATGGTGGGCTTGTGATGGTGGGCTTGTGGTGGTGGGCTTGTGATGGTAGGCTTGTGGTGGTGGGCTTGTGATGGTAGGCTAGTGATGGTGGGCTTGTGGTGGTAAGATTGTGGTGGTGGGCTTGGAATGGTGGGCTTGTGGTGGTGGTCTGTGTGATCCACCCACACCTAAAGACACAATATTTACGGACACATATCTATCCACAAGTTACTGAAGTAAGATGGATAAAAAAAGAACGCATTTTTACGACACTTTTATCTATATGAATATTTGTTTGACATTAAAGTCAACTAAAAAGCCATTGATGTCATGGATAAAGGGAAGCAACTCCATATTTCAAATGACAGGGAGAGAACTAGACACAGCAGCAAAATAGACCGAATATTAAAATGTTCTAAAGTGATCGTTGCTACAATTGTTCTTACCCGCAACACTATAAAGTAGTATAAAGCTAAAAGTTATCTAAGCTTAAAGAGCTGATCTATAAACGTTTACACTATTTTCACATTGGTATCAAGCTTTTTAGTGCCCTTAAGTCGGCCTATAGCCCTACAAACCGGAGTTATACATCCTTATAGGTGTGTGTTCTAATGCACATACTCTGCAGACTTAACACCATACCCAGAAAACCCATATATTCCTTTAAAAAAAATATATATATATATATATTCCTTTAAATAAGCTGAGCCTACCTAAAGTGCCATTTAGTTATGATGCATATGTTAATGAGGCTCTTGTAGCCACGATACTGTGGGGTTTGTGTACGAAAAGGCGTGTTGGATTTGAGTGTAGGAATAATTGAAAACTTGCTGGGGAGGGGTGCAAGCGGTGTCTTAAAATAAAAGATCCCGTGCTAATATTTTAATAAAGGTGTAAAGTTGGATAATTCAAGGTGCCAGCAGCACAGAGAGGTGTTAAGGATCAATAAAGATGTCACCTGAGCGGTTAGGGTGTGAATTCTGGTCGTCACCTCAGGTAAACAAACAAGTGGGTCACGGTGCACCCCAGGTAACCAGACAACAATCTAACGCATGATTGAATAGTCTAGCAATCTAACGCATGATTGAATAGTCTAGTAATCTAACGCATGATTTAATAGTCTAGTAATCTAACGCATGATTTAATAGTCTAGCAATCTAACGCATGCTTTAATAGTCTAGCAATGTAACACATGATTGAATACTTCAGCAATGTAGCATATGACTTAATACATCAGCTACATAAAACATGACTTAATACATCAGCTACATAAAACATGACTTAACAGTGATGTGTCAAGTTGGGCTAATGACGTAACGATTTAGTCACGTGTCTAGCAGCAATGATGCGGCAGTTCACGTGATAGTTCACGTCAATTTGTCCCCTTTAGATTTCTCGCGCCTACAGGCTCGATCAGAGAATTCTCCAAATAACCTGCAACAATGTGTGCACCAAAGTCTGGGCCCGGGGGATACATCAAACAGCAACAACCACAGGCTAGGGATAGCACAATCAAACAAACAGGCTAGGGATAGCACACGGGGATAGATAAGGATAATCAAAGGCCCCGATGGTAACAATGATACCCGCCTGACGGAGCAGATAAGAGAAATATACTGGCATCGAGGCTGACGGGGGGGGGGGGGGGGGGGGGAGACGTCTCGCTGGAACCTGCGGCACACCTCGCGCCCCGGGCTGTTGGTGGAGGGACACGTGACGGAAGGTGGCGTGGGACTCCCCGGGGCGCCAGGCTAGGTGATACATTTTAGGGCGCCGTACTACGAGATAAGGTAAGGGCGCCATTTGATACGACACTCATCAAAGAACCATCGCATAAGTTCAGGGCGCTATGCTATGTTATTTAGTCTATAAGAGTGAAGTAATTCAGGTTTCTGTTCTAAAATCTAAATATTAAACTTCAACGTATGAGGCTAGGAAATGATATCAACATGTGCAGGTATCAACATGTATAGATATCAACATGTATAGATATCAACATCTGCAGAAATCAATATGTGCACGTATCAACATGCATAGATATCAACATTAATAGACATCAACATGTGCAGATATCAACATCTTCAGATATCAACATCTGCAGATATCAACATGTATAGATATCAACATGTATAGATATCAACATCTGCAGATATCAACATCTGTAGATATCAACATGTATAGATATTTACATCTGCAGATATCAACTAAAGCAGAGATCATACAACTGTTTACATCTTATCTTTGTGACCGCAGTGCCGTTATTTTCAAATCCGTTTTTAGCAAATTGATTTACCTGCCCATGTTGCTGATCTGTTTTATAAATCTGTAGCATTTGCTTTTACTTTTACCAAATCAGTTTTATTTACTCTACCTTAATATACATCTGTTTGGCTTTAACTATTTTAAACCTTTAGATCAGTATCGTGAATCATTTCGTTTGTTTACTTAAACTTAAACACAATATCGCCTTAAAGTTAGCAACAGCACAATATCGCCTTAAAGTTAGCAACAGCACAATATCGCCTTAAAGTTAGCAACAGCGCAATATCGCCTTAAAGTTAGCAACAGCACAATATCGCATTAAAGTTAGCAACAGCACAATATCGCCTTAAAGTTAGCAACAGCACAATATCGCCTTAAAGTTAGCAACAGCACAATATCGCCTTAAAGTTAACAACAGCACAATATCGCCTTAAAGTTAGCAACAGCACAATATCGCCTTAAAGTTAGCAACAGCACAATATCGACTTAAAGTTAACAACAGCACAATATCGCCTTAAGGGTTAGCAACAGCACAATATCGCCTTAAAGTTAATAACAGCACAATATCGCCTTAAAGTTAGCAACAGCACAATCTCGCCTTAAAGTTAACAACAACACAATATCGCCTTAAAGTTAGCAACAGCACAATATCGAATGTCAGACTGACATAGTTGAGTGGGAGATGTAGCAGCCAGCTGACAGGCGGATTTAATCTGTCATGGTGAAGGGCAAATAGTGTTTACAACTAGTCAGCTGGTACACACAACACAACACAACGCGACACAACCCAATACAACACAAAATACCTTAACGAAATACGACCCATCACAACCCAATACAACACAACGTACCTAACGAAACACAACGCAACAAATACAACACAACTAAAAGAAACACAACCCATCACAACCCAATACAACACAACGTACCTAACGAAACACAACGCAACAAATACAACACAACTAAAAGAAACACAACGCATCACAACGCAACATAACGACAACATAACGACAACATAACGACAACATAAAGCAACACAACAATGGGGAATACACAGGACTACGTGGTGGCATCTCTTGGTTTTTATGGGAGTTTCATATCGCTGATAACAAACACGTTTCAAACGTTTGTAGAGGCTTTACGTAAGCTATGTGAGGCTACAGTTATGTGAGGCTACAGTTATGTGAGGCTACATGTGAGGGTACAGTTATGTGAGGCTACAGTTATGTGAGGCTACATGTGAGGCTACAGTTATGTGAGGCTACAGTTATGTGAGGCTACAGTTATGTGAGGCTACAGTTATGTGAGGCTACATGTGAGGGTACAGTTATGTGAGGCTACAGTTATGTGAGGCTACATGTGAGGCTACAGTTATGTGAGGCTACAGTTATGTGAGGCTACAGTTATGTGAGGCTACAGTTATGTGAGGCTACATGTGAGGCTACAGTTATGTGAGGCTACAGTTATGTGAGGCTACAGTTATGTGAGGCTACAGTTATGTGAGGCTACAGTTATGTGAGGCTACATGTGAGGCTACAGTTATGTGAGGCTACAGTTATGTGAGGCTACAGTTATGTGAGGCTACATGTGAGGCTACAGTTATGTGAGGCTACAGTTATGTGAGGCTACAGTTATGTGAGGCTACAGTTATGTGAGGCTACATGTGAGGCTACAGTTATGTGAGGTTACAGTTATGTGAGGCTACATGTGAGGGTACAGTTATGTGAGGCTACAGTTATGTGAGGCTACAGTTATGTGAGGCTACAGTTATGTGAGGCTACAGTTATGTGAGGCTACAGTTATGTGAGGCTACAGTTATGTGAGGCTACAGTTATGTGAGGCTACAGTTATGTGAGGCTACAGTTATGTGAGGCTACATGTGAGGCTACAGTTGTGTGAGGCTACATGTGAGGCTACAGTTTTGTGAGGCTACATGTGAGGCTACAGTTATGTGAGGCTACATGTGAGGCTACAGTTGTGTGAGGCTACATGTGAGGCTACAGTTTTGTGAGGCTACAGTTATGTGAGGCTACAGTTATGTGAGGCTACATGTGAGGCTACAGTTATGTGAGGCTACAGTTATGTGAGGCTACAGTTATGTGAGGCTACAGTTATGTGAGGCTACAGTTATGTGAGGCTACAGTTATGTGAGGCTACAGTTATGTGAGGCTACAGTTATGTGAGGCTACATTTGTGTGAGGCTACATGTGAGGCTACAGTTATGTGAGGCTACAGTTATGTGAGGCTACAGTTATGTGAGGCTACATTTGAGGCTACACATAACTCAATGTGTTGTTGTTAACGTAAACTAATATCTAAAAAAAAATGAAGAATCTTGAGCACGAATGTCATTGTGACACTTGAAGTGACAGTGCAACACGTCACCTGACATTATGACACGTCGCATGATAACGCGATGTTTTACTTGTCAAAAGAACACTTGTTTAGTTGATCACGTCTAGAGTTCGCTCAAACTAATGTCACTACAAAAACACAATGAAAACAGAGGTCGACATTAGCTGTCAGATTTACAAAGGGTTTGGATATTTTATTTTCCACCAGACAGATCGAGGCGAGAGAATTTTGGCCCACATACAACTAGGCTCGAGTAACTAGAATTGGACATTGTACAACGTATAAACAGGGCCAGTAACTCCATGGCTAGACGAGGGCGATGCGTAACCCGTACACAGTAACTTTCAGGGCCAGTAACTTTCAGGGCCAGTAAGTTTCAGGGCCAGTAAGTTTCAGGGCCAGTAAGTTTCAGGACCAGTAACTTTCAGGACCAGTAACTCTCAGGGCCAGTAACTTTCAGGGCCAGTAACTCTCAGGGCCAGTAAGTTTCAGGGCCAGTAAATTTCAGGGCAGTAACTCTCAGGGCCAGTAACTTTCAGGGCCAGTAACTTTCAGGGCCAGTAACTTTCAGAGCCAGTAAGTTTCAGGGCCAGTAAATTTCAGGGCCAGTAAATTTCAGGGCAGTAACTCTCAGGGCCAGTAACTTTCAGGGCCAGTAACTTTCAGGGCCAGTAACTTTCAGAGCCAGTAAGTTTCAGGGCCAGTAAATTTCAGGGCCAGTAAATTTCAGGGCAGTAACTCTCAGGGCCAGTAATTTTCAGGAGCAGTAACTTTCAGGGCCACTAGCTTTCAGGGCCAGTAACTCAAAGAGTTAGTAACTCTCAGGGCCAGTAATTTACACAAAAATTCGGTTTATCTGGATTTAAGCGAGCACGAATTTTCAGTTGTAGTATACGCATCTGTGGCACGTATCTGCCAAAATAGACATGTACCACTACTGTCACTACCCCACTACTTCTACTACAGCAACAACACCACTACTGCCACTACTTCAACTACAGCAACAACAACACCACTGCCACTACCCCACTACTTCTACTACAGCAACAACACCACTGCCACTACCCCACTACTTCTACTACAGAAACAACACCACTACTGCCACTACTTCAACTACAGCAACAACACCACTGCCACTACCCCACTACTTCTACTACAGAAACAACACCACTACTGCCACTACTTCAACTACAGCAACAACACCACTGCCACTACCCCACTACTTCTACTACAGCAACAACACCACTGCCACTACCCCACTACTTCTACTACAGCAACAACACCACTGCCACTACCCCACTACTTCTACTACAGCAACAACACCACTGCCACTACCCCACTACTTCTACTACAGCAACAACACCACTACTGCCACTACTTCAACTACAGCAACAACACCACTGCTGCCACTACCCCACTACTTCTACTACAGCAACAACACTACTGCCACTACCCCACTACTTCTACTACAGCAACAACACTACTGCCACTACCCTACTACTGCCACTGTTCCTCTACTGCCAATTCGCCCGCTTTGTAACGACTTTTGCGAACAAAAGGCACTCGACAAGGGAACTAAAGGTATTTGAAGATTTGTTTTCCGTTTCCGCTTCCTCATCGGAAACCTTGTTTTCCCTGCCCGCCCCTTTGTTTCTCTAGCTGAATCTCGTCCGCCCGTGCTCCAGGTGACGTCACAACGTCATTCAGGATCCACAAATGTTGCATGTTGACGTCACGACGGCCTCTACAGATGGGCTGGTTTACACGGAACCCACACTGGAGTGAGCAGTATCGAATGGTTTACACGGAACCCACACTGGAGTGAGCAGTATCGAATGGTTTACATGGAACCCACACTGGAGTGAGCAGTATTAATGGTATACATGGAACCCACACTGAAGTGAGCAGTATCGAATGGTTTACACGGAACCCACACTAGAGTGAGCAGTATCGAATGGTTTACACGAAACCCACACTGGAGTGCGCAGTATCGAATGGTTTACACGGAACCCACACCAGAGTGAGCAGTATCGAATGGTTTACACGGAACCCACACTGGAGTGAGCAGTATCGAATGGTTTACACGGAACCCACACTGGAGTGAGCAGTATCGAATGGTTTACACGGAACCCACACTAGAGTGAGCAGTATCGAATGGTTTACACGGAACCCACACTGGAGTGAGCAATATCGAATGGTTTACACGGAACCCACAATGGAGTGAGCAGTATCGAATGGTTTACACGGAACCCACACTGGAGTGAGCAGTATCGAATGGTTTACACGGAACCCACACTGAAGTGAGCAGTATCGAATGGTTTACACGGAACCCACACTAGAGTGCGCAGTATCGAATGGTTTACACGGAACCCACACCAGAGTGAGCAGTATCGAATGGTTTACACGGAACCCACACTGGAGTGAGCAGTATCGAATGGTTTACACGGAACCCACACTGAAGTGAGCAGTATCGAATGGTTTACACGGAACCCACACTGGAGTGAGCAGTATCGAGGCTAAGAACATAGACAGCAACACTATCTTGAATTGTGTTGCTATTGTGGTAAACGTGTCATACAATGGACTTAATCGTTATCTTAAACTTGTCACAAACTTGATCTGGCACATCTGTGACCATGGGTCTTCAAACATCGACCACAGCACGGATTAACGTCACGTTTCTTATCTCACATGTTAATCTCGCTTTATCCCATGTCATCTTCGATAATCTAGAAATCAAAGTCAACTGAACTGTAAGCCAACAAGTTCTATGTGAGCCATCTAGTTCTATGGTGGATCATAGTTAATACTTGTCTATGGTGGAGCATGCTTAGTGTAGCCTATGGTGAGACATGGTTAGTTTCAGACTTTGACCGACCATCCTAGGCCTATTTTCCCCAGCACCTTGTGTACTGTCGGTATTGGTCACCAACAAACTTTATAAAACTATCACGTGACTGGCGAGTTACTTACACCCATGGTCTGCATAATGTCACTGTTTTAATGACCTGAGTCAGTGCAGGACTTCCGTCCGTTATGTGACGGTGACAGTGGCGGTTAGTGGGATCACCAGGCCGGGGCATCTGTATGCACGCGGCGTCCAGTCCCCGTGACGTCAGCTTTTGTCAGACGGCGACAGCTCTGACTGATTGGGTACAAAACTCGGGCGAAGACCAGAGACAGTAGCCGAATATGCTAATTACAAGTTAATTATTTGTCCTCCGTCTGGTGAGGTGAGTGCCACAGATTAGCGACTTAACCTAACCTTAACCTAACCTTAACCTTAACCTAACCTTAACCTAACCTTAACCTAACCTTAACCTAACCTTAACCTAACCTTAACCTAACCTTAACACAACCTTAACCCAACCTTAACCCAACCTTAAACTTAACCCAACCTTTGGATAACTAGAACAGTACACAAGTCTTAACCTAACCTTAACCCAACCGTAACCCAACCGTAACCCAACCTTTGGACAACTAGAACAGTACACAAGTCTTAACCTAACCTTAACCCAACCTTAACCCAATCTTAACCTAACCTCAACCCAACAGTAACCTCATATTTAGACAACTAGAACAGTACGCAAGTGCTGATTGCCACAAAAACACTGGGGGGTGGGGACTAACAGGGTGCAAGCTGGCCAGATAGGAATTTGTTCTGGGAGCCTGGGTGTTTCAGATTTCGCTTCATATATATATATATATATATATATATATATATATATATATATATATATATATATATATATATATATATATATACTTTTAAATATATAATATCTCGTCCCTACCACCCCTGATAATCTCACCCCAACCCACTGTGTGAGACCGAGACTAACCCCTTAGAGTATTGTTTTCCAGCTGGAGTTATGGCTCCTTATTGTTTACAGGACGAGTTGGCCCTCGCTAAACTGGTCGAGTTACGTCAACGCGCCAAGGTCACCCCGGCATATCAGCGCGAGCTAGCCGTGGAGGGTCACGCTTGACTGGCATCCGGCTATCCATTTCCCGATCTCCCGGCTATTCTAGGGGCCTTTTGTGTGGGGGGACCGCTGTATGTGCGGCTAATATTCTCCCGCTGTAGTCGTGTATGGATTCAATGTGCATTAAATTACCTCCCGTTCTGGAGAGTTCCCCACTTGGTTGTTTGACGACAGCAGAAAAATCTGAGGAACTCGGGCTGGGGTTTTTTGTCTGCAGGTGATAGGTAGGCTTTACATGGGGCTAAATGTGGCCCGCTGGCTCAATGGGCCAGAGGTGACAAGTATACATGGGGCTAAATGTGGCCCGCTGGCTCAATGGGCCAGAGGTGACAAGTATACATGGGGCTAAATGTGGCCCGCTGGCTCAATGGGCCAGAGGTGACAAGTATACATGGGGCTAAATGTGGCCCGCTGACTCAATGGGCCAGAGGTGACAAGTATACATGGGGCTAAATGTTGAATGTGGCCCGCTGACTCAATGGGCCAGAGGTGACAAGTATAAATGGGGCTAAATGTTGAATGTGGCCCACTGGCTCAATGGGCCAGAGGTGACAAGTATACATGGGGCTAAATGTGGCCCGCTGGCTCAATGGGCCAGAGGTGACAAGTATACATGGGGCTAAATGTGGCCCGCTGGCTCAATGGGCCAGAGGTGACAAGTATACATGGGGCTAAATGTGGCCCGCTGACTCAATGGGCCAGAGGTGACAAGTATACATGGGGCTAAATGTGGCCCGCTGACTCAATGGGCCAGGGGTGACAAGTATACATGGGGCTAAATGCGGCCCGCTGGCTCAATGAGCCAGAGGTGACAAGCACTGGCTCTAACGTACTGTGTCGTGTACACTGGGTAGTTTCATATACACAGGCTGGTCACAGAGTTATACACTGGGCATAGAGTTATACACTGGGCATAGAGTTATACACTGGGCACATAGTTATACACTGGGCATAGAGTTATACACTGGGCATAGAGTTATACACTGGGCATAGAGTTATACACTGGGCATAGAGTTATACACTGGGCATAGAGTTATACACTGGGCATAGAGTTATACACTGGGCATAGAGTTATACACTGGGCATAGAGTTATACACTGGGCATAGAGTTATACACTGGGCATAGAGTTATACACTGGGCATAGAGTTATACACTGGGCATAGAGTTATACACTGGGCATAGACTACTTTAGGCACAGTCTTATACATTGGGTACCGTGAAATACACTAGGTACCAACTTACAGTGTGGTTACTGTATTATATACTGTATTATAAAAGGTGTAGTCCTAAGTTCTTCAAACAGCGTGTATGTACATTCAAAGCTCAAACGTCATTACAATATGTGACTAAAAACCAAAGTTCAAAGGTCACTACAATATGTGACTTAAACCAAACGATGGGCCGTGCACCCCTGCCTACCTAGGTCACCACAACCGCTATCACACGGTCGTCACGTGGTTCAGAATTTAGCGCCAGAAAAAGCCGAGGTGAGCACAAATATTGTGAGCCCGGTCCCCCGGGCCTACTCAGGTGTTCACCAGCTTGTATGTCACGGGGCGCCGTAGCGTGACTTAAAATACTCAACTTCCGGTTCGACCCGATTGGTTTCTTTGCTCTAGTTCTACCTAAAACAACGTGTTTGCCCCGCCCATGTGGAACATCCCCCTCAACGCTGCGAGGAAATGCCTTAGGGGACCTTGATGAATATAACAAAGAGGTGATTGCACTAATCGCAAAGAAACGGACAAGAACTCTCCCCTCAAAGCGCACCCAAGATGCGTCTCACTCAGGTCGTGTTGACGGCTCACCAAAACTCGATCGATGCTCGTCTTTTGAAGCTCCGCCGCTGCACACGAGGCGGACGTGCGAGAAAGGGCAACATGCAGGCGGCGTCAGACAGAGGCCTTTGTTGGTGTGAGTACCGTCAGCTTTGATCAGCTGCATGTGCCAACACAGCAACAACACCCTGCAATCACAGCGCTACCATCAGCACTAAACGGATCTTGGGGCGGCGCTAAACGGATTTTGGGACCGCGTAAAACGGATTTTGGGACCGCGTAAAACGGATCTTCGTTTTCCGCTCAAGAATGGCGTCCCGATGAAGCCTGTAACAAGAAATGTTGCGGGTATGTAAGTCACGGTACGGCACATCACTATCCGGCAAGTCACTATAGAGCTCGGTACGGCAGATCACTATCCGGCAAGTCATTGTTGATTACGGCAGATCATTATCTGGCAAGTCAAGGTACGACCGACTTTTGGGGACGTGAGTTAGGGTAAGGGGAGGGGCAAGCATGGCAGATCAATTATTTCAGGTGCCAGTTTCATCGTTGTTTTCAGCTGAGTTTTTGTTTGTTTTTCTTCTTGTGAAAGCTAAATTGACAAAACACTTTTTAAATCCACGTCAACAATAATGATCGGGGGTATCTCATTAAACTCGACGGGAGATATTGAGTGAATTGAATGTGTGTTTATGTGTGTGTGTGTGTGTGTGTGTGCGTACCTAAAAATGTGTGGAGTTTTGATCGTCTGTGATGGACACACGAGACAGTGAAGTAGAGGATTTAAGTGAAATAAAACTTGTCAAAATATGCTGACACTAATGTAGGACATAATCAACAATAATACAGCTCAAATTACCTCACAGAGCTAAGGTAAATAAAAGGTGACATCAAAAATGCGTAACAATAACATGCTCAAAAGTGCGCAACCGAAAAATGCGCACATGCTAAATTTCATTAAAGTAACAGTAAATGCAATTTTGTGCGCATTGTTTTTGATGCGCATTTCCCATTGCTCATTTATCTGAAAGCCGTGAAAAACAACGATTGGTTTTACTGGACATGTGGTGACCAAAACTGTAGGTCATCTAGCATAGACCAGTCAAAGGTCCAGACATTTTTGGTCAAAGGTCCAGAAATTTTTGGTCAAAGGTCTAAATATTTCTGTTCAGTCAAAGGTCCAGATATTTTCAACACTAAACGACACTAAAATACAACACCTTGATCACATTCAATATTTATCGGATATCAAAAAATGAGATTATTGATAATATTACATTTCTAGTTCTTTAGCTAAACAGATGGGATATCAAGACGTTTGAACTGGTGATAGCAAGTAGTTTAACTATGCCGTTCTTAAAGACATTGCTTCAAAGCAAATATAACATTTCTTTCACTTTCTTCATTAGCAGGAGGTTTTTGATACGTTATGAAAAGAGCCGCATTTATTCATCCGGTGAATGCGGCACCGGACTGGTAGTTTGCCCGTGAGAGTTTCAGTGCTAGTTAGCGACCATTCAACCCAAACACTAGTCCACTTCACGTCGCACTTAGCTCCCTTACTTGAAGGTCTAGCAGACCCTGGTACCCCAACACACGCGGGGTGTGGGGGGGGGGGGGGGGTCCCGCTCAGCCTCAAGAAAATATCAGGATCGAATAATCAAATTAATGGTAATCTTTCACTGTCCAATCAGGTCATTTTAAAAGTTAAACACAATGATAACCAACAACCACACTCAATTAATGGGAAGACAAAAGTCATACAAGTAAAGTCAAACAGCAATGCAAGAAAACTAAAAGAAACCCTAAAAGTAAAGTATAAAAGTCCTAAAAGTAGAGTAAAATAAACAGGGAGTGATCTCTCCTAAACATTCTCGAATATTCTTATATAACACTACGAGGGATGGAAACCCGGGATATAGACATGATTTTTAATCAATTTTTAATTACTTAAACTATTAAAAATAGAACAGAATCTCGTAGAAAAAAAGAATTGCACACCAAGTGAACGCCAAACAATTTGTGTATAATAGTGCGGAATATTAATAGTACTTTATAAATTCACATGCGTTTTTTGAGAAATCGGAACTAGCGTAAATTACTACTTCCGGTCAACGGAAATTACTCAAAATTCAAAATTCAACAGAAGGCAGATCATATCTTATACTTACGTTTGAAATTTCATTTATCTATCTGAAAAAGTACTCAAGTTATAGGCTTTTGAAAAATTGAAAGTATAAAAAGTTCCACTTCCGGTTATCGGGAATCGCTGAAAAGCTGATAGATTTCTAGAAATTCGATATAATACATATATATGAAATTTCATTGACCTAGCTTTAACGGTACTCAAGTTATTGTATTTACAGACACACACACAGACATACGGAAAAGATTTCAAAATTATGTTTTTCCGACTCAGGGTGGTGTAAAACGTCGAGATTTGCAAAAATCTCAATTTGTTTTTGCACTATTGCAATACTTATTCTATACTTCGTATTCGAGAAAGTAAAAACATAATACAACTGAAAGTAAGGTCAAAAAGTACCAACAGAAACTTTTACTAATCGGCAGCTTTTTATTTCATCAGTGCCTTAGAACTTAGTTAATTAGAGAATATTCATGATTATTATAACACTTCTGGTTTGATCACCTGATGTCCAGTGGTCAAATAATCGACCAGGGAGGTGGGGGGGGGGTGGGGGAGGGGTCAACATTTCTCTAGCTCTAGCTTTGTGCACGTCTGCTAGACGTCTGCTCAGCGGCTAAAACAAACGGTCAACTTACCTGTCCGCTTGCTGGAGTTGTTAGGGTTAATCCAGATCACGTGACACACAGTTAATCCACGGTTAGCCTGATTTAACCAAACGTGTTTGGGTTAGCTGAGTCCAGTTACACCT
Organism: Physella acuta; assembly: GCF_028476545.2. NCBI lineage: Eukaryota > Metazoa > Mollusca > Gastropoda > Physidae > Physella > Physella acuta. The sequence continues at coordinate 885,546 of NW_026731776.1, read as the reverse complement.
GCAATAGGTAAGGTAGAAAGGATTAGTTATGTTAAACTAAAGGCAGACGCAGGATTAACACCAAAGTGATTTAAGTAACCTGGGTTAGCGTTAACCTGGCGTGTACTAGCGGGATTAACGCCAACCTGAGTTAACAGGACCAGGACTGGGGATTAACGCCAACCCGACTGTAGGTACCCAGACTAAAGTTAACAGTTAACTGCGGTAACTGTGAAATGTTTCCCATGAGAGCGGAGAAATAAATTGCCTCCTATGTCAATACGAGTTGCGTTTTATCGTGGCCTGATTAAACCCTGGCCCACGGAGAGCAGCGACATCTTGTTTAAAAGTTTATCAACGCCGATCAAATACGCACTTGGTTATACAAGGCCAGCGTCAAGGGACGCAACTTGTGCTGGGGACACGAGTTGCCGCCCGTTGTAGAAGGTGCCGGCATGATCAAAGGACGAGCTGTTCAACCGATGATCGCGGCTGATCTCACGTGACAGGCTAGGCCAATCAAATACTGGACAAATTAATAAGGTTTTTTTTTATGAGAGCGATTGTCCAGTTTCTTAAAGCTTGCATGTTGATGAAAAACGACGATATTGGTCAGTGGGAAAAACAAAGCACAGTCTAGGTCACGAGAACAATCTTCTTTCATCAACAACGGTTAAGCCAGGTGATGGGGGGGGGGGGGGGGCTGTATGCAGATGGTGGGGAGTAGATGTCAGAATGACGAGAGGAGGTAAGTATACAGGTAGGATGACAGGTATGGTAGGGGACAGTTCAGTGGGGGGGGGGGGGGGTGTAGGGGGCAAAGGTCAGATGTGTAGGGGCAGATGGTGCCCGTCAGCTGGGGTGTAGGGACAGACTTCAGATAGTGACAGGGAGAGAATTCCACTCGTCTCGTAAGTGACCTACAAGACGAGACATATAACACGAGACATACAACACGAGACATATAACACGAGACATATAACACCAGACATATAACACGAGACATACAATACGAGACATACAACACGAGACATATAACACGAGACATACAACACAAGACATATAACACGAGACATACAACACAAGACATATAACATGAGACATATAACACGAGACATATAACACGAGACATATAACACGAGATATACAACATAAGACATATAACACGAGACATACAACATAAGACATATAACACGAGACATATAACACAAGACCTACAAGACGAGACATATATAACACGAGACATATAACACAAGACCTACAAGACGAGACATATATAACACGAGACATATAACACGAGACCTACAAGACGAGACCTACACGAAACATATAACACGAGACATATAACACGGAGACATATAACGTGAGACATATAACACAAGACCTACAAGACGAGACATATATAACACGAGACATATAACACAAGACCTACAAGACGAGACATATATAACACGAGACATATAACACGAGACCTACAAGACGAGACCTACACGAAACATATAACACGAGACATATAACACGGAGACATATATAACACGAGACATATAACTCGAGACATATAACACGAGACATATAACACAAGACCTACAAGACGAGACATATATAACACGAGACATATAACACAAGACCTACAAGACGAGACATATATAACACGAGACATATAACACGAGACCTACAAGACGAGACCTACACGAAACATATAACACGAGACATATAACACGGAGACATATAACGTGAGACATATAACACCAGACCTCCAACCGTTACACGGCCGTCTTGGGTTAGGCTAGCGATAATTTCATATGTTAGCAGAACATTTGGTCAGGTCAGTGTCAGTATCTACAATAGACAGTGTGGTCAGTATCTACAATAGACAGTGTGGTCAGTGTCTACAATAGGCAGTGTGGTCAGTATCTACAATAGGCAGTGTGGTCAGTATCTACAATAGGCAGTGTGGTCACTGTCTACAATAGGCAGTGTGGTCAGTATCTACAATAGGCAGTGTGGTCAGTGTCTACAATAGGTAGTGTGGTCAGTATCTACAATAGGCAGTGTGGTCAGTATCTACAATAGACAGTGTGGTCAGTATCTACAATAGACAGTGTGGTCAGTGTCTACAATAGGCAGTGTGGTCACTGTCTACAATAGGCAGTGTGGTCAGTATCTACAATAGGCAGTGTGGTCAGTGTCTACAATAGGTAGTGTGGTCAGTATCTACAATAGGCAGTGTGGTCAGTATCTACAATAGACAGTGTGGTCAGTATCTACAATAGGCAGTGTGGTCAGTATCTACAATAGGCAGTGTGGTCAGTATCTACAATAGGCAGTGTGGTCAGTGTCTACAATAGGCAGTGTGGTCAGTATCTACAATAGGCAGTGGTCAGCATCACCAGTTTGGTCACCTAAAACATGGTGTTACACAAAATTTGTTTGACCCTAATTGCATGGTGACACAAAAAAATGGTGACACACAAAAAGGTGACACTCGCAACATCATGACAGTCACAGTATGGTGACATAACGTGGTGACACATACAACATGGTATTGTTTACATATCAACAAGATTTCATACTTACTTCACGAAATATTAGCTCCTGCTTCTACTTGATTATAAATACCAAATTAGCCAGCAGAGAGATATGGAATAGTGTAGTCCGGCACAAGCTTGATTGTCCGTATAACGGTCCTACACGCAGCAGAATGTCCGTATGACGGTCCAACATGCACCAGAATGTCCGTATGACGGTCCAACACGCAGCAGAATGTCCGTATGACGGTCCAACACGCAGTAGAATGTCCGTATGACAGTCCAACACGCAGTAGAATGTCCGTATGACAGTCCAACACGCAGTAGAATGTCCGTATGACAGTCCAACACGCAGTAGAATGTCCGTATGACGGTCCAGAATGTCCGTATGACAGTCCAACACACAGCAGAATGTCCGTACGACGGTCGGCGGCACCAACTGAAGATGTCATTAAACCATGAATGAACCGTCCAACCAGACACGTCACTCAACACCGCTAGCCCCGCCCCCTCGCCTGTGTCACTCTACCTGTTGCGCAACTTAGCGCCCGACAGAGAGGTGCACTGAGAAGGGGATGCACCGCGTCGTGTAGCCAGCAGGGGAGAGAACCCGCCGGTAACTTCAGGGTGATCGATCTTGATAGAAGGGCCGTGCATTGACAGACCAGAGCCCACTTAAGGTGGATAGTTTCCACAAGTACACATTCTGTTAAGGGACGCCATTAAGGTGGATAGTTTCCACAAGTACACATTTTGTTAACAGAGGCTATTAAAAGGTGGATAGTTTCCACAATTACGCATTATGTCAAAGGACGAAAACTAGAAAACCTGACACTTCTAAATGCCATGCGATCTAACACTTTTACCTAAGTCTATTTTCTGGTCCAAGCAGATCTATTTATGTAGCTACAGGCATTTTTATATACAGTAATTTCGTATTTACAATCATATTAATTTTAGCATGACAGTTATGACAGTTTCTGACATTTTCTGACAGTTTGCTGGTTGTTATTCTGTGATCACTGTGGTTGAAATGACCTCTCGGCTAACATAGACCACTCAAGTGACCACTTTTTGACCACTGTCTGAAACATGACCAACTATCAAATGTGTGGCCGTCGCACAGTTAACTGCTCTAATTTTATTTTAAAAATCTAGCAACGGTCAAATTTGACATGGGAGAATATCCAGTTAATTTAAAAACATTAGTTCTCGTCTCCCCTGAACATTTTTTAAAAAACGTACGTTACCTTCCAACCAGATCGTCTATGAATCTGACAACTACACTTTACTCCATCTAGATCTTTTATTTGATCTTTTGTTTTCACATCTACCATTTGATTTACTATTGAAACGTTCTGATTCATAAAGCCGCACGTACGAACGGAGGCAGTGGTTTAGAACAATTGAAATTATTAAAAAAGAATTTTTTTTAAAAACAATCCGGAATGGTCATTTAAAAAAAATGTTGCAAATTAATTATATCAAGACCTGTATATTTTGCTAGTTACCTGAATGCCCAGATTTCTTTTTAATTGTTTTTAAAAATCATCATATTAATCATATCCATCGACACGTGACAATTTATGGTCCTCCATAATTTCACACTAGATGTAGTGTTTTCTTCTAAAAAGAGTCTATACGAGTTAGATCTAGATCTAATATTTTCTTCTAGTAGCGTCTGTTGGCCAGTACACAATGAAATGTGCATCAGAGGACATGTTCCCAGCTAGAAATCAATGACCAAAATAACCGTTAAGCCTTAAGGCGATGTCGTGAAAAATTCAGCGTGGTCATTTGGTGTCAAACCTGTCTAGACGCACCAGATGACCAATACCGGAAGTCTGGCGGCTACCAGGTGCATGTTTGACACGATGAAAGTTGGCGCCCATTGGTCGGTTCAGTAGGTCAGCCCAAGGTCAATATACTTGAATTAATTTATGCCACAGCCTTAAGTTTAATTGGTTGCTTCTGTCCAAGAAAAAAAATAACAGACATTTACGGAGTTGAGAAAAAAACAATTTAAAAATCTTTATTCAAACAGTAACATTTTACAATATGGGAAATATTTGCGTTCATGTTAATTAACATTGTACAATAGGTAAAATAATGAGCATGCAACATTGTACAATAAACATAATACAATTTTCACTGGACCTATTTCATGTCGGGCTTTTATATGCTACAATTTTGTAGGGTATGGTACAATATTTTGGGTATGCTACAATAGTTCGCTAATGCTACAATAGTTTGTGAATGCTACAATAGTTAGCGAATGCTACAATAGTTAGCTAATGCTACAATGAATGACCTGAGGCTTGTACTTTTGATGCGAACGACCAACTGCATCAAGGTAGACCAGGTGTTGGCTAGCTAGTGGCTGACTACGTCAATCTGTAAAGGTGGATTGTGGTGCGTGTTTGTGTCATTTAGATGTGGTCATGATGTAACTGAAATGTGGTCTTGATGTGACTGAAATGTGGCCATGATGTGCTATTGATGTGGCCATGATGTGCTATTGATGTGGCCATGATGTGCTATTGATGTGGCCATGATGTGCTATTGATGTGGCCATGATGTGCTATTGATGTGGCCATGATGTGCTATTGATGTGGCCATGATGTGCTATTGATGTGGCCATCTACTATATGTTGTCATGATGTGCTAGAAAACTGGGCATGATGTGAAGATGTGACCATGATACTCTAGAAATGTGGTCATGATTGGCTAAAAATTGTAGCCATGTTCTATAATGTGGCCATAATGTGTTAAAGATGTGGCCATAATGTGCTAAAGGTGTGGCCATAATGTGCCAAAAGTGTGGCCATAATGTGCTAAAGGTGTGGCCATAATTACTGAAATGTACCTGATATTGCTATGTATTTAGTAGTGGCGCTAATGTGTCTGAGATGTGACATTGACGTGACTGAACTGTGGCCATGTGACTGAAATGTGGCCATGTGTCTGAACTGTGGCCATGGTATGCTGGAATTGTGGCCACGATGTACTAGTGAAGATGGCCACGTGTTCAGGCTCTAATGTGACAGGGATGCAAACACGTGCAATATGTAGACACAGCAAGGAGCGCTAGAGAGAGACCACGTGACACTTTTCTAAAACTAGCAAACAACTGATTACAATAAAATGGGATGGATGGGAAAAAGCGTTTGTGGGTGTTGCGTTAAGTTGAGAGAATGGGTATTTTGATGGGGTAGGTATAGTTCAAACGTTTACAATTTCTTATCTATATTTATGGTTTATTGTAGACTCGTATTTGATTTACTTGCTAACCTACATAGTTTTCTACGGTGACTGTCATATTTGGAGCAGTGTATAAACAGCTTTTAACTAGAGTGATGCAATTTGTAAAAAAAAAAATAATTCAAATGTGACTAAGTTAAGCAAAATAAAGAAAACTAAAACAAAACTACAAGTAGCACATTACTTTGGAAGTTCTTGGAGTAGAAAAAAAATTGCAGTTAAATAAATCGGAAAGCCCAGCTGACCTGAATATCACTCTAACAGTTTGTCTTAAAAGCCAGAACACAAGGCTAAAATCTGAGTTTAGTTAAAAATCAGGGTAGACAATAGGATCTCCCTGACTAACATCTGCGGCTTACAAAGCCTGAATTGTCTAGGATGGGTAACTCGTGCAAGATTGGGGAATTAAATTAATTTCACGGTTACCTGCCCTTGCTTTAAGCACTAGAAAGTTTAAACACGAGAAGAGCAAGTAACCAGTGAATCCAATCAAACGTGGCGAGTACCACATGAAGTAACAAAGTAGCAAAATACCTCCAGGTAAGATGCTGTCATCGATGTCGTGGTGATCGATCTGTCATGTCATTTAAGTCCAGACTCCTCCCCTTATGTCCTAACGTGTGTGGGGTACTGGGCACAGGAGTAGGACTGCTGGAGTGGCATGTACATATTGGAAGCTCCACTTCCGGTAGTGGAGGACAAATTGTATGCGTTGGTAATCTGCGAACCTGAGTAATGGCCGCCTCCAACATAGGAGGGGTGGAAGCTTGCCATGCTGTAAGCTTCGTGGTGTGATGACGTCAAACTCGAGGGTGACGTCAGGCTTGATGACGTCAGGCTGGATGGTGACGTGGAACCGCTTAAGTGGGACAGGCCTAGTGGACTACTTAAATGTGAAAGCCCTAACGATGAGCCACTGGTATGTGAAAGCCCTAATGAGCCACTCGTATGTGATTGTCCTAATGATGAGCCACTTGTATGTGATTGTCCAAGCAATGATCCACTGATGTGTGAATTAGCTAATGATGAGCCACTCATTTGAGATTCACCGAACGAAGAGCTATTTAAATAAGAATAGCCCAATGTAGCGCCACTCACATGAGAATGTCCTAAAGAAGCTCCACTCAACTGCGAATGTCCTAAAGAGCCTCCACTCAACTGCGAATGTCCTAAAGAGCCTCCACTCAACTGCGAATGTCCTAAAGAGCCTCCACTCAACTGCGAATGTCCTAAAGAGCCTCCACTCAACTGCGAATGCCCTAAAGAGGCACTGCCTGCACTAGTACCAGATGAGCTGCTGCCTACAGGGCTGGGGGCGGGGGAGGCGAACCCTTGTGAGTTGCCCATGCAGCTGTTGTAGTAGGCGCCGTAGACCGAAGCCCAGTCCGTGTCTTTGGGTGAGTACGTGTAGGACTGGCCAGGTGCCAGCGGCCACGCCCCGTATGCCATTGAGTTGATGGCGGGGTAAGATTTGTAGCCGGCACTGTGGTGTCCATACAAGTTGTAAGGGGCGTAACTGTGTAGCGCCGAATAATTATCGAGGCTACTTCCCTTGGCTTTGGAAAGTTTAAATCTTTTCGCCCTTCTCAGAAAGCTGCCGTTGCCAAACATGTCGCCACAGCTGGGGTGCAAGGCCCAGTAGTTGCCCTTGCCTGGGCGCCCCGGGGCGCGGGAGATCTTGATGAAGCAGTCGTTGAGCGAGAGGTTGTGTCGGATAGAGTTCTGCCAACGCTGCTGGTTCTCCTTGAAGTACGGGAACTTCTCCATGATGTAGTTGTAGATCTGGTTCAAGGTCATCATACCGGAGGGCGAGCTCTCGATGGCCATGGTGATGAGGGCGATGTACGAGTAGGGCGGCTTGACGTCACCGAACGTTCGGCCCTCGCTCGCCAGCTTGCACTCGTCGCCCGTCTCGTCTGCTGATGTGTCGTCCTCGTGACTCGACTGCCCGACCGGCTGCTTGACGTCAGCCAGCTCGTGACTCGGGTTCGAATCATCGGAGCGTGGAGAGACGCTGCCCAGAGTTCCGGCGGAGTCGTTGACCTTCTTTGGTGTGCTGGGAAAGGTCAAGGTTGGCAGCTCAAATCCTGTCAAACATTTTGATAGGACAGGATTAAAACATTTTGATTGGTCAGGATTAAAACATTTTGATTGGTCAGGATTAAAACATTTTGATTGGACAGGATTAAAACATTTTGATTGGTCAGGATTAAAACATTTTGATTGGTCAGGATTAAAACATTTTGATTGGTCGGGATTAAAACATTTTGATTGGTTAGGATTAAATAATTTTAGATTGGTCAGGATTAAACATTTTAGATTGGTCAGGATTAAATCATTTTCGATTGGTCAAGATTAAAACATTTTAGATTAGTTGCGACTAAAAATAAAAGAGAATAAACTAACATCACAACGAATTATTAGTTTAAAGATAGCTGCACAGAAACCTCGAAACATGAAATTACCACCCCACCCCCGCCCTCGTGCAACACGACAGACCATTACCTCGCCCCCTCCCCTGTCCCCCACCATACAACATGACAATCTTACCTTGTAGCGCCGAGCTGGGAAAGTTGTAGAGGTGGCTGAACAAATTTCTGCTCAAACCTGTCAGAAAACAATGGCGGCCATTTGTTAGACTACCCCAACATTCGGTCAATAACCAGATTGTTGCAAACTTAAAGCTCGTAAGTCAATAATTAGGTTGCTTCAAACTTAAAGCTCGTAAGTCAATAGATTGTTGCAAACTTAAAGATCGTAAGTTAATAATTAGATTGTTTCAAACTTAAAGCTAGTAAGTTTTGGAAGTGTTGAACTTTGACCCCGTCAGAAACTAGTGGAGTGAAATTGTCTACTGATGGTGTAAATTTAAACCCGGTCATTCCCTGTTTGGGGGAGTGGCGGGTGCGGGAGGGTTGTTGGTTCTGGGGATGGGTCGGGGGTGGGGGTGGGGTAGGGGGGTCCGGGGTGCGGAGGGTAAAATCAGGGGTGCAGGGGTAGACGGGTGACGGGTTGTGGCGGGAGGGGGAGGTGTATCAGAGAGAGGGTGACTAAAGTATAAACTGACCTGACTGTGATGACGTGTCTTGTAGAGCGGGTGACGTGTGGTACGTGTTGGATGACGTGATGGGCGTGCTGGTCATCATGCATGACGGGTGTTGACCTTTGACCTGAGGTGACGAGTACTGTCCAGTTACAGAGAGAAAGTTCTCCAGCTTCTCCATGTTCACCATCTTCTCTAGATGTGTCGGGTCTTCAAATCTTGTGCCAAGTTACAGCAACAGTTACAGCATACTTTATGTTACAATTGGTTTCTGTAGGGTGAAAACAAGTTACATAACACGCTAGCATCACGCTAACAACGCTAGCATCACGCTAACAACGCTTACATCACGCTAACAACGGACGGTATGAGCACATTGACAGCTTAACGAACTGGACTTAACTGACCGCATGTTAGACACACACGATCTGGTCAGTTGTCAGACGTCACAGTACTACCGACACAGAAAGACACGTCTTGTGATCTCAAGTTGTTTGGGTTATAACCAAACTACATGACAACGTCATAAACATCTCGTGTTAAATTTGTCAGTTTACCAATTGGTTTAACTTTCAAAATTATAATTATAACCCTAAACCAGATCCTTAACTTCTTCAGAACTTACGTGAAACAGTGGCAGTAAAATGAATATGTTACAATATAAAAGTCCAGTGAACTAACTATACAATTTGACGTCTGCCTAACGTCTGCTGGTCCAAGAGTAACTGAGCTACACACCGACACAGACACACGTCTAAACTCACTGAGCTTTGCTCATCCAGCTCCCCAGTTTCCCGCCCCACCCCATCGGTGTGGCCGTCAACAGCAGCATTATAACACACGTTCTAACTGTCACGTGTTTGTCTGTCGTGTTGGTGTGTGATGTCGTGTGTGTGATGTCATGTGTAGCTGAGACTCGAAGTCGACAGATTGAAAAAAAAGCTAAAAACCAAAATTAAATAGTTACATTACATTATGTGCAAGTTTGATAAAAATTTACTTCTTACAATTTACACGATTGTAACAAATTATCTCAAAGAATGGCCAAGTGAAAAATGACACTTGTGCATCGAGTTTTGGTTGCTATGCGAATGCTGCATTTGGTCAATTCTAACCTACAAACATGTTTAAAGTTTAAACAATGGAAGCGAGCGAGTTGACGAAAATCCTTCCATCATGTTATTGACGGAATAAAAACATGCTTTTTTTTTACTTTCTCGTATATACAAAGTATAGAGAAAGTCTTGTAGTCGTGCAAAAAAAAATCGAGATTTTTTTGTAAATCTCGACGTTTAACAACTCGGGAAAACATAGTTTTGCAATCTTGTCCCTATGTCTCTGTGTGTGTATGTGTGTGTGTGTGTGTGTGTGTAAACACGATAACTTGAGTACCGTTACAGCTAGGTTGATGAAATTTCATATATATGTATTATATCAAAATCGTAGATTCGCATAAGCTTTTGAGTGATTTCCGATAAACGAAAGTGGGACTTTTTCTACTTTGAATTTTTCAAAAGCCTATAACTTGAGTACTATTTCAGATAGATAAATGAAATTTCACATGTAAGTAAAAGATCTAATTCTCTGCCTTCTATCAAATTTTAAGTAATTTCTGTTAAACGGAAGAAGTAATTTTTGCGATTTCCGATTTCTCAAAAAAAACGCATGTGAATTTATAAAGTACTAATAATATTCCGCACTATTATGCACATTTTATTTGGCGTTTACTTGGTGTGCAATTCTTTTTTCTACGGGATTTTATTCTATTTTAAAAAGCTTACGTATTTAAAATGGATTAAGTTATGTCTATATCCCGAGTTGCCATTCCCTGTTGTTTCATATAAGAATATTCGAGAAAGTTTAGGGGAGATCACTCCCGGTTTATTATTTATTATTTTTATTTATTTACCGAAAATATTAAAAACACCAAATACATCCAATCTTTAGTAAAGTCCGAAAAAACCCAGACAAACAGGATTTTATAAGCAAATTAATTTTAACTACGTCGTGCATGATTTTAAAATTATTTAATGGGTCTCTCGAATACTTTCTCGCTCGCGTCCATTATAGTACACCAATACAATGAGTCAAACAGACATGACAGAGTTGATGAGAATCGTATCATATTGTTGACATGGATTAAAAAAAAAAACGTGGGTCAAGACAAGAAAATTCGTTCTGATATTAAATTTGACTCAATTGGATGCCTTATATAGATCTATTTATTATGAATGAAACAAAATTTTATGCAAATTAGTAAGCAGTCTTGTCCAACTATTCCACACTATTATATGCGCATTATCACGTTCATTAGGTGCACAATGGTTTTTAGTCATGCAACGGGGTCGGTGTGGTCGAGTCGGTAAAGCTCAAGGTTGCTAAACCGAAAAGTCTCGAGTTCGAACCCTCGGGCAGATGAGGCTCGTTAGCTGGGGACAGCCACTCTTCTAGGAGAGACAACTCCAAAATTAAACAACTGCTGCCTTGTAGTTTGTTCTTGGTTGGACAAAGGCTATGGAAGCAAATCCAAAAAGAAAAGCAGGCTGAAATCGGAGTCAATGGCCTCAATGGCGCATAACCAGTTGACACGTAACGCTTAATTGTGTTGGAGGCGTGGTCGAGTCGGCAAAAAAAAGCTCATGGTTGATAAATTCTAACAAAAGTCTCGAATTCAAACCCACTGGCAGATAAATCTCGATCCCCTTCAACACTAATAATTAAGAACGAAGAAGAAGAAGAAGTCATGCAACTATATTTAAGTTAATTGTTTTTTAAAATTGTAAAGTACTGAAAAAAAAATCATTAAAAAAAACGTTTTAATAACAAGCTTTTATGTAATAGTACTCTCAAAACTTTGTTTAAATATTTAATAATACACTACCATTTAAATAACTATAAAGAAAAGCGTGGGTCTCTTCCTAAATATTAGTAAAGGTATCAAATAGATACTAAAGTGACCCGCGCTTTTGTTTTATATTTCTTTAAATGGTAGTGTATTATTAAATCGAGCCGACCCGCGGCGTATCATACGCCGCTATTTAGTTGTTTTATTTTCTACTTTTCAGTGATTCATAATTTGTGAATTCGACAGTACCAATGCTGCCACTGAAAATATTTGCTTTAAAACACTACTCCCCCCTACCCTAAACTCCCCCCCCCCCCCGTGAAAGCAGCCTCTTCTTAGTTACCTCCTGTAAGTTTAAAATCGTTTCAAACTAAATTATCTGCCCCTAATAGCCGTCACTAAACCCGGCTCTACGATTTGTAAACATTTAGAGTGAACCACCGCTCACCAGACCATGTGGAGGTGGGGTGGGGGTGGTAGTAATAGAGAGGAAGAGAGGGGACTGTAGGGCGCGCTTGCAGCTTGTTTTCTAACGGCTCCCAGTAGAGAATTATATATATAGATTTAAACAAAGTTATTTATTTTCTACTTCTGAGTGCATTATTACATAAAAGCTTATTGATTAAAACGTTTTTTATGAATTTTAATTTTTTTTACTGGGTGGCCACAAGAAAAATAAATTGTCTTGTCTTTTTACTTGTCGTCTGTGTCTGTCTGTCGGTCTATATCAAATTTGTATTTCTGTACCAACTCTTGAACGATTTCCGGTACCAGAAGTGGTACTTTGCTCTATTTCCGCGTGAACACTATAACTTGAGTACTGTTTTATAAATAAAAATTACATATAGGATCTTTTACTTAAATAATTACTTTCAATTGTTGAGTGACCTTTGATAAACGAAAGTGATACTTTACCTATACCTTAAGCACCGTTTCAGTTAGGTAAACGAAAGTTTATACTTTTATTCTTAAAAATAAGATCCTATTCTCTTGATTCTTAAAAAAAATTGAGTTATATCCGATGAACGAAAGTATTTTTAAAGCTATTTCCGATTTCTGAAAACTGATCTCTTCTATCGGACCGATTTCTTCAAAACTTTTAACGTAGGTCAAGACTGAAGTGAAGTCAAAGTGTGTCAAGGTCTAGACTCGATGACAAATACATTGCGAAATAGAACTTGTCTGAATTAAACGTTTAATTATTTAAAAAAAAAAGTTTCCTTTATAAGGCAATAATTTTTTGCACTATCATACATACATTGTTAACGTTTATTTGGTGCACAATTCTTTTTTTTACGCTATGGTATTCTATTTAAAACAATATACGAGAAAGTTTAAGGGAGATCATTCCCACTTTACTTTTCTGACATTTATGAGTTAGAAAAAAATACATATTTAAAAAACAACAAATATGCCTCCAAATCTGTACACACAAAACAATACAATCAATATTCAATCACAATTTTTTAAAAATATACATAGTCTCCCCTCGAAAGTCCAACCTGGATGCCATTAAATGGAATTAAAATAATAAACATCGTACTCATCGCTTTTTTAAAATATCGTCTCGCTCTTCTATCTCTACATTACAATAATGCTAAAAGTTGGAGAAAAAACATCTTTTTACAAGCTTTTTTACAAGCTTTTATTTAACTCACTTCCTCTGTCGTAAGTCGTCAGTCGACAGTCTGTCGTCAGTCTAGACGGAAACGCAGGAGTGAAAATTCGGACAGTTCTACTTGACCGACACGATTCACAGTTGGCACGTGGGTCAAGACATGAAGACAATGCAATCTGAAACTAAATTTGACTTAATTGGATGCCTAATTGATTTTTTATGAATTAATTAAAATTTGGACCGAATTAGTAGGCATGTCTAGCCGACCACACCACACGCGTCATCAATAGCTGCGCCATCACGACCACGTAATGGCTGCGTTCAAAAACCATTGCGCGCCTACTGAACGTGATATTCAGTAGGCGCGCAATGGTTTTTAGTCATGTAACTCTATTGTAGATAAAACATGTAAAGTACTGAAAAAAAAATTCATAAAAAACGTTTTAATAACAAGCTTTTATGTAATGATGCACTAAAAAGTAGAAAATAAATTATAGACTACTATTTAAATAACTATAAAGAAAAGCGTGGGTGTCTTCCTTAACATTAGTAAAGGTATCCAATAGATACTAAAGTGACCCACGCTTTTCTTTATAGTTATTTAAATAGTAGTCTATAATTTATTTTCTACTTTTTAGTGCATCATTACATAAAAGCTTGTTATTAAAACGTTTTTTATGAATTTTTTATTTAACTCACTTCCTCTGTCTGTCGACAGTCTGTCGTCAGTCTAGATAGAAACGTAGGAGTGAAAATTCGGAAACTTCTACTTGACCGATACGATTCACAGTTGGCACGTGGGTCAAGACATGAAGACAATGCAATATGAAACTAAATTTGACTTAATTGGATGCCTAATTAATTTTTTATGAATTAATTAAAATTTGGACCGAATTAGTAGGCATGTCTAGCCAACCACACCACACGCGTCATCACCTTCAATAGCTGCGCCATCACGTAATGGCTGCGTTCAAAAACCATTGCGCGCCTACTGAACGTGATGTTCAGTAGGCGCGCAATGGTTTTTAGTCATGTAACTCTATTGTAAATAAAACATGTAAAGTACTGAAAACAAAATTCATAAAAAACGTTTTAATAACAAGCTTTTATGTAATGATGCACTAAAAAGTAGAAAATAAATTATAGACTACTATTTAAATAACTATAAAGAAAAGCGTGGGTGTCTTCCTTAACATTAGTAAAGGTATCCAATAGATACTAAAGTGACCCACGCTTTTCTTTATAGTTATTTAAATAGTAGTCTATAATTTATTTTCTACTTTTTAGTGCATCATTACATAAAAGCTTGTTATTAAAACGTTTTTTATGAATTTTTTTTTGTTAGCTTAAATTGAATAGAAACAAAAAATGGGTTGGTGGCGAGGCCTTTCCAAAACATGTGAGGAGAGACAAGCAATTTTATTTTTCCAATGAAAGCTAAAGACAATTTCTTTTTTTTTCATTTTTCATTTATTTAAATTCTTATCACTAAAGCAGCTTTTTTAACAACTTTCATTACTTAAGTTTTGTCAACAAATATTCATTACAGTTTTGACCAATCACTGTGTGGCTTTCAATATACCGCCTGTTTGTCTAATACACGAATCGGAATTGACAATTTTTTTTTAATCACATATTTTTCATAATCTATTTTAATGGTACTTTTCTATAACCGTATCTATCCACAAAACGAGGAGAGAAAAGGATTTTAATGACTTGAACCCTCTACTATGTTTTACTCAGCTTGGAACATTTTTAAAATAATGAGCACTTAATTACATCTTTGAAGATTTAATTTCTTATAATTAATTAAATAATTAGACCTTTAAAAGCATAAAATACTTATTTTAAAAAATCACTCATGTAAGTACTGATGTTTTAAGTGATGAGAGAAACACATCCCAGAATATGAGCCCGTCGATTCGAAAAAAAAAACCGGCTAAAATTAATTTAATAAATCGATTTGATAAAAAAAAAAATTCTTTTTACCAAGATAGATTTGAGTGCTAAAACCAATTAATCATGTCATTATTTGAAACACATACAGAAATATAAAATTAAATAAGAAATTTATTAAACATCTAATTATGTCGAAGTTTACGTCAAAGATAATTGTCATTGGGTCTTTACATTCAGGTCAAATTTAAAAAAAAATTAGGCGAAATTTTTTCGCAAGTTTCGCCCCATGACGAAGACAAAGGCACAAAGCATTAAAGTAAAAACTTTTAACCGTTTGCTTACGATGAACCTACAAGACCTAGAATTGTGAAACTCGATTTTTGGTTCATCAGATTTTAATTTTTAAAATATATAACGTCCGCGGGTTATTTGTTTGACATAAAATTGAGATTGTAATAAACTAAATAATTTTAGTTAACTGCAGTTTACAATCTCATTTATTGCTTTTGATAAAAAAAACTTGAAAAATCCTGTGCAATTGCATTTACTTATTCTTGACGTTATTTCAAGCCAATCAGATGATGAAAAAATAACCAAATTGTTTTACTGTTAAACAGTTCTCATGTGTGGTTAAATAGATTGGTAATAAAATGTATATTTCAATGTGTACCTATTAAAGGTAATTAAAATTGTTTAAAATGGTATTTATGGCTTTTCGTCATTTATGGCATTAGTGAAATATACGTCTGACAACGTATGTTCATTATGTTAATGTATGTGGATTATGTGAAGCTAGGATTGCGATGTTTGTCCACATTGTGCTTGTGTATAGTGTATGGTGTTTGGTGTTATCAAACTTGTGCATGGTGTTGTCGTTTTTTAAAAAAATGTGTATGGTGTTGACCTAGTTCTGTAGGTAAATGGTGTTTTACAATTTGTTGTGAGTGTGTATGTGAAACGTAATTGGTGTTTTACAATTTGTTGTGAGTGTGTACGTGAAAAGTAATTGGTGTTTTACAATTTGTTGTGAGTGTGTACATGAAACGTAATTGGTGTTTTGCAATTTGTTGTGAGTGTGTATAGGAAACGTAAATGGTGTTTTGCAATTTGTTGTGAGTGTGTACATGAAACGTGATGGTGTTTTACAATTTGTTGTGAGTGTGTACATGAAACGTGATGGTGTTTTACAATTGGTTGTGAGTGTGTATAGGAAACGTAAATGGTGTTTTGCAATTTGTTGTGAGTGTGTACATGAAACGTGATGGTGTTTTACAATTTGTTGTGAGTGTGTATGTGAAACGTAATTGGTGTTTTACAATTTGTTGTGAGTGTGTACATGAAACGTAATTGGTGTTTTACAATTTGTTGTGAGTGTGTACATGAAACGTAATTGGTGTTTTGCAATTTGTTGTGAGTGTGTATAGGAAACGTAAATGGTGTTTTGCAATTTGTTGTGAGTGTGTACATGAAACGTGATGGTGTTTTACAATTTGTTGTGAGTGTGTACATGAAACGTGATGGTGTTTTACAATTGGTTGTGAGTGTGTATAGGAAACGTAAATGGTGTTTTGCAATTTGTTGTGAGTGTGTACATGAAACGTGATGGTGTTTTACAATTTGTTGTGAGTGTGTATGTGAAACGTAATTGGTGTTTTACAATTTGTTGTGAGTGTGTACGTGAAACGTGAAGGTGTTTTACAATTTGTTGAGGATGTTACATCAAATGAAATATAGATGGACCCATACAAGTAGCCTACACTTAAAAAGCCCATTGAAATGTATTGCTTTTGTAGGCTACTTAAAAGATTAAAATTTAAAATAAGTTATCGTCATATTGTTAAATTAAGCACCGTTTTCACCCAAACCTGACCTTGAATGACTTACCTTCACCTTGCTCTGTGTCTAATGTCTGAGCTCAAACTTAATAAAACAATCCAAGTCTATCCACTGTATCCGCTGTATCCACAGGAATTTCACGTCCCACATAAATATCCACACCGCACTGATCCAGGTATCTGAACACTTTGGTGGGTGTGGTGGATGCGGTGGCAGCTTTATCACATTGCTGAGGACAGCCACGCCCCCTAATTACCATAGATCACACCAACACAAAACATCTCAATGTATTCAAGTGGACAATACGTCACGCCTCTGGTCAACTGTTGCCTCACCTGACCAATGGGAAACTTCACCCATCGATTGTGGGCGTGGCGTCACCAGATGACCAATGGCTGGACACTGTCCGTGAGGGTCAGCGACCAATGGCGTCACGACAGCCTGAGGCTAACGATGTAGCGATTAATTACCTACCTGTTGGACAGGTGACGATTGGATCACCTGCTGAATGCTGACCTTGGTTCAAGGTTACTGTGGTATAAGGACATCAACCAGACGCTAATGTCTGATGCACGAGCACAGTGGACATGACCATCGTCATCAACACGACTGTCAGTGTAGGGTGGGAAAGGCAAATGACCATCGACATATGCCCCTCAAATTATGACCAGAAAAATATGCCCCTCAAATTATGACCATCAAAATATGCCCCTCAAATTATGACCATCAAAATATGCCCCTCAAATTATGACCATCAAAATATGCCCCTCAAATTATGACCATCAAAATATGCCCCTCAAATTATGACCATCGAAATATAACCCTCAAAATATGACCGGGAAAATATACCCATCAAAATATTCACATTAAATATTCTCTTATAAGTAACCCTCGTTTTATGCACTTTAACACGTAAGTCATACCCATCCCAAAATGCCCTACAAAAAAGTAAGTGGCAATAGGTGATCAAATGGTCCAACAAACTTAGAAAATCTGCATCAAAATAACAAAATATCTACGTCTGGGTATATACATGACACAATATCTACGTCTGGGTATATACATGACACAATATCTACGACTGGGTATATACATGACACAATATCTACGTCTGGGTACAGTGGCGTAGCGAGGTCGGGTGTCACCCGGTGCGGCACTTAATGGTGTCACCCCCCCCCCCCCCCCAGAGGCGTTGCGACCCTTCCCGGGGACAAACTTTCATGTTTTCGATTTGCACCCCCCCCCCACAAGTTTTTCTCTATATATTTTGCTATTTTTTGCCTTGGTGTCACCCCCTAAATGGTGTCATCCGGTGCGGTCCGCACCCCCCGCCCCCCCCCCCCCTCGCTACGCCCCTGCCTGGGTATATACATGACACACAATATCTACACTTGGGTTATACATGACACAATATCTACACTTGGGTTATACATGACACAATATCTACACTTGGGTTATACATGACACAATATCTACACTTGGGTTATACATGACACAATATCTACACTTGGGTTATACATGACACAATATCTACACTTGGGTTATACATGACACAATATCTACACTTGGGTTATACATGACACAATATCTACACTTGGGTTATACATGACACAATATCTACGACTGGGTATATACATGACACAATATCTACGACTGGGTATATACATGACACTATATCTACGACTGGGTATATACATGACAAAATATCTACGACTGAGTATATACATGACACAATATCTACGTCTGGGTATATACATGACACAATATGGATTAACATCATCTTTTTCCCATTCGTGCCCAAGACACGAGCGCAGACGAAGTAGAGTTCTTCTGTTTCAATGACCTCTGTATACGAGGGTATAGTGTGGCAAACACTGCCTAGTCTCCTTGGTTTCCTCTACGTGTAGTCAGGTCCCTATCGGAGCTTGCAGGACTCTATGACGTCATTTAGACTCGAGTCCGGGATCCGAACTATAGACTTTCGAGATAGCAGTCGTAAGCTTTATCATTATATTTTATTTGGTTTATATCTGTGTTTGGTTTATGTTTGCGTTTGGTTTATATTCGTGTTTGGTTTATATCTGTGTTTGGTTTATGTTTGTATTTGGTTTATATTTGTGTTTGGTTTATGTTTGCGTTTAATTTATATTTGTGTTTGATTTATGTTTGGGTTTGGTTTATATTTGTGTTTGGTTCACGTGTCAGTAAAATGCGATCAAGACAGTCTAAAAACACCGAGTATGCTAACTGCACCAATATCTGATATCTTTAGCTCCCAATCTGTAACCTCTGATATCTTTAGCTCCCAATCTGTAACCTCTGATATCTTTAGCTCCCAATCTGTAACCTCTGATATCTTTAGCTCCCAATCTGTAACCTCTGATATCTTTAGCTCCCAATCTGTAACCTCTGATATCTTTAGCTCCCAATCTGTAACCTCTGATATCTTTAGCTCCCAATCTGTAACCTCTGATATCTTTAGCTCCCAATCTGTAACCTCTGATATCTTTAGCTCCCAATCTGTAACCTCTGATATCTTTAGCTCCCAATCTGTAACCTCTGATATCTAGCCCTCTGCCTCTACCCTCTGATATCTACATGAGCCCCCCCCCCCCTGCCCCTACCTTGATGACAACGCCAGAAAACGTCCCAATTTGTCTCCCATCTCGACATCATCTGTTGCATTGTGTCCGGTCATTGTGTGGTCACGTGATGGCCACCTACCCAAATTATCCCGAGCTCGCGAGATGTTAAAAACTAATTAAACCCCGGCCATAGATTCGTGTTTTGGACCCGTCACTCCAAGCGCCGTCCACACGGGCACGCGAAGACTTCTAATAGCCACCATACAGTCTATTAGCCCGGACAGCTTAGCGGTGCCCGCGCCCCGGGGGTGTTGGGGCGGCGGACAAATGACTCGGTTAAGTCCCGGGTCAATATTGACATTCCTACCGGGGCGGGCGCGGGGGCGGGGACGGCGTGAAGCAGATCAAGGGAGTCGGCCATTCTTCTCCCTTCACCCTGGGTCTTTTAGCGCCCCACCCCGTTCTAGAACTGGGGTGTGGGGTGGCCGGCGTGACGTCACGGTAATTACAGTGTGACAGAGAGGTGAAAGGGCACAAAGATGATTAACTGTGACAATAGCCAGTCATCAGGGCACTTCCGCTTGTGTGTGACCAATCAAATGAATATGTGTGAACTTTGACCCTGAGTACTAGCGAAACCTGATTAGATTACTGATTAAACTACAGGTGTATTAATTGGCTTTAAAAAGTTGTATCCGGCATGATCACCGGCTGGAAAATGTGCCGAAAAATTGTGAGGATTTCAAACGTTCAAAAATTGTGTTGATATCAAACGTTCAAAAATTGTGTTAATATCAAGCGTTCAACAGACGTAAATTGTGCTGATATCAAACGTTCAACAGACAAAAATTGTGTTGATATCTAACGTTCAACAGAAAAAAATTGTGTTGATATCAAACGTTCAACAGACGTAAATTGTGTTGATATCAAACGTTCAACAGCCATAAATTGTGCTAATATCAAACGTTCAACAGACAAAAATTGTGTTGATATCAAACGTTCAACAGACAAAAATTGTGTTGATATCAAGCGTTCAACAGACAAAAAATAAAAGAAATGATTAGATCAATCTGAATTACGATCTCAGCATATTATTTTGAAGGGACAGTGTGATCAAACCTATGCTCAGTCGCTCTTACCTAACGTGATCAGGTACCAGCTTGACGTGACCAGGTACCCACACATTGTGTGGAAATATTTTCTTCATTAACAACACAAATTGTGTGACATTATATCTGCATTAACAACAAATTGTGAGAAAATATTGTCTAGCGGATTCAGTAGAGGACGTCTATCATGTTGACGAATCTGATATTTAACCCACCCCATATCAACCACCACGAGCTAAGCGGGAATTCCCGAGCCGTTTTCTACCAACATTGCCTGCATCAACAGCAGATTCCATCAGCGCATGCCCGTCACCCCAGCATAGCCGTCACCCCCCCCCCCCCCCCCTCACCAAACCCCGGACCGACAGCTCGAACAAAAGGTATCAGTGGCAGTGAGCACGGCCAATTTGCGCCCAGGTAAGTTCTTTTGTCTCACCTGCCGGCCGGTAGGTTCCATTGTCTCGCATGGCAGGATGTTAATGCCACCCCACCCCCTCCCCAGTGGCCCGACCCACGCAATCTTTTGATAATCAGAACTTTAAACTGACCATTGAATGAGCACTCCATGTCAGCAGCCTTCTAGACCTGCCAGGCTTGACCGGTGTCCAGTTTCACACGCCGGTCTCTAGCACTGGGCCCTGGCCATTCTGGTGGCTGAACCGCTAGCAGACGTCAGCTAACTAGCAGCTAGACCAGCCCTACCCCAGAACACCCCCCCCCCCCCCATCAGAACAATACCCACATCATGGACAAACACCTTCCCCTATTACCACACATAACATAAACATAACTATACATCATATAGGCATATATATATATATATATATATATATATATATATATATATATATATATATATATATATATATATATATATATATATATATATATATATATATATATATGGTAATAATTTGTTATTAATATTATGGACGTGTAGTTTGAACATGTTCACCAACTTTTGGACGTCGAGTTAATCTGTTTGTATGATCTTGCCGTATAAAGTAATTGTAGGGTCAGAGACCCAATACCTGACTCGAGTATTCATGTGCTTTATCGCTTGACCACGGCGTTCCCAATGTGATTTGTGTAAGTAATTTTCTTTCTGTTGTTCACTGGACACATTCCACCTTGCTTACATGGACGAAGTGAAGCCATAATTTGTTTATAAACAAAATGTATGTTCCAAGTGGGGCACTCATCATATTCACCTTTGTGTGCATACAGCTGTAGGTGCTCACCCTAACGTTATAAACACCATTGTTACCTGCTTGGTGCCGCTGCTGCTAAAATCTTGATTTTATGACATAAGAATTGTCACATGAATCAACATAAGAATTGTCACATGAATCAGTATACCCCTCCCCCCACCTGTTTGTCAGTGTAGAAGTGTTTTGTTTTTTGTTAGCGTGAAGAATTCTGGAGAAATCTAAGACGACATACCACCAACAACACGACACACCACCAACACATGACACACCACCAACACACGACACACCATCAACACATAACACACCACCAACACACGACACACCATCAACACATAACACACCACCAACACATAACACACCACCAACACATGACACACCACCAACACATGACACACCATCAACACACGACACACCACCAACACACGACACACCATCATCACATGACACACTATCAACACACGACACACCATCAACACACGACACACCATCAACACACGATGTACCAGCCGACGGAGACTATCTTCTGGAAGTTTCTAGGCTTGTCGTGTTGTTTTGGCTACACTACTCATATATTTTCATACGTCCTTTTGTCCAACACCCAAGTCTATGCGGTACTAAAATATTTTCATACGTCCTTTTGTCGAACACCCTAGTCTATGCGGAACTAAAATATTTTCATACGTCCTTTTGTCGAACACCTAAGTCTATGCGGAACTAAAATATTTTCATACGTCCTTTTGTCGAACACCTAAGTCTATGAGGTACTAAAATATTTTCATACGTCCTTTTGTCGAACACCCATGTCTATGCTGAACTAAAATATTTTCATACGTCCTTTTGTCGAACACCCTAGTCTATGCTGAAAAAAAATATTTTCACAGATGATATACGCACTTAAGAAGCAAGTCCTTGTTAATTCTAAAATAAAATATTTTCACAGATGATATAGGCACTTTAGAAGCAAGTCTTTGTTGGTCTAAAATAAACTGTTTTCACAGAAGATGCCGACATCCTTGGTAAAATACAAATCAATATTGGAACACCAACACACATGGGATGCGTGTAAATATTGTTGTCACACGTTATGGACGACAGACTTTTGTATGACGACAGGCCGTGGGATGACAGTGTCACGTAGGAGCCGTGTGACAGTGTCACTCTTGTCCCGTGTTCTCACCTCCACCCAGCGACCGCCGACACCGCGGAGGTGGTAGGGTAATAAAAACACCCCGGTCAATATTGTCCTTCTGACTTCTACACCCCGCGCTGAATGTACCTTGTAAGGGAGAGAATTTGTCTTGTTTTCACACGATCAAAGACCGGGATTCCCCGCTTGTTTTTTGACGGGGTAAACACGCCGGCCAGTGCGTGTCTATGTTTTGCTAACGTTTCTTTGATCCAGGCCTGACTGCGGGCCATTTCGGCGGCTAGTTTCATCCACGTATTCATTTCGTTCAGTTTGTTGGTCTCACTCGCCATTGGTCGCCTATGGCCAATTTGATCGGAAATTTGTCATCGGTTTTTTATGCGTTCAGAACACGAACTTTGTCAAATTTTCTCAGGCTGAGTTGGGCAAGATATATCTGGAATATCTTTGTTCTCGCCTAGTGGGGTGAGTTTTGTAGCTCTCAGTCATGTAGCCCTAAATCCTATAGCTCTGAGTGTTATAGGTCTTTATGCCGTAGCCCTCAAATTTCGAGCAATCAGTGTTGTAACCCTCACACAGTATTATAACCCTCACACAGTATTGTAGCCATCTTTATTTTATATAAATATATATATATATTATATGAACTTCAACCAGATCCGTTTTTTACTTTCGCGTATATGAAGTGTAGAGGAAGTATTGTAATCGTGCAATTTTTATTTTTTTTTACCTCCCTGAGTCGGAAAAATATAGTTTTGCAAGCTTGTTCGTATGTTTGTGTATGTGTATGTTATGTGTATGTGTGTGTATGTGTGTCTGTGAACACGATAACTTGAGTACCGTTACAGCTAGGTTGATGAAATTTCATATATAAGTATTGCATCAAATGTGTAGATCTTTATCAACGTTTCAGTGATTTCCGGTAAACGGAATGAAACTTATTCTACTTTTAATTTTTCAAAAACCTATAACTTGAGAACTGTTCAGGATATGTGAACGAAATTTCATCTCTAAGTAAAACAACTTATTCTCTGCCTTCTATCAAATTTTGAGTTATTTACGTTGCAGTAAGTAGTAATTTACGCTATTTCCGATTTCTAAAAAAAACAACCGAATATGAATTTATAATATTCCGCACTATTATAGAGATGTTGTTTGCCGTTCACTTGGTGCGCAATTATTTTTTCTACGAGATTCTATTCTATTTTTAAAAGTTTAATGAATTAAAAATTGTTTAAAATCATGTCTATATCCCGAGTTGTCATCCCCCGTAGTGTTATATAAGAAAACTGGAGAAAGTTTAAGGGCGTTTATTATTTTTAATTTTACATTATTTAAAAAAAAAGAGATTAAAAAATTAACGTATAAATCTACTGTGATATTTTATTTTTCCTCCTTGACATTTTTTTTTGAGTCGACAAGACGTTAAAAAATAAATAAAAATAAAATAAAAGCCATCATTTTTTTCCAAGCGTCAGGGATAATCATCATCGAAGTATACAGTATAACCCCCCCCCCCTCCCGACATCCATCTGTTGACGGTAATTCACCCGACCTGTGAAGGGGGACAGGTTTCCCGTGAGTGTAAGCCGGTAAAAAACCGGTCTGCCGGTGGGTACGCTAGCCAGGCCCTCAATGGGCCCTCGTCTCCCACACAAGTGCTGTCACAATGGGCGCGCCCCGCCCCATTGTGTCCGGCTAATGAACGGTCAATATTTGTAGGCCATTCTCCCTGCCACCGGGCCAGTCAGGGACTCAATGGACTCCTCACTTCATTAATAAGCCACAGGGCCGCGGGGAAGGCGCGGGTTCGAATCGTACTTGGACACAGCTTCCAAGGCTGTTAGGACGGTCAATTGGTGCGGACAAAACGAAAAAACAACAACACAAAACGGCGGGGTGGAGGGGGGGGGGTGGAGGACGTGTCGTCTGCTCTAACGAGAGTAACACGTCATTGATGACGTAGTAACACGTCAGTGATGACGTTTTTATATCTCACTCGGGAGATATTAGTCTCATCGCTCTTGTCTTTTCTAGCTGTGCTAAATCTGGGTAGAGAGTGGACACTCCGGGCAGTTACGTGGACAGTGGTCAGTCGGACACGGCTGGGATGGCCAGCGATGATTAGAAAACAATTGTTTGAATGTAACATCCACCATCGTCTGCATGGAGAAGCCTTGACCCCGGGTGCTCAAAGCAATGTTTACAGTTGAATGTCTAAAGTTGGAAATGGGATGAAATTAAAACTGGGCAGTCTGAATGAGCAGTCTAGTGGTCTGATTCAACTTAGCATATGACGTCATCACACTCCGCTAAAGCTAGAGAATCAAGCAACTATTCAACTTAACATGTAAACTTATAATCTCGATATCAACACACACATACATCAGGTGAGCTAGAGAAATCATGAACCAGAGTTTTTTTCAGGCATCGCTTGGGGGGATGGGCGGAGGGGGGGGGGGTATAATCATCATCACCGGCAGACCGTTTTTTTTACCGGCTTACACTCATGGGAAACCTGTCCCCCTTCACTGGTCGGGTGAATAGGGCTGGTAAGTAGGTCACCAACCAGCTCTATGTCTCATGCAGGTTTTATTGAGCCGTATAACTGGTTGGTGACCTACTTACCAGCCCTATTACCGTCAACTGTCGGATGTGAGGGGGGGGGGGGGCTGTTATACTCCGATGATGATATTCTATAAGAAAATATTTACTTTAAACAGAATTCGCCCCATTCCCAACATGGAAAACCTAAGTGCCCCCCCCCCCCCCCCCCCCGTAGAAAAATGTCTGAATGAAACCCTGTCACCAACAAACAAGGCAAACAGTTGACCAATAACGATTGGACTTTCAAGCTTCATGTAACCACAATATACGAGGTCTGTGTATGATCTGTCTATAAAGTCGTCTGGTCGTATTTGAGTGTATCGTCTTTAGGTTGTATTTGCCTGAATGTATGTAATCGGCTTATAACAATAATCGTACCAATTGTTGCACCAATCATTACAACAAACATCAAACCAATCATTACACCAAATATCACACCAATCATTAAACGAATCATTACACCAATCATCATACCTATAATCATACCAATTACATGACCGATAATTTCGTCTATAACATTTGACGAACCCAGACAACAAATGTAAAAAAAAAAACCAAAACAATTTTTTCAACGATCAAGACCTCCCATCTTTTATTGCTACCTCAATCTTATCATTGCATGTAGATCTATCATAACAAGTGTGGTATTTTATCTTTTCTTTCAATAACAAGTGTGGTATTTTATCTTTTCTTTCAATAACAAGTGTGGTATTTTATCTTTTCTTTCAATAACAAGTGTGGTATTTTATTTTTTCTTTCAATAACAAGTGTGGTATTTTATCTTTTCTCTCAATAACAAGTGTGGTATTTTATCTTTTCTTTTAATAACAAGTTTAGTATTTTATCTTTTCTTTCAATAAAAAGTGTGGTATTTATCTTTTCTTTTAATAACAAGTCTAGTATTTTTTCTTTCAATAGCAAGTGTGGTATTTTATTTTTTCTTTCAATAACAAGTGTGATATTTTATTTTTTCTTTCAATAACAAGTGTGGTATTTTATCTTTTCTTTCAATTTTGTCTTTAAAATAATATGACTGTAGATGGTCTTGTAGCGAGTACTTCTAATGTAGCCTAGCGTGATCATGTCACTGGCTGTAGCCTAGTGTGATCACGTTATTAGCTGTAGCCTAGCGTGATCACGTTATTGGCTGTAGCCTAACGTGATCATGTACTTTGCTGTAGCCTAGCGTGATCACGACACTGGCTGTAGCCTAGCGTGATCACATCACTGGATGTAGCCTAGCATGATGACGTCACTGGCTGTAGCCTAGCGTGGCAAGGTACTTGAACCAGTTAGAGATGTTGGAGGAGATGACGGTTGCCATGGTGACGTCGACCAAGGTCCGCGGTAGTTTCCCCTTAAAGTCTAACTCTGAGATGACGACGACACGGGTAGGTCCGGCAGGGCTGTGGAAGATATGGGAGTCGACTCAGCCTTTTTGGGTATCTGGCACAGCGGTTGTGTAGGCAAAGGATCCCCAGTGAACCCATTCTCACCTGAATACATAGATCCCCAGAGAACCTAGTCTCACCTGTTGACCTAAGACTCACCCGACGACAGACGACTCAAGACTCACCTGACGACCAAAGACTCACCTGACGACACCTGACGACCAAAGACTCACCTGACGACAGACGACCCAAGACTCACCTGACGACCAAAGACTCACCTGACGACACCTGACGACCTAAGACTCACCTGACGACAGACGACCCAAGACTCACCCGACGACCAAAGACTCACCTGACGACACCTGACGACCTAAGACTCACCTGACGACAGACGACCCAAGACTCACCTGACGACCAAAGACTCACCTGACGACACCTGACGACCTAAGACTCACCTGACGACAGACGACCCAAGACTCACCTGACGACCAAAGACTCACCTGACGACACCTGACGACCTAAGACTCACCTGACGACAGACGACCCAAGACTCACCTGACGACCAAAGACTCACCTGAAGACACCTGACGACCTAAGACTCACCTGACGACAGACGACCCAAGACTCACCTGACGACCAAAGACTCACCTGACGACACCTGACGACCTAAGACTCACCTGACGACAGACGACCCAAGACTCACCTGACGACCAAAGACTCACCTGACGACACCTGGCGACCAAAGACTCACCTGATGATCTAAGACTCACCTGACGACCTAAGACTCACCTGACGACCTAAGACTCACCTGACGACCTAAGACTCACCTGATGACCTAAGACTCACCTGACGGCCTAAGACTCACCTGACGACCTAAGACTCACCTGATGACCTAAGACTCACCTGACGACCTAAGACTCACCTGACGACACCTGAAGACCTAAGACTCACCTGACGACACCTGAAGACCTAAGACTCACCTGACGACACCTGACGACCTAAGACTCAACTGATGACCTAAGACTCACCTGACGACCTAAGACTCACCTTACGACATAAGACTCACCTGCTAGCTTCAACTTTCAACAACATGCACCCGTTGAACCCGCGGACATATTTCCCATCCGATTCCAGTTGGGGGTACTCAACACTTCCACCTGTAGAAGACACGTGCATTCAGGTCACGTGACACGAGGCTACGGGCGTCACGTGCTCGGCTGAAGGGTTGTTAGGTGGGTAGGTTGTTAGGTTGTTAGGTGGGTAGGTTGTTAGGTGGGTAGGTTGTGAAGCGCCAAGAAGCCAATAGTTGTCGATCAGTCACTACATCCTACCTGTACAGATCTGATTACCTGTAATGACGTCACTACATCCTACCTGTACACATCTGATTACCTGTAATGACGTCACTACATCCTACCTGTACATATCTGATTACCTGTAATGACGTCACTACATCCTACCTGTACATATCTGATTACCTGTAATGACGTCACTACATCCTACCTGTACAGATCTGATTACCTGTAATGACGTCACTACATCCTACCTGTACAGATCTGATTACCTGTAATGATGACGCTGTTTTCTGTTTGCTCCACCGTCTGTATGACGTCAACAAACTCCCGGGGTGAGATGACTCCTGCACCCAGGCCATTCGTCCTGATCAGCTGCACCCAGGCCGTCTGAAAACGTCAGTGTACACTTAGTCAGGTGCTACCTTTTTAAACCTTTCGGGGCAGGTGAAGTAGAGTTCACCTGTTTTAGTACCACGGCCTATGAAGTGAAAGAGTGGTCAGCACTATGCCTTTATTTTACCCATCAGAGACGTATTACGAACTCAAGACTTTCGGGTTAATAGTCTAACGCTCTACTAATCGACCACACCGTCCCTCCTCTTAGTCACATGGTCTCCAATGTTAGAAGACTGTGCTATAAATATACCCTGTCTTTTGAAAGCTCCGTTTATTCTTGGGTCCCTAAACCAGGCGGCACAGTGAGGAGAGATGGGGGTCTTAGCATTTCCGGTAGTTGACAGACAGTCTTAATATTTTCGGTAGTTGACAGTCTTAACATTTCCGTCAGTTGACAGACACTGTCCTAGAGTAACATTTCCGACAGCTGTTGTCCATTGCTTACGTCAGATATCCGCTGGATCTCTCGGACTTCTTGGACGTCCGTATCCCACTCGGTCCTTCTCGAGCCCGGCGTGAGGGACACCGTTTCCATGACAACTTTCAGCGGCGCATTCACCTGGATGGTCTGACGGTTGCTATGGAAACAAAACGATTTACAAGTCATACTTGATGTTGTCAAGTATAAAAAATAAAAAGCGAGAGAATTGAATATTTAGGTACATCAAAATTTGAGGCCTAATTTATAGGAGACTAAAGAGAAGTGAATATTTGATACATCAACATATTAGGCATAACTTTAGAAAACTATCTATTACTGCTCAACAATTATGTTACTAACTCTCATACACTCAATGTTACCTAAGCTGAAACCTCTAGTAAAACCGTTAGAACAAGAAGACGAAGATCAACAATCACAACAAAGAACAACCACCACAACAATCACCAAAAAGAACAACCACCACAACAACCATCACAAAGAACAACCACTACAACAACCACCACAAAGAACAACCACCACAACAACCACAACAAAAAACAACATCCACAACAACCACCACAACAACCACTACAACAACCACAACACAAAAACAACATCCACAACAACCACCACAAAGAACAACAACCACCAAGATCAATCACAACAAAGAACAATAGCCACAACAAAGAACTGACAACACTTACATGGAACAGTTGTGGCGTTCAGAGGGTTTGGCTTCTATCAGTATGTTTTCCTGTGGAAATGTCAGAGGTATTAGGAAGGCTATGATTTGTTAAAATGTCAGAGATATTGGGGGTGGAGGGGGGGGGAGGGCAATGATTTGTTAAAATGTCAGAGATATTGGGGAGGAATGGATACTTTTTTAAAACTTCAAAATGTAATTATTTTTAGGGAAGGCTTATTTTAATTTTATTTAATTTTTAAAAAAGATGTTTTATATATACATGAAGATCTGTAATAAGTATTTTAATTCTACACGTTAAGCCTTCTATAGAACTAGCTGCGTACCCGTGCTCCGCCACGGATTATCTTTTTTAAATGTACCAACTTGGGAACAGAACAGAACAAAACTAAACACAAACACAACGCAAACACAAAAGAAAACACAATATAAACACAAACGATAACGCAAACACAAAAACAATGCAAACACAAACACAATGCAAGCATAAATGCAAACGCAAAAAACACAAAAGAAAACACAAACGCCAACGCTAACGCAACTCGCATAACATGAACACAACTTACATGCAAACATAAACGCATAGTGCGCACAGTCTAGCCCGGTGGCCAAATTGCACCCTACCAGGACGCCGGCGGAATTTCTTTTTAAAATACTTCCCCTGGCAGAATTATTTAATATTTTGATTAATTAGTTTTTTCGACCCTACTGTAATTAAAATGTATCCAGTTTTTTCAAAGAATCTTAGCGAAAATATTTTTGACATTGATCCGTTTAATATCCTTTAGCAATGTGCGTTTATTTAATATTTTCTTTACGTTATGCCAAAGAGTAAAAACTTTGGCAACTATAAAATAAATTTAAATCGTTATATAAACAAACCCGACTCTATTTCATTTAGTATGACAATGCGATGCAATTTAAATGCACTACATGGTTTGATGTTTACCTTTATGGTTCCAAAATCAATAGCGATGACGGAAGGAAGGAAGGACTGACACACTACCACCAGCGTTATATTATAGATAGTATAGATACCTGATCTGACTAAAGATAAAATAAGCCTATTCTCCCCAAGAAAATTAGCACTATTGAGGCTTACAGTATTATTAGAACGCTCATTGGTGGGTTGTCGGGCATTGGTGGATTGTATGACATAGGTAATTTGTATGATATTGGTGGATAGTCTGATATTAGTGTATTATCTGACATAGGTGGATTGTCTGAGTGTGGTGGATTGTCTGATACCACTATCTGCCGCCTGAGCAATACGAGGCTATATCTCATGGGGCGGTGTGGTCAAACGGTTGAGCCACAACCTGAAAGTCTCGAGTCTGACGGACTTCCCTGAGTCACCCAATTCTGTGGGCATCTTACGGTGAAGAAAGTAAAGTCGAGCAAACATAGGCTGATCACAGCTGTCCCTTCAGGTACCGAAGTCACAGGAAAAGGTCAGCTCTATCTGACTATTTCGACACGGTCACTTAATTGTAATTATTTTTATATTTCTGTTTGGTTAGTTCTGACACACACAAACAAACAACTGTCATATGCAAACATGACCTGTGCCTGTCTAAAGTTATTTTGACATTTGACTGACCTTTGATTTAGACGAGGTCTTCCACCCCACCTGGTCGTTTAACAGAGAAATCGCTCGCTCTTTGTATCGGTCAAGGTCTCCTGAGTACTCCATAACGCTGAGTCGAGAGACGGGTAAAGACTGGTTCTACAGCAAGTAAAAATAAAAAAACACCTGATTCTACAGCCGTTTAAAAAATTACTGATGGTACAAACAGGTAAAAAACTTGTTTTATGTGATGAGTCTTTGCTTAGTGTCACCTGTTGTCACCTGTTGTCACCTGTTGTCACCTATGGTCACTTGTTGGCACCTGTTGTCGTACGTAGGGGGCCAGATGAAAGCTTTTAGCGGCCACCCGATCTCTCGACATTAATTAAATAAAGGGCGTCGTTGGTCACGTGATCCGGTCCATTAGCTGACGTTTGATGTTAATTTTTGGACCACGTGACCTGGTACTGTGGCTGGCGGGTCACGTGATCAGACACACACACTACTCACACCGCATCACGTGCAGTAGGGTCACCAGTCTCCA
The DNA here is from genome assembly GCF_028476545.2 of Physella acuta. Lineage (NCBI taxonomy): Eukaryota > Metazoa > Mollusca > Gastropoda > Physidae > Physella > Physella acuta. Next base: position 853,561 of record NW_026731776.1, on the reverse strand, counting down.
CACAGAGAACCTACAGTGGGTCACCAGTCTCCACACAGAGAACCTGCAGTGGGTCACCAGTCTCCACACAGAGAACCTACAGTGGGTCACCAGTTTCCACACAGAGAACCTGCAGTGGGTCACCAGTCTCCACACAGAGAACCTACAGTGGGTCACCAGTCTCCACACAGAGAACCTACAGTGGGTCACCAGTCTCCACACAGAGAACCTACAGTGGGTCACCAGTCTCCACACAGAGAACCTACAGTGGGTCACCAGTCTCCACACAGAGAACCTACAGTGGGTCACCAGTTTCCACACAGAGAACCTACAGTGGGTCACCAGTCTCCACACAGAGAACCTACAGTGGGTCACCAGTTTCCACACAGAGAACCTACAGTGGGTCACCAGTCTCCACACAGAGAACCTGCAGTGGGTCACCAGTCTCCACACAGAGAACCTACAGTGGGTCACCAGTCTCCACACAGAGAACGTACAGTGGGTCACCAGTCTCCACACAGAGAACCTGCAGTGGGTCACCAGTCTCCACACAGAGAACCTTATTAGTTCGTCGATAGACTAGGGCGTTCGTATTAGTAATTAAAAATGGATTAAAATCATGTCTACCCTGAGTTCCCATCCCCTGTTTTTTTATATCGAGAAAGTTTAGGGGAGATCACTCCCGGTTTATTTTTTGGTATTTTAGAAAGCTTTTATGCATCTTTTGCAATATTTAAAAATTGTTAATACAGAAAATTATTCCGTACCTAGTGAACATGATAAGAAATATAAATAAAAAAATTAATTATTCATCCAATTATGTCAAATTTAATGTCACGTACCAAATTTCAAAGAAATTGATCAATTAGAAGTGCCCAAAATTTCGTTCTCCCGTTTCGATCTAGATATGCAGGATTAAGACAGACAGAAAGCAAGTAAAATAAAAGCTTGTTACAAGCACGTTTTTAATCCATATTAACAATAATGATCGAACTCAACTCATCGATTTCACTTTCGTCCATTGTAGGTATTTAAATTTGACGGTAGCAGGATGATGGTAGCAGAATGATGGTAGTGGGATGATGGTAGCAGGATGATGGTAGTAGGATGATGGTAGCAGGATGATGGTAGCAGAATGATGGTAGTGGGATGATGGTAGTAGGATGATGGTAGTAGGATGATGGTAGAAGGATGATGGTAGCAGGATGATGGTAGCAGGATGATGGTAGCAGGATGATGGTAGCAGGATGATGGTAGTAGGATGATGGTAGCAGGATGATGGTAGCAGGATGATGGTAGAAGGATGATGGTAGCAGGATGATGGTAGCAGGATGATGGTAGCAGGATGATGGTAGCAGGATGATGGTAGCAGGATGATGGTAGCAGGATGATGGTAGCAGGATGATGGTAGCAGGATGATGGTTGCAGGATGATGGTAGTAGGATGATGGTAGCAGGATGATGGTAGCAGGATGATGGTAGTAGGATGATGGTAGCAGGATGATGGTAGCAGGATGATGGTAGCAGGATGATGGTAGCAGGATGATGGTAGCAGGATGATGGTAGTAGGATGATGGTAGTAGGATGACGGTAGCAGGATGATGGTAGCAGGATGATGGTAGCAGGATGATGGTAGTAGGATGATGGTAGTAGGATGACGGTAGCAGGATGATGGTAGCAGGATGATGTTGATGATGGTGGCAGGATGATGGTAGCAGGATGATGGTGGCAGGATGATGGTGGCAGGATGATGGTGGCAGGATGATGGTGGCAGGATGATGGTAGGAGGATGATGGTAGCAGGATGATGGTAGCAGGATGATGGTAGCAGGATAGATCAATGTTTTGTTTGGCAGTAAATGTTGAGTGTAGACTAGTAGCCTTCATCGTGGTTTCGTAGCATGTACGCAGATAAGTGTCTGATTAAGTCAGATCACTTTGCGAGGTGTACTGGTGTAGTCTAAAATACGTACCAAGAGAATTTTTAGATTTTAGACCAGGGGTCTCCAAACTACGGCCCGCGGGCCGAATGCGGCCCGCGAAGTTCTCTCATCCGGCCCGCGGAGATCTTTGTCCAAGGAAAAATCGTCTGTTGGTGATGGCTGAGGAACTTTGCCCAGAAAAATTAAAGACATGCCTAGAAGAAACTGGCCCCCGAACTGAAATTTGATGGGTAATGCGGCCCTCGGAATGAAAAGTTTGGAGACCCCTGTTTTAGACCAACCGTCACACTTATGTGAAACATGGGAGGTAACTAAAACTTTTATTAAATGTGAGTAAAACAGTGGTTATCTCCCGTGTACATCACTAAACTGCCTGTCAAAAAGTATTTCCTGTTTAATACAAGTTTAGTTAACTTCAGCTAGGATACTACATCGTGTTAAAAATAAACAAAGCTTGCTTGTTTTTAGTATGCTAGAAACTAATGTTAACTGTCGCAGTTTTTGGAATAACCCGAGATGCATTTTGTGTCGATTTTCTAAGTTTTCATACAGAAAATATGTTAAAATTAAATTGTCTTCAAATCTTTGAGTCGAGGGCTCTATCAGAAGAAACTAGCTACAGAGTCGAGGGCTCTATCAGGAGAAACTACCTACAGATGAACAGGAAAAAGTAAACTTGGATATGGGTTACCTACTATAGCTTTATAGTAATTGTGGGAAAAAGTAAACTTGGATATGGGTTACCTACTATAGCTTTATAGTATTTGTGGGACGGCGTGGTTGGGGAGCAGAGCTCAAGTTCAAAACCCAGTCGTACATGGGCCAACCCAGCTATGATGGGTGGGCAATTGAGTCCGAGGTAGAAGATTAAAAAAACCTCTACTTCATCTGTCCTAATACATTTATATAAAGATGTAATATTTAAGAAGCGAATATAAATTGTAGAGCAAGTTGTCAAATTATTTTCATGTAAGGTAATTTTATCAATGCATGTATGGGTTGTCTAATTATTTTCATGGGTTGTCTAATTATTTCCATGTAAGGTAATTTTATCAATGCATGTATGGGTTGTCTAATTATTTTCATGGGTTGTCTAATTATTTCCATGTAAGGTAATTTTATCAATGAATGCATGGGTTGTCTAATTATTTCCATGTAAGATAATTTTATCAATGCATGTATGGGTTGTCTAATTATTTTCATGGGTTGTCTAATTATTTTCATGGGTTGTCTAATTATTTCCATGTAAGGTAATTTTATCAATGCGTGTACGGGTTGATTGATTAAATGAAACCTGTCGCTTACGTTTGAAAACTTTTTTGTTGTTTTGCCTGTAATCAGTGCCGGCGCCAGGTTATTTAGCGCCCTAGGCAAAACGTATTAAACGCGCCCCTCCCCCCGCAATTTTTTTCGTGCCCCCGTATTATCAGAGGCGTAGCGACCTTTTCCTTGCACCCCCCCCCTCAAACTTTCGATTTGCAACCCCCCCCCCCTCAAACTTTGAATTTATTTTTCCAACCTATTTTGGCGCCCTCCTACGGACAGGGCCCTAGGCGGCCGCCTAGTTAGCCTTATAGGTAGCGCCGGCCCTGCCTGTAATCGTTGTATATAACAGTTCTCCTGTTACGGCTGTATTAGTTCTCCCATTAGGGCTGTAAAAGTTATTCTATTTGCTACAATGTATAATGGCTGTTGACAATCTCCTACACACAAGATTGTCGAGAGAGTATCGTAGAGAGTTTCGTGATCTACGCCAGTGGAGAGTTTCGTGATCTACGCCAGTGGAGAGTTTCGTGATCTACGCCAGTGGAGAGTTTCGTGATCTACGCCAGTGGAGAGTAGCGTGATCTACGCCAGTGGAGAGTTTCGTGATCTACGCCAGTGGAGAGTAGTGTGATCTACGCCAGTGGAGAGTAGCGTGATCTACGCCAGTGGAGAGTAGCGTGATCTACGCCAGTGGAGAGTTTCGTGATCTACGCCAGTGGAGAGTTTCGTGATCTACGCCAGTGGAGAGTAGCGTGATCTACGCCAGTGGAGAGTTTCGTGATCTACGCCAGTGGAGAGTAGTGTGATCTACGCCAGTGGAGAGTAGCGTGATCTACGCCAGTGGAGAGTAGCGTGATCTACGCCAGTGGAGAGTAGCGTGATCTACTGGTGGAGGTTATCGTGATCTACGCCAGTGGAGAGTAGCGTGATCTACGCCAGTGGAGAGTAGCGTGATCTACTGGTGGAGGTTATCGTGATCTACGCCAGTGGAGAGTATCGTGATCTACTCTGGTGATCTACGCAGTCGGACCAAGCTGTTGCCAGTTTGGTGGAGACCATTTCAAATTAATGGACCACAGCAAGCAACAGACAGGCGTGAAGCTTCATGCAACATCGCACACCATTTACAACAACCACCTGCCCACACACCCACATCGGGCTAATGGCACGAACTTAGTCACATGATCTCGTCCTTGATAAAGCACTCGTGTCGCTAGCAGTTGGTGAGCTTTAAAATATAGCACGTGTCGGATGTCAACTTCACTGAACCAGATGGGTTGCAGCCGATTAACTGGGGTACAATAGAGAAAAAATACTACAAACACTACAAAAAATACTAAAAACACATAAAAAATTATACATACCACAACGATTCAAAGCTGAGAGACCCCTGTATATTGAAGAATTCGTCAATTTTGATTTGTTATTACAAGCTTTTTATTACAAGCTTTTATTTAACTTACTGTCTCTGTTATCAGTTTAGATCGAAACGGCCGAGAAAAACTTCGGGCACTTCTAACTGACAGATTCGGTTCATAGTTGGCACGTGGGTCAAGAAATGAAGATAACGCAATCTCACATCAAATTTGATTTAATTGGATGCCTAATTAATTTCTTACGTATTAATTAAAATTTTGTCCAAATTAGTAGGCTGTCTTATCCACCTTTTCCGCAATATTACATATAAACTCAGTTTCAGATCGTTTAAAAAACTAAATTATCTGTCCCTAATAGCCGTCACTATTCCTACCCGGCTCTACGATTGTAAACATTTGGCGTTAACCAAAGTTCACCAGACCGGTGGGGGTGGGGATGGTAGCGATATGCCAAAAGAGGAAGGGAGGGTGCGACTAGGCGCGCTTACGTGGTGTTGGTGGTGTCCCGCATAGTCCCCACGTAGAGAATTATAAACACCTTTTGTCCATCCGTTTCAGGTCCAACGGGGAGGTTACATGAATAAAGCAGTGACATAAACAGGGAGGTCACATAAACAGTTAGGTCACATAAACAGGGAGGTCACATAAACAGGGAGGTCACATAAACAGGGACGTCACATAAACAGGGAGGTCACATAAACAGGGAGATCACATAAACAGGGAGATCACACAAACAGGGAGGCCACATAAACAGGGAGGTCACACAAACAGGGAGGTCACATAAACAGGGAGGTCACATAAACAGGGAGGTCACACAAACAAGGAGGTCACATCACATAAACAGGGAGGTCACATCACATAAACAGGGAGGTCACATCACATAAACAGGGAGGTCACACAAACAGGGAGGTCACATAAACAGGGAGGTGACATAAACAGGGAGGTTACATAACATAAACAGGGAGGTCACATAAACAGGGAGGTCACATAAACAGGGAGGTCACATAAACAGGGAGGTCACATAAACAGGGAGGTCACATAAACAGAATGGTAACCTGGACAAATTCCTGCTGATGCTCATGAGAGGTGGGGTGGATGTGGGGGGTGTATGTAGACGGGATGAATGTGTGAGTGTTAATTGTGTATGTCTGGGGGGGGGCGAGGGGTTAATGTATGAGATTCTAACGTCCCTTTTAACAGATGAAGAAAAAAAATGAAATCGAACAGTTTTATCATGAACACATTTTATTTTTTTCACTTTCAAATAAAAATTTGGACATAAAAAAATACAATGGCAATGTAACATCCGTTCAGCCTCTGTTTTAATCAAGTTCTAAATTTAATTAACAGATATCACTCAATCACAGAATATTTAAAACATCACGATGTCAATATCAGCACATGACGATGTCAACATTAGCACATCAGGGTGTCAACATTAGCACATGACTTGCACCACTTTGTAATGTTGTATTATGATGATGTAACTGTTGCAGTTTAGATGGTGTCTGGTCTTTGGTGGTAAATTATGTGTACAATTGGGGTAAATCGTAGTATTAGTAAGTGTGGTTGCAAGTGGGTTTACTTGTGGTGTAGGGTTTACTTGTGGTGTAGGGTTTACTTGTGGTGTAGGGTTTACTTGTGGTGTAGGGTTTACTTGTGGTGTAGGGTTTACTTGTGGTGTAGGGTTTAGTTGTGGTTTAGGATTCAGGTTTGTGGTCTGATGTGTACATATGGTATATGTCGATGTGGATAATTTTATGATTGTTTTAGTGTGTTTCATTCAATCTGTTCAATCAGAAAGTAAACATTACATCAAGAGAAAAGTGCTGAAAATAACAGCATACACGGTAAATCATGATCTGACAGAAACAGGGTGGTGGCTGCTAGCGCTGTACCGGAACATGTACCGGAACATGTACCAGAACATGTACCAGAACATGTACCAGAACATGTATTAGAACATGTACCAGAACATGTAATAGAACATGTACCAGAACATGTAATAGAACATGTACTAGAACATGTCCCAGGACATGTACAAAAACATGTATCAGAACATGTACCAGAACATGTACCAGAACATGTACTAGAACATGTACTAGAACATGTACCAGAACATGTACCAGAAAATGTACTGAAACATGTACCAGAACAAGTAGCCACAATACGTACCATCACGAGAAACCTTCTAAGCCAAGGTCAGATAAAGCTTTAGATGTTAAATAATGCTAGGGTATTTTAATACTAGGACATGTCCTCTATGTAACCAGGACATGACCAGGACTTGAGATGATCTGGGCAGGACCAAGAGATGACAGTGGCTCACAAGAAAAAACCAGGACAGAACAAAAGGTGTTACATCGACAGGACCAGGACCTGGCCACACAGGACCAGGACATGTCATGACAACACACTGTCCAGCTAAGTCCAGACAACACGCTGTCCAGACAACACACTGTCCAGACAACAGTGTCCAGACAACACACTGTCCAGCTAAGTCCAGACAACACACTGTCCGGACAACACACTGTCTAGACAACAGTGTCCAGACAACACGTTGTCCAGACAACACACTGTCCGGACAACACCGTCTCCATACAACACGCTGTCCAGACAACACGCTGTCCAGACAACACGCTGTCCAGACAACACACTGTCCAGACAACACGCTGTCCAGACAACACACTGTCCAGACAACACGCTGTCCAGACAACACACTGTCCAGACAACACGCTGTCCAGACAACACACTGTCCAGACAACACGCTGTCCAGACAACACACTGTCCAGACAACACACTGTCCAGACAACATAGTGTCCAGACAACAAATTGTCCAGTCAATACAAAAGTATAGGGGAATAGCGGTACAGAACAACAAAGAATCATATAATGGAAAAAAGATGAATGGACATCTTTACAGGCATGAGAAATACGTTTCATTAAAATAACAAAAAATATCAAATAATTACACATTTCTTTTTTCCAATGACAAAACTGTTTATGAGCGTTTGTGTATTTGAAAAGGTTTTAAAACATGTAGAGGAAAGTTTCTTGCATATAAGTTAGTGTGGTGCGTCACTAGACTATTTTTTTCAAGCAGCAAATATAGATGAGCGCTCATCTGATGTAATGCCGTTCTATTGTCTAAATTATACATTGTCTCCCCTGAGTGCTGCATTCGTCTCCCTTATGGCAGGGGAAATAATTCTTGTGCAACAAAAACGCTTTTCATTTTTTAGACGGAGAGACGCAGACAGAGAAAGAAAGAGTAAGTGAGAGACAGAGAGAACGGGGGAGGGAGAGAGAAATATATGAGTTGCCAAAGAAATTTCGCTTTTTGCGTGCCATTTTTTTCTGGTAGAGATAAGTTCTAGAGAAACAATAACGTTAGAAATGGTGAACAATATATGGAGTCAATGACAAGGTATAGTGTCAGTGGCAGTGTATAGTGTCAGTGTATAGTGTCAGTGACAGTGTATAGTGTCAGTGACAGTGTCAATGCTACCAGTAAGCGAGTGCTTTAATGTCAGCGTCGGAGCCAAAGACTTGAGGGGAAACAGGGAGGACACCAGAGGCGCCCCACCCCCTACAACAGCTGGAGGTCAAGGTTACTTGTATCACAGTACTGTATCGAACATCGACATGCCTTTGGTGATGTTTTCATCCTGCAATAGAGAGGATGGTCACTTCAAACACTGACTCCACCCATAGGATGACTCCATCCAAATACTGACTCCACCCTAATGCTGACTCCGACCAAATACTGACTCCACCCTAATGCTGACTCCGACCAAATACTGACTCCCTGTATCAAACACTGACTAGTCACAATAACCAGCTTATCACTTAACCATTTAACCAACCAGCTAACCATCCAACGATATAACCATCCAACCATGTAACCATCTAATGATTTAATGAGATAACCACGTAACCAGCTAACCATGTAACCAGCCAACCAAGTTACCAACTAACGATGTAATCAGCTAATCATACAACCAGTGAACCATGTCAACAGCTAATTATGTAACCAGTTAACCAGCTGATTATGTGAACAGGTAACCAACTAATTAAGTAACCAGCTAACCATGTAACTAGCCAACCATGTAACCAGTTAACCAGCCAACCATGTAACCAGCTAATTAGATAACAAGCCAACCAAGTTACCAGTTAACCAGCTAATCATGTGACTAGTTAACCAACTAACCATGTAACCAGTTAACCAGCTAATTATGTAACCAGTTAACCAGCTAACCATGTAACCAGTTAACCAACTAACCAGCTAACCACGTGACCAGCTAACCAGCTAACCATGTGACCAGTTAACCAGGTAACCATGTGACCAGTTAACAAGCTAACCATGTAACCAATTAACCAGCTAACCATGTGACCAGTTACCCAGCTAACCATGTGACCAGTTAACCAGGTAACCATGTGACCAGTTAACCGGCTAACCATGTAACCAATTAACCAGCTAACCATGTGACCAGTTAACCAGCTAACCATGTGACCAGTTACACAGATAACCATGTAACCAGTTAACCAGCCAACCATGTAACCAGTTAACCAGCTAATCATGTAACCAGCTAACCATGTAACCAGTTAACCAGCCGACCATGTAACCAGTTAACCATGTAACAAGCTAACCATGTAACCAGTTAACCAGCCAACCATGTAACCAGTTAACCAGCTAATCATGTAACCAGCTAACCATGTAACCAGTTAACCAGCCAACCATGTAACCAGTTAACCATGTAACCAGCTAACCATGTAACCAGTTAACCAGCTAATAATGTAACCAGTTAACCAGCTAACCATGTAACCAGCTCACCTTTCGACAAGTGTCCATAAACTCTTCCACTGAGATGACCCCGTCACGGTTGGTATCCATTTTCTGATGGACGAGAGGGTTGGTCAGTTAGAGGGTTGGTAAGTTAGAGGGTTGGTCAGTTAGAGGGTTGGTCAGTTAGAGGGTTGGTCAATGAGAAGGTTGGCCAGTTAGTGGGTTGGTCAGTTAGAGGGTTGGTCAGTCAGAGGGTTGGTCAGTTAGAGGGTTGGTCAGTTAGAGGGTTGGTCAGTTAGAGGGTTGGTCAGATAGAGGGTTGGTCAGTTAGAGGGTTGGTCAGTAAGAAAGTTGGTCAGTTAGAGGGTGGGTCAGTTAGAGGGTTGGTCAGTTAGAGGGTTGGTCAGTAAGAAAGTTGGTCAGTTAGAGGGTTGGTCAGTTAGAGGGTTGGTCAGTTAGAGGGTTGGTCAGTAAGAAAGTTGGTCAGTTAGAGGGTTGGTCAGTTAGAGAGTTGGCCAGTTAGAGGGTTGGTCAGTTAGAGGGTTGGTCAGTTAGAGGGTTGGTCAGTTAGAGGGTTGGCCAGTTAGAGGGTTGGTCAGTTAGAGGGTTGGTCAGTTAGAGGGTTGGTCAGTTAGAGGGTTGGTCAGTTAGAGGGTTGGTCAGTTAGAGGGTTGGTAAGTGAGTGGTTTGGTCAGTTAGAGGGTTGGTCAGTTAGACGGTTGGCCATTGAGAGGGTTGTTCAGTGAGAGCGTTGGTCAGTTAGCGGGTTGGTCAGTTAGAGGGTTGGCCAGTGAGTGGGTTGATCAGTTAGAGGGTTTGTCAGTTAGAGGGTTGGCCAGTGAGTGGGTTGGTCAGTTAGTGGGTTGGTCAGTTAGAGGGTTGGTCAGTTAGAGGGTTGGTTTTGTCGGGGTCTAGTTTGATTGATTATGCAAAAATGTATTAATGTTAAAGCGTGTAATTACTTGATGATTTGTAACCATTTAATGATGTAATGACCTGTGTGTATTGAGCTGTGTGTAATGACCTGTGTGTAATGACCGACTAACCTGGAAGACACGGTCCACGTGCTCACGGGCCGTGGTCTCGTCAATAGACGGCTCCGTGTAGCGGCCCATCATCTCGTAGATTGACGTCACTATGTCCAGCATCTCGTCCTTGGTGATGACGCCATCACCGTTGACGTCATACAGGCTAAACGCCCACTGGAGACGCTCCTGGAATGTTCCTCTTGACAAGACAGACAGGCCCATGACGAACTCCTGGAACAGGCAGATAGACAGACTTATGACACAATCCTACGACAGACAGATAGACAGACAGACAGACAAACAGACAGACAGGCCCATGACGAACTCCTGGAACAGGCAGATAGACAGACTTATGACACAATCCTACGACAGACAGACAGACAGACAGACAGACAGACAGACAAACAGACAGACAGGCCCATGACGAACTCCTGGAACAGGCAGATAGACAGACTTATGACACAATCCTACGACAAAAAGACAGACAGACAGACAGACAGACAAACAGACAGACAGGCCCATGACGAACTCCTGGAACAGGCAGATAGACAGACTTATGACACAATCCTACGACAAAAAGACAGACAGACAGACAGACAGACAGACAGGCAGGCAGACAGACAAGACAGACAGGCCCATGACGAACTCCTGGAACAGGCAGATAGACAGACTTATGACACAATCCTACGACAGACAGACAGACAGACAGACAGACAGACAGACAGACAGACAGACAGACAGACAGACAGACAGACAGACAGACAGACAGACAGACAGACAGACAAACAGACAGACAGGCCCATGACGAACTCCTGGAACAGGCAGATAGACAGACTTATGACACAATCCTACGACAGAAAGACAGACAGACAGACAGACAGACAGAAGTCTCTCATATACAAAATATACAGGCAACCTATAAATAAAACATAGTGAAGAAAGACAGTAATGTCATATGCCAAGTTAGGTATATTGACAGATGTCATATGCCAAGTTGTGTATGTCAGTTAGTGTCGTTAGTTGGTGTCGTGTATGCCACGGTGTCAATGTTTAACACAACTCCCAAAACAATGACGTGTTAAAATTGATTTTACACCATCGATTACCTCAAAACTGATCGATCCATTGTGATCGTGATCGAATGTGTTGAAGACGTAGTGGGCATATGCTGAAGCATCTGTGGGCATAAAGTTATCGTTAGCATATGTGGGCATAAAATTATTGTTAGCATATGTTGTGGTATATGAGCAGCATTTCTTCCAGGCATCTCTTCGGAAGGCAGAGCCCCCCCCCCCCCCACCCGAAAAAAAATCCAGCGCCCTCCCCCCCCCCCCCCCCCGAACGAGATAGAATTTATATAGTAAACATATACTTTTACTAGTGTCCCCCGCCCCCCCCCCCCCCCCGGAGAAAAAAGTGTGGAAGAAACACTGCAGCATATGTGAACACACCGACAAAGGTATCAATGTAAGCATATTATGAGACATGTGGACATAACGTTATCGATATGCCATCAACACGTCATCAATAATCAATCGTTAGCCTGTTACGGACTTGTTCGTATCGATTTCACATAAGGACAAACAAGTGAACTGATCAGACGAGTATCGACCCATCGATTCCCGACCAATGATCCCTCCCTCCCCCCCCCCCCCTCCACACCGCACAAGTGAATAAGCAATCTCGCCCATCAGAGCTGTGATGGTTTATTTATTTAGATTTCATCTCTGCTGTTTTACACAGTTTTACACAGCCGCCATTTTGTTGCTCAAGGCACGGGCTTTTGTACCATTCAAGAACAGCGCTGTATTCATTGCACTAGGCGGCGATAAACTGTTACCCCATTCAAGAAAAGCAATGTTTGCAGTGAACACTATGGGAATAAAGTTGTACCCCATTCAATGGTATCACTGTTCCTTGTGTACACTAAGGGAATAACGTTTTGCACCATTCAATAATACCAATACTTTCAGTGCACACTCGAATAAAATGTTGCCCCGTTCAAGAATATCTATGCTTTTAGGGTACACACGTTTTTGCCCCATTTGAGAATATCAATGCTTTGAGTGCACAGGGCGGGATTGAAACACTTGGGAGACATAAGAGCCGTAAAAATGTTTTATTGTCGGAATGTATAATGTGGGCTCTAGGCGGGAGGGTGGTGGTCATGGGAGGGGCAGGCAGCTTTATACGGCGATATAGCGGAGCTAAACTGTGATATTATAGGGGAGCTAAACTGTGATGTTATAGGGGAGCTAAACTGTGATGTTATGTCATAGGGGAGCTAAACTGTGATGTCATAGCGAGGTTAAACAGTGATATCGTACAGAGCTAAACTGTGATATCATACAGAGCTAAACAGTGATATCATACAGAGCTAAACTGTGATATCATACAGAGCTAAACAGTGATATCATACAGAGCTAAACAGTGAGGTTTAAATTGAGTCACAGTAAAGCTGACACCAACTATTCTCATGTAACGATCTGTTGTGCTTGTCATGCTCGTGGTCATACGCTAGTGCACACGGCTACCCTCCAAGGCTTGAGTTCGGTTCTGCGTCTCGAGCTCTTGCACGACCTTGTTATCTGGCAGTTCTGGTGCCAGTGGTGGGAGTACTGCTGACCACCCCACTCCTGCAGGTGTTGTTTGGAAGTACTGCTGACCACCCCACCCCTGCTGACCACCCCACCCCTGCTGACCACCCCACCCCTGCTGACCACCCCACCCCTGCTGACCACCCCACCCCTGCTGACCACCCCACCCCTGCTGACCACCCCACCCCTGCTGACCACCCCACAACTGCTGACCACCCCACCCCTGCTGACCACCCCACCCCTGCTGACCACCCCACCCCTGCTGACCACCCCACCCCTGCTGACCACCCCACCCCTGCTGACCACCCCACCCCTGCTGACCACCCCACCCCTGCTGACCACCCCACCCCTGCTAACCACCCCACCCCTAATGACCACCCCACCCCTGCTGACCACCCCACCCCTGCTGACCACCCCACCCCTGCTGACCACCCCACCCCTGCTGACCACCCCACCCCACCCTGCTGACCACCCCACCCCTGCTGACCACCCCACCCCTGCTGACCACCCCACCCCTGCTGACCACCCCACCCCTAATGACCACCCCACCCCTAATGACCACCCCACCCCTGCTGACCACCCCACCCCTGCTGACCACCCCACCCCTGCTGACCACCCCACCCCTAATGACCACCCCACCCCTGCTGACCACCCCACCCCTGCTGACCACCCCACCCCTGCTGACCACCCCACCCCTGCTGACCACCCCACCCCTGCTGACCACCCCACCCCTAATGACCACCCCACCCCTGCTAACCACCCCACCCCTAATGACCACCCCACCCCTGCTGACCACCCTACCCCTGCTGATCACCCCACCCCTGCTGACCACCCTACCCCTGCTGATCACCCCACCGCTGCTGACCACCCCACCCCTAATGACCACCCCACCCCTGCTGACCACCCCACCCCTGCTGACCACCCCACCCCTGCTGACCACCCCACCCCTGCTGACCACCCCACCCCTGCTGACCACCCCACCGCTAATGACCACCCCACCCCTGCTAACCACCCCACCCCTAATGACCACCCCACCCCTGCTGACCACCTTACCCCTGCTGATCACCCCACCCCTGCTGACCACCCTACCCCTGCTGATCACCCCACCCCACCCGACCACCCCCACAACTGCTGACCACCCCACCCCTGCTGACCACCCCACCCCTGCTGACCACCCCACCCCTGCTAACCACCCCACCCCTAATGACCACCCCACCCCTGCTGACCACCCCACCCCTGCTGACCACCCCACCCCTAATGACCACCCCACCCCTGCTGACCACCCCACCCCTGCTGACCACCCCACCCCTGCTGACCACCCCACCCCTGCTGACCACCCCACCCCTGCTGACCACCCCACCCCTAATGACCACCCCACCCCTGCTAACCACCCCACCCCTGCTGACCACCCTACCCCTGCTGATCACCCCACCCCTGCTGACCACCCTACCCCTGCTGACCACCCTACCCCTGCTGATCACCCCACCCCTGCTGACCACCCCACCCCTGCTGATCACCCCACCGCTGCTGACCACCCCACCCCACCCGACCACCCCACAACTGCTGACCACCCCACCCCTGCTGACCACCCCACCTCTGCTAACCACCCCACCCCTAATGACCACCCCACCCCTGCTGACCACCCCACCCCTGCTAACCACCCCACCCCTGCTGACCACCCCACCCCTAATGACCACCCCACCCCTGCTGACCACCCCACCCCTGCTGACCACCACACCCCTGCAGGTGTTGTAGCTGATGAGATCCCTTCCTTCATTACTTCTATAGGCCGTCAGAAGGCGTTTTACTATTGGTATACTCTACTGTCACTCAGTACATGTACACACTACACCAATGATACTCAGTACTTGTACACACTACACCAATGGTACTCAGTACTTGTACACACTACAATAATGGTACTCAGTACTTGTACACACTACACCAATGGTACTTACCACCCTGAGGAAAAAACTGAGCGTAAATTTCCTTGAACGTCTCCTCGTTGACTATACCAGTCGGACATTCCTGGGGACAGAAAGTACAATTATTAGAAATGTCCGGCCCGGTTACAATCATTAGAAATGTCCGGTCCGGTTACAATCATTAGAAACGTCCGGTCCGGTTACAATCATCAGAAATGTCCGGTCCGGTTACAGTCATCAGAAATAACCGGTCCGGTTACAATCATCAGAAGTATCCGGTCCGGTTAGCCGTCAGAAATATCCGGCCCGGCTACAATCATTAGAAATGTCCGGTCCGGTTACAGTCATTAGAAATATCCGGTCCGGTTTCAATCATTAGAAATGTCCGGTCCGGTTACAATCATCAAAAATATCCGGTCCGGTTACAATCATCAGAAATATCCGGTCCGGTTACAATCATCAGAAATATCCGGCTCCACTACAATCGTCAGAAATAACCTATTAGCCTAGAGCAGGATTGAAATGTTCAATATCTGCTACCAGGATCACCGGATGGTCACCTAGTGGTCACCGGCTGGTCACCTAGTGGTCAGTTAGGTCAGAAGAAAGGAAAACTTGGAGGCGGCCTTGCTGGTAATTGAACAAGTGATTTGAAAGAGATGAACAGAACAAACATATTGGCATATAGAACACATAGGCACATAGAGCAAACACATAGGCACATAAAAATAAAACAGGTAACTAGCACAAACACAGTAGATTCTACGTCACAGAGACACGTGACTTGTGGGTGGCAGGTAGGTTTTACTGTCGGCTTTTTACACAATCACGTACTCTTCTCACTGTGCCTACAATCATCCAGTGCTCCACATCTACAATCACCTAGTGATCCACATCTACAATCACCTAGTGATCCACATCTACAATCACCTAGTGATCCACATCTACAATCACCTAGTGATCAACATCTACAATCATCCACTACAATCACCCATTCATCCACGTCTACAATCACCTAGTGATCCACATCTACAATCATCCAGTGATCCACATCTACAATCACCCAGTGATCCACATCTACAATCACCCGGTGATCCACATCTACAATCATCCAGTGATCCACATCTACAATCACCCAGTGATCCACATCTACAATCACCCAGTGATCCACATCTACAATCACCCAGTGATCCACATCTACAATCACCCGGTGATCCACATCTACAATCATCCAGTGATCCACATCTACAATCACCCAGTGATCCACATCTACAATCACCCAGTGATCCACATCTACAATCACCCAGTGATCCACATCTACAATCATCCACTACAATCACCCATTCATCCACGTCTACAATCACCTAGTGATCCACATCTACAATCACCCAGTGATCCACATCTACAATCACCCGGTGATCCACATCTACAATCATCCAGTGATCCACATCTACAATCACCCAGTGATCCACATCTACAATCAGCCAGTGATCCACATCTACAATCACCCAGTGATCCACATCTACAATCACCCGGTGATCCACATCTACAATCATCCAGTGATCCACATCTACAATCACCCAGTGATCCACATCTACAATCACCCAGTGATCCACATCTACAATCACCCAGTGATCCACATCTACAATCACCCAGTGATCCACATCTACAATCATCCACTACAATCACCCATTCATCCACGTCTACAATCACCTAGTGATCCACATCTACAATCATCCAGTAGTAATTCACACCTACAGTAATTCCCGAGCCAGCCCGAATTATTGATGGGTTTCTCTCGCTTAACACCATCATCCTCCAATCATTGACAATCTGAAACCCAATCCAAATCGAGGCTGCTCGGGCCGACGAAGCGTGTACTAACACGCCACCTGTGTGTACTTACACGCTGCCCGTCCCTGGGGGGACAGACCCGCGCAATTAAAATATTTTTTTTCTCTACCCGTCCTAGCGTCTCCAGTTTCAATGACGTCACTAACGAACTTACTGGCCGCTTATGTTAGCAGGCGCTCGATACATTTTTAATTTCATCTTTACAAGCAGACGGTGAGCACTTGGTCAGCTTTTGGATTCAGCTCACAGACTTCCGGTCTGACGCACCTGGGTGAGTACAACACGGTGCAGGTGGGAGGGGGGGGGGGGGTGGGGTGGGGGGGAGGGGCCGTTTGGACGCGGGCCTTTTGTCACGGGCCGTTTTGGCAGTGTAACACCGGCAAAAATTAGTTTGTTTTTGAGTTCATTTACAACACACCATGTGTAATGCTGTGTAACACACCATGTGTAATGCTGTGTAACACACCACGTGTAGCGCAGTGTAACACACCACGTGTAAGGCTGTGTAACACACCACGTGTAAGGCTGTGTAACACACCTGTTGTGGCGCTGTGTAACACACCTGTTGTGCGGCCTAACACACCTGGCGTTGTGCCGTGTAGCAGGTGAACCAGCAGAAAGTATCTGCACACAGCCCAGCTACTGCTCACGCCGAGGGCTGGCGGAATACCGGCATTTAACATCGCAGGTAGTGAGCACGTAGGTTCTACACATACTAACATGATCCTAATGTAATCACGCCATAAATCTTTGGCACACGATGTTTGACTCATGAAATCATAAGTTCCTAATGCCCCCTTCTTTCCCCCCCCCCCATCCACCTACGCTCAGTGTGTTTACCCCAGTAATTGCATTATTCCCAGTTTGGGCCAAACCTGGCCAGCTGAACACAAGTCTGGCCAGCCATGAGAACCTGGCCATTTGAAAGCCGTGCCATCCATTGCTGGCCAGCAAGAAATGTTTTCTTCCGGTTCATAATTTTATTTTCTTGTTTCCTCACCCCACCCCCACCTCGTGTTATCGCGTGCTTCTGTGTACAGCCACATGAAATAACGTTACAACAACCTGCAGGGGTGGGGGGGGGGGGGGCGATATGTAGGGGCGATAGGCTCTGAGGGGGCCATTGGGGCGGCGTTCACATGGGGCGGTATTTGTTAGGGCGCCGCAACACAAGGTGATTCCCACCTGTTTCACTTGCTAGTACATATCTGTGTCCAACCTGACTTGTCACATTTTAAAGTCAGAGAACCCATCGAGCTAAAAACGGTGTCACACTCACAGTGACGTCACGTGCAGTGGGAGGTCACCAAGGGTCACGCTGACCGATGGCACTGCCAGATAATGAACGCTGATAATGATCCTCTTTTTTTAAATCCAGAGAATAAGGGATGGGATTAGAGATTATCAGATCATCTTAAGACTTAATGCAGTCACACCCAATCATCTTGAGACTTAATGAAGTCACCACCCAATCATCTTGAGACTTAATGCAGTCACCACCCAATCATCTTGAGACTTAATGCAGTCACCACCCAATCATCTTGAGACTTAATGAAGTCACCACCCAATCATCCTGTGATTGAATGCAGTCACACCCAATCATCCTGTGATTGAATGCAGTCACCACCCAACCAAGTCAAATCTCGTCCCTATGTGACTTACATTCAGCCATGTTTGACTGATGACTTAACCGGACGTTAATGACACAAAACATGTGATGGTTGCCATAGCAACATCTGAACAAGCTGCCCTGGGTGAACTGTCACCATCGATTGGATGTCTCAGATCACGTGGTGCAGGGGTTAGGTAGTGTGACGTCAGGGGGGTTAGGGTTCAGGCAGTTTGTCTGGGTAAGGATTAGTGTAAGGTAGTTTTAGCTGTGTTTTGTGGTATGGTTCAAACAAGGGTGTTGTTTCTCTGGGTTAAGTTTAGCCGAAGATGGACAGACAACATGTTGACCACCTGACGAGACAAGATGTTGACCACCTGGCCAGACAAACATTGACAAGTCTCATCGACTGGCCACCTAGCCTAGAAAATTGACAAGTCTCATCGACTGGCCACCTAGCCTAGAAAATTGACAAGTCTCATCGACTGGCCACCTATCCTTAAACATTGACAAGTCTCATCGCTGGCCACCTAGCATAGAAAATTGACAAGTCTCATCGACTGGCCACCTAGCCTAGAAAATTGACAAGTCTCATCGACTGGCCACCTAGCCTAGAAAATTGACAAGTCTCATCGACTGGCCACCTAGCCTAGAAAATTGACAAGTCTCATCGACTGGCCACCTAGCCTATAAAATTGACAAGTCTCATCGACTGGCCACCTAGCCTAGAAAATTGACAAGTCTCATCGACTGGCCACCTAGCCTAGAAAATTGACAAGTCTCATCGACTGGCCACCTAGCCTAGAAAATTGACAAGTCTCATCGACTGGCCACCTAGCCTAGAAAATTGACAAGTCTCATCGACTGGCCACCTAGCCTATAAAATTGACAAGTCTCATCGACTGGCCACCTAGCCTAGAAAATTGACAAGTCTCATCGACTGGCCACCTAGCCTAGAAAATTGACAAGTCTCATCGACTGGCCACCTAGCCTGCATATTTAAAAAGCTAACAGTTTGAGCACGGTGACAACCTTTTAAAACCAACAATGGAAGCCATCGATTTTTTTTCCAGAGGAGAGATGTCTTTTTGTGGATG
Organism: Physella acuta; assembly: GCF_028476545.2. Classification (NCBI taxonomy): domain Eukaryota; kingdom Metazoa; phylum Mollusca; class Gastropoda; family Physidae; genus Physella; species Physella acuta. The sequence continues at coordinate 834,103 of NW_026731776.1, read as the reverse complement.
CTGGGGCCGGGGGGAGGGGGGGGGGGGGATATCGAGGTGTGAAACTACACAGCTAGTTAGGGGAGGTAGGGGAGTACACAACGTTAGTGGGGGGGGGGGGGAGTACTTACACAGCGTTAGTGGGGGGGGGAGTACTTACACAACGTTAGTGGGGGGGGGGAGTACTTACACCACGTTAGTGGGGGGGAGTACTTACACAACTAGCTAGGGAGGAGGGGAGTAGTTGCGCGGTTAGCTGAGGCAAGTAGTTACATAACTAGGTTTTTTTTTGGGGGGGGGGGGGATGTAGGGAGGTGGCGGTTAGTTAAGTCCCGGCCATCCGTCAGTGGCTGACCTGTGTATGATCTTTGTGTGACTGGTCTGTGTATGATCTTTAAGTGACTGACCTGTGTATGATCTTTAAGTGACTGACCTGTGTATGATCTTTGTGTGACTGACCTGTGTATGATCTTTGTGGTACTGACCTGCTTGAAGCCCCTGTACATGATCTGCAGCTCCTTCCTACTGAACTTGGTCGTCTTACACAAGGTGTCCAGGCCCTCGGGCTTGTAGCGGACCACCTGCATCTCCAGGTCCTCGATGTCATTGTCTGGGGAGAGTAAGGGGAGTCAATTAGCCAGGTGGTTGGTTAGCCAGGTGGTCAGTTAGCCAGGTGGTCAGTTAGCCAGGTGGTTGGTTAGCCAGGTGGTCAGGTGGTTGGTTAGCCAGGTGGTCAGTTAGCCAGGTGGTTGGTTAGCCAGGTGGTTGGTTAGCCAGTTGGTTGGTTAGCCAGTTGGTTGGTTAGCCAGGTGGTCAGGTGGTGGGTTAGCCAGGTGGTCAGTTAGCCAGGTGGTCAGTTAGCCAGGTGGTCAGTTAGCCAGGTGGTTGGTTAGCAAGGTGGTCAGTTAGCCAGGTGGTCAGTTAGCCAGGTAGTCAGTTAGCCAGGTGGTCAGTTAGCCAGGTGGTTGGTTAGCCAGGTGGTCAGTTAGCCAGGTGGTCAGTTAGCCAGGTGGTCAGTTAGCCAGGTGGTCAGTTAGCCAGGTGGTCAGGTGGTGGGTTAGCCAGGTGGTCAGTTAGCCAGGTAGTCAGTTAGCCAGGTGGTCAGTTAGCCAGGTGGTTGGTTAGCCAGGTGGTCAGTTAGCCAGGTGGTCAGTTAGCCAGGTGGTTGGTTAGCCAGGTGGTCAGTTAGCCAGGTGGTCAGTTAGCCAGGTGGTCAGTTAGCCAGGTGGTTGGTTAGCAAGGTGGTCAGTTAACCAGGTGGTCAGTTAGCCAGGTAGTCAGTTAGCCAGGTGGTCAGTTAGCCAGGTGGTTGGTTAGCCAGGTGGTCAGTTAGCCAGGTGGTCAGTTAGCCAGGTGGTCAGTTAGCCAGGTGGTTGGTTAGCCAGGTGGTTTGTTAGCCAGTTAGCCAGTTTGTTGGTTAGCCAGGTGGTCAGTTAGCCAGGTGGTCAGTTAGTCAGGTGGTCAGTTAGTCAGGTGGTCAGTTAGTCAGGTGGTCAGTTAGCCAGGTGGTCAGTTAGTCAGTTAGCCAGTTGGTCAGCTAGCCAAGTGGTCAATTGCTAGGTGGTCAGTTAGCTAGGTGGTCAGTTAGCCAGGTGGTCAGTTAGTCAGGTGGTCAGTTAGTCAGGTGGTCAGTTAGTCAGGTGGTCAGTTAGTCAGGTGGTTGGTTAGTCAGGTAGTCAGTTAGCTAGGTGGTCAGTTAGCTAGGTGGTCAGTTAGCCAGGTGGTCAGTTAGTCAGGTGGTCAGTTAGTCAGGTGGTCAGTTAGTCAGGTGGTCAGTTAGCCAGGTGGTCAGTTAGTCAGGTGGTCAGTTAGCCAGGTGGTCAGTTAGTCAGGTGGTCAGTTAGCCAGGTGGTCGCAGGTAATGGTGATCAGGCTAAGGCCCATGTCATAGTGTGTGATGGTCATGTCGTACTGTAAGCCTTTAATAAAATGTGATCAAAATTCAATATGGCAGGATTCAGATTAACATGATTTAAAATAGAATAAAGTAGTGCCATAATATAACAAGACTGCAATACCATAGGACCTTAATAAATAAGTAGGGCCTCAACAAATACAGTAAACCTTTACACTTTAGAGTGTATGGGATGAGTTAACCTCTTTTCTCGAATTGTGTGCGAGAAGGTCAAGGCCAGTCTACGGTGCCAGGAGTCGAACGGTTCCCCCAGCAGACGAGAGATGATGACGTCGACACTTGCCCCAGTACTGGCAGGTGTTTACACACGTGACCTCCAAGCAACAAGTGATCCATCTCTACACCACCGCTAATGAAGTTTGGGACAATTGGTCTCCAACTTCTTTACAATAGCTTTGCCAAACTACAGGCGGGTTCTTAAAGTGTTCGCTTTAATTAGATTTAATTTATGCAAAGTTAATGAGTTCTTGTCCTAGTTTTCGGACATGTTGACGGATGATGAGAGGCTGGGCCGGTGTCGTCACGCGGACTAATTAATCTAATCACTGCTAATTAGATGACGTTGCCGTTGTGTTTTTGCTGATGTTGTGTCGGTGTGGTGGTGAGAAGTGGGTTTTAGATGGGTGGTCAAAGGGGATGACGTCATATGGGGAGGTGGTTTATGGTGTGACTTCATGACGTCACATTATGAGCTCATTAGACCACATTAAATTAGGTTCGTGCATTAGAAACGTTAGAATTAAATGGCCCCACTTTTTACATCATAATCACGAGTTGTTTTTTTACGTCGACGGGGACATGTCGGCTAAACTTATTGAATCTCCTAATATTAAAGATATGCGCCCCTTAAATATGTGCACAGACATTAAAAAAAGATAAAACCCTCCATGATAACAATCTTTAAATGCGATAAAAATAGGAATATAAGCATACCTTTTCTATTATGATAACATAGTATTCTAACAGTACACATTAAAGCGTTGGTAGCAAAACATATTTCAAAGATTTTTGGATCAACCAACGCTTTATACTTTATTTTCTAAAGTAAAGTGTAATTCGATATATCAGTTTCAAAAACCAATTAGTACGACATTTATTATTTTAATTGCTTTCGTTTTGATTAAGTTGACACCCCACAAGATGAATTGAAAGGTTAATTATCTGGTCGGCTGTCATTATTGTAAACACCATGAACACAGTTCACCAGACATATCAGGAGCGCTACTTCTTATTTAATTACCTCCTCTTGTGATACATTTGAAAAACTTAATATGGTATCTAATGCAATCTAAACTTATATATTTGTGCATTGTCATTTAAAATAATGTATGCGTTGTGTTCAAATGAAATGCCTACATTTGAAATGTGTTCAGATTAAGTTAAAAGATTTGGTCGGTCAGATATTGAAAGCTTTAAGCTCGTATGAAAAGGGGGGGGGGGGGGGCTTGTTAAAGAGTGTTAAGCTTAATTATCTACAGTGATAGGAGACTTTGTGATGTTGTTTTAGGCATTTGGTGACCTGCTATTGCAGGAAACGGGAGGTAAAGTTGATAGGTAATGTGACGTAATGAGGGTGAAGGTCAGGATGGAACACGTGTAGATGGCAGTCAGCCATACAGTACCCTCAGCGTGGGATTCTTGACTGCACTACCGTCACCATTCTCACACCCACCCTCCCCTCATCACCCCATCCCCTCCCCTCACCTCCCCTCCGCCCACCAGATCTCTCCACCTTCAGATTTTGGCGCGTGTTTTTGTTTGTGTGCTCGTCTACAATTTGTTTACTCAATTATTTACCACCAGAAATGATCAGCTCAAATATTTACCACCACAGATTAGAAACTACTTGGTTTATCATCGAAAATCTCTCAGTTCACAGTGGGTGCTATAGAAGAATTTTACAGTGGGTGCTATAGAAGAATTTTACAGTGGGTGCTATAGAACAATTTTACAGTGGGTGCTATAGAACAATTTTACAGTGGGTGCTATAGAACAATTTTACAGTGGGTGCTATAGAACAATTTTACAGTGGGTGCTATAGAACAATTTTACAGTGGGTGCTATAGAACAATTTTACAGTGGGTTCTATAGAAGAATTTTACTGAACATGCTCATAGTGGGCGCTAAAGAACATGCCCACAGTGGGTGCTAAAGAACATGCTCACAGTGGGCGCTAAAGAACATGCCCATAGTGGGCGCTAAAGAACATGCCCATAGTGGGCGCTAAAGAACAAGCCCACAGTGGGCGCTAAAGAACATGCCCATAGTGGGCGCTAAAGAACATGCCCACAGTGGGCGCTAAAGAACATGCCCATAGTGGGCGCTAAAGAACATGCCCATAGTGGGCGCTAAAGAACATGCCCACAGTGGGCGCTAAAGAACATGCCCATAGTGGGCGCTAAAGAACATGCCCACAGTGGGTGCTAAAGAACATGCCCATAGGGGGTGCTATAAAAACCGTTCTGTCACGCAGCCTGCTATAGAAACAATGGACACGATGCAACCATTAGAGTCAGCTGTTAGAGTCAGCTGTTAGAGTCAGCTGTTAGAGTCAGCTGTTAGAGTCAGCTGTTAGAGTCAGCTGTTAGAGTCAGCTGTTAGAGTCAGCTGTTAGAGTCAGCTGTTAGAGTCAGCTGTTAGAGTCAGCTGTTAGAGTCAGCTGTTAGAGTCAGCTGTTAGAGTCAGCTGTTAGAGTCAGCTGTTAGAGTCAGCTAATAGGTCAGAGTTGGAATTGTTACATTTATTTCAGGGGTCAAAGTCAGACATTCAAGTATACATGTGGCCATGTCACCAGACAGACATTCACGTGTAAGTGATAGATTTGTGTCACAGTTGTGCTAAAATTTTAGAAGAACATTGTGAATTTTATTCCGACATCACATATGGTCATCATGTGACCATATGTGACCCCCCCCCCCCCACACACACAACCTCAACCCCCCACTTTGTGACCCTCTATGTGTAACCTTCTTAAACAGGTGAGTAGTGTTGTGGTGACGTCATACCTAGGGAAAATTTGAAATCCATTCTTCAGTCGATGATAGCACAGGATGGTTTATACAATTACCAACTGTTCCATGACAGTGCAGTTTAAAGCAGTGAGTAGATCATTGTGGCACACGTCGAAACATAGTTCACTCGATTCTGTTTGCAATTGGATAAGATAAAACACACACTTTTAACATGAGTTTACCACAGTTTAGCACGGGTTGTGGGTTAACCACGGGTTAGCACGGGTTTAATGCACGTTTAACACAAGCATACTACACGGATATTGACTGTGAAAAAAAACGAATCCAGGGTTATTAACCTTTTGCTGAACACTGATAATCCAGAATTAATCTCATCTTAATCCAGATAAATCACTGCGAGGGACAACCAAAAGGTCATGTTATCTACCTATAGCTAGGACCATCAAAAGGTCATGTTATCTACCTATAGCTAGGGCCACAAAAGGTCATGTTACCTACCTATAGCTAGGGCCATAAAAGGTCATGTTATAGCTAGGATCACAAAAGGTCATGTTACCTACCTATAGCTAGGACCATCAAAAGGTCATGTTATAGCTAGGACCACCAAAAGATCATGTTATAGCTAGGACCACAAAAAGGTCATGTCATAGCTAGGACCACAAAAAGGTCATGTTATAGCTAGGACCATCAAAAGGTCATGTTATAGCTAGGACCATCAAAAGGTCATGTTATAGCTAGGACCACCAAAAGATCATGTTATAGCTAGGACCATCAAAAGGTCATGTTATAGCTAGGACCATCAAAAGGTCATGTTATAGCTAGGACCACCAAAAGATCATGTTATAGCTAGGACCATCAAAAGGTCATGTTATAGCTAGGACCATCAAAAGGTCATGTTATAGCTAGGACCACCAAAAGATCATGTTATCGCTAAATCACCCGCTAGCACCTACTAGCACCTGCTAGTACCTCTTAGCACCTGCACTATCTCATGTACCGCTTCAAGGCCTATCACTACAACTTTAGTGGTCAACTAATTAATCAGCACAATTGTTTTGTAGTGATAATCTATTGGCACAACCAAATATAGCTTTTTATTTCTCTGCACATTTATGTTCACTATTAATCTATAGTCGCAACTAAAATTACCTGTTACTCTATTGTTTCAATTAAATAGACCGTTACATTTATCGGCACATAATTATCACAGCAAAACTATTGGCACAACTAAATACTCCTGTTAATTTAAAAACATACACACGTGATTACTGTTAAACTATCGGCACAACTTAATAGAAACTTTTTAATCTAACGGCACAACTACGTTACCCAACAACGTATGGGCCTGCTAGACTATCGGCACAACTGTTTTCCTCAGCTAATCTATCGGCACAATTGTTCTCCTATTGGCACAACAAATGTGCCCAGCTAATCTATCAGCACCGTAGAACCACGACTGAGCGTTCTCTAAGAAGTTCGTCCAAAAATTGAAATCCGATTATCTGTTCAAACAAAGTCGATACTCCATCAAGTCGATACTCCATCGGGTAGAGCGTCAGCACCGGCCAGCAAACGCCAGCGTGGAACAGCGAGCCGCACCGCCCGCTTCCCTTGTAATCAATTATAAATAATTTAACCTCACAATGGCAGTAAGGTGGCTGTAATTACCCGTATTCGTGCTGCTCGATTCCTGCTTGGTATCGATTCCTTGTCTCGGCCTCACCGCTTGGGATTCCAACAGAAGTCTCCTCCCCCTCTCCCCCCGCCCTCCCCGGCTCTACTCACACCTTTTGTTTATACTTCATATAGTAACTGCGTCTATTTATAGCACGGGACTGTACTGCTGCACGTGATGCACGTGTCGCGACCCCGCGCGCTCGTCCCAGCACTCATTGATTTCAGCCGTCACCACCACGGTCTCTGCCGGTCTCCTGCCGGTCTTTTGCCGGCCTTTCGTGTGCTTATGGGGACACCCCAAGCACATACGTACCTAGATGTCCTCGATAGATATTGGACATCATCAATTACAGAACTAATTAAATGGAAGGGAAGTTTTGGACACATGTGATTTCTGGAAACTTTTAAACAAGCTGAAACAAGCATGCAGATTCGAAGATTTGAGGATATTTTAATGTTTGAGGACATTTTAAGATTTGAGGACATTTTAATGTTTGAGGACATTTTAATGTTTGAGGACATTTTAAGATTTGAGGACATTTTAACATTTGAGGATATTTTAATGTTTGAGGACATTTTAAGATTTGAGGACATTTTAAGATTTGAGGATATTTTAATGTTTTAGGACATTTTAAGATTTGAGGACATTTTAATGTTTTAGGACATTTTAAGATTTGAGGACATTTTAATGTTTTAGGACATTTTAAGATTTGAGGACATTTTTAATGTTTTACGACATTTAAAGATTTGAGGACACTCTCAGATTTGAGGACATTTTAAAATTTGAAGACATTTTAAGATTTGAGGACATTTTAAAATTTGAAGACATTTTAAGATTTGAGGACATTTTAAAATTTGAAGACATTTTAAGATTTGAGGACATTTTAAAATTTGAGGACACTTTAGGATTTGAGGGCATTTTAAGATTTGAGGACATTTTAAAATTTGAGACACCGCCTCCCCCCCCCCCCCCCCCATCTCCCTCGCAAAATAGTTTGCGACCCCAATTATATAATTACCTAATTTAGTCATTTAATTACATTTGAAGTATATAGGCCGCGAGACAAGAAACCACACTGAAATTAGCACAAACTGACGTCATCGAGTTTTAAAAACCTCATTATCTCATTTAATGTCCGCCATTAATTGGGAAAAAATTATCGTCAACTGTGGTAAGTCTGTCAAAAGAATATGAAGCACGGATGCTTAATATGTGTAAAGGTTTCCTGTGTTCGTTTTGTTCTTATGTTTTCATTTTATTTATTCATTTTAAATCACTTCCTTTTTATATCTATGCCAATCTTTAGTATGTTTTATTTAAGAAATAATTAAGAGAAGCAAGCACTTTTTAATTTATTTGTTTTGTACAAAATTATTTAAAGGAGTTTTATGGGCACCCATATTAGACTTACTAATGAAGAGAAATACGTCATGGAAGTGGTTTGAAGGTTTGTCTGTCTGTTATTCATGTAGGTTTTTTTTTGTACGCAATAGCTTGTGTTAGTTACTGTTGAACAATCATTGCTGTAATATCTAGGTCCAAAAAAAAAAAAAAAAAAAAAAAAAAAAAAAAAAAAAAAAAAAAAAAAAAAATAACTTAGTTAAATTAGGTAACTTTTTTTTGCGTCAGATTTTGGTACACCTCAGATTTTAAAATTGTGTCACCGCATCGCTGTATGGTAGTTCCGCCCCTGAATTCAAGATTTAAAGACACGCTAAGATTTTAGGGCACATTAAAAATACACGTCAAGACTTGAGGACACCATAAAGTGAAAAAATGTTAACTGAATTGAAGGACACCCAAGGAATGTTGTAACGGACACCTATCTACCAGCCAGATAGATGGTGAACGCCCCCGGATTCTTTCTTTGGGGGTTATATGCAAATGACTTAAAGCCTAAATGAATGGACATTAACTCAACAACACACTAGGGCTCGATTTCGATGTCTAGGGAAAACTAGTGATACTATTGAAGTTAACAACTCATTCAATCTACATACAACCTTTAATAAGCGAACACAGTTGTTGCAGAACACTAGGTTAAACAAGATAAAATATTTAGTTTAGAAAATAACAAAACCCAACTTACAAAGCGTAAGAAAAAATACTATCACAGATTCTAACACTGTATAAAAATAGCCACTGGTCACATAACACTGCTATAGCATCAAGAAATCACTTGGCGACAAGTAATATAATATTAGAACACTTTAACAACTTAGGAATGCATAGCACACTCAGGACTTAAGCTCTCTCACGTTCAAATAGTCAGAATCTACTGCCGGACAAAATGGACGGCCTGGTCATAATGGACCGCTTGATCAAGGTGGACTGCCTCGTGCTGCCTGTGGGCGATCTAGTTAAAGACTTAGGCAACAGGGGAGGTTACCCCCAACTCATGTGGCCATTGGTTGGTGTGGTCATCTGGTCTGAATTAATCAATCAGATCTTGATGGAAAATTTCCACGTCTTAGACACTCTTAGTAAGACAGAGGAAAAAAAACCCGGTTGTTGCACCATCAATCCATATATGGTATTAACACAATGTCAAACTAAAACATTACTGGACCTAAGTAGGTCACAATGTCCAAACTTTGACCGGACACTAGCATGTTAACTGAATTGAAGGACACCCAAGGAAATGTCCAAACATTGACCGGACACTAGCATGTTAACTGAATTAATTGAAAGACACCCAAAGGAAATGTCCAAACATTGACCGGACACTAGCATGTTAACTATATTAATTGATGGACACTTTAGGAAATGTCCAAACATTGACCGGACACTAGCCTGTTAACTGAATTAATTAAAGGACACCCAAGGAAATGTCCAAACATTGACCGGACACTAGCATGTTTACTGAATTAAAGTACACCCAAGGAAATGTCCAAACATTGACCGGACACTAGCATGTTAACTATATTAATTGATGGACACTTTAGGAAATGTCCAAACATTGACCGGACACTAGCATGTTAACTGAATTAATTAAAGGACACCCAAGGAAATGTCCAAACATTGACCGGACACTATCATGTTAACTATATTAATTGATGGACACTTTAGGAAATGTCCAAACATTGACCGGACACTAGCATGTTAACTATATTAATTGATGGACACTTTAGGAAATGTCCAAACATTGACCGGACACTAGCATGTTAACTGAATTAATTGAAGGACACCCAAGGAAATGTCCAAACATTGACCGGACACTATCTACGACCTGTAATCACTGTAAACACTGACATCGAGTCACGCCACTCAGATGACTGAATGACTTTATGGCTGAGATGACCGCATTACTTAATGCCTGTGATGACCGCATGACTTAATGGATGGGACGACTGCAGATATCTGAGAGAACCTTTAAGTCTAGAGTGTCTTTAGGAACGAGATATTCACTAAGATGTCACAGGACTCTAGAAGCTGGACACTATAGAACGTGAAGGGAAAAAAATAGCCACAGGAAAAAAGCCACAAACGTTTATTTGCATGGAATTTGTCAATACTTTTAAGTTTTCAGAAAGTGCACATCAACTTATGATGAATTAAATGTAATTTTTTTTCTGTTTTTTTCTTCCTGTGACTTTTCCACCCTACAATCGTATAGAACTAGGGTTAGCAAGCCTTACTCCACCCTCCCCTCACTCGACCCTCCCCTTTACACTAGAGCACATCCCCCCCCCTCCCCCGGTCTGGAAGAAACACTGTGTGGGTGTCTTCTGCTCTAAAGAAAAGACTTTAAAGTTTGAGCTAGGACTTCAAGACCATTCTGGCTCACACCCGCTAGACAGACGGACAGACGGACAGACGGACAGACAGACAGACAGACAGACAGACAGACAGACAGACAGACAGACAGACAGACAGACAGACAGACAGACAGACAGACAGACAGACAGACAGACAGACAGACAGACAGACAGACAGACAGACAGACAGACAGACAGACAGACAGACAGACAGACAGACAGACAGACAGACAGACAGACAGACAGACAGACAGACAGACAGACAGACAGACAGACAGACAGACAGACAGACAGACAGACAGACAGACAGACAGACAGACAGACAGACAGACAGACAGACAGACAGACAGACAGACAGACAGACAGAAGTACGGAGAGACAAGATGTTTGAAGAGGAGCTCCACCAACTGATGTTAGAGCTCCACCAGCTGATGTTAAAGCTCCACCAGCTGATGTTAGAGCTCCACCAGCTGATGTTAGAGCTCCACCAGCTGATGTTAGAGCTCCACCAGCTGATGTTAGAGCTCCACCAGCTGATGTTAGAGCTCCACCAGCTGATGTTAGAGCTCCACCAGCTGATGTTAGAGCTCCACCAGCTGATGTTAGAGCTCCACCAGCTGATGTTAGAGCTCCACCAGCTGATGTTAGAGCTCCACCAGCTGATGTTAGAGCGACACTTTTGACGGTGAGGACAATCAAATATTGATCACGTGTGCTGGCACACAGTGACGTCATCAAGCGGCGACACGAGCGGCTCACGTCGATAAATTTGTGGAGGGGGGGGGGGTAATATAGTGGGGGGGTGATATTTGATAGCTAGCAGTTGATCGTTTCACATTCGTTCTTGTGGATTGGGGTGGAAGGGAGGGGGGAGGTGAAGACTCAGATGGGGGGGGGGGGGGAGTGGCTCAGTACCGAGAGGCGGGATCTAGAGGTGGGTTGGGGGAAAACTGACGGAAGTCAGAATTAGTTACACATTAATTTCTTCCCGCCAAAAGCCACGTGAGACCCACCCAGGGACAATAACTGTGGCAGACGATAAATACGGGCAACAAATATGGTCAACAAATATGGGCAATAACTTTGGGCAACAAAAACTAACATGTACCAGACAGACAGTTGTACCAGATGTACATATACAAGTGATGAGAGAAGGGTCGGGAAATGAAGTGGCATCAACCTCCTTGACCGGGTGACCCGTATACCTGGGTCAACGTTGTGGCGACGTGTGGTCACAACCCCATCTAACCACAACCCCACCACAACCCCATTTAGCCACAACCCCATCTAACCACAACCCCATCTAACCACAACCCCATCTAACCACAACCCCATCTAACCACAACCCCATCTAACCACAACCCCACCACAACCCCATCTAACCACAACCCCATCTAACCACAACCCCATCTAACCACAACCCCACCACAACCCCATCTAACCACAACCCCATCTAACCACAACCCCATCTAACCACAACCCCATCTAACCACAACCCCACCACAACCCCATCTAACCACAACCCCATCTAACCACAACCCCACCACAACCCCATCTAACCACAACCCCATCTAGCCACAACCCCATCTAGCCACAACCCCATCTAACCACAACCCCATCTAACCACAACCCCACCACAACCCCATCTAACCACAACCCCATCTAGCCACAACCCCATCTAGCAACAACCCCATCTAACCACAACCCCATCTAGCCACAACCCCATCTAGCCACAACCCCATCTAACCACAACCCCATCTAACCACAACCCCACCACAACCCCATCTAACCACAACCCCATCTAGCCACAACCCCATCTAGCAACAACCCCATCTAACCACAACCCCATCTAGCCACAACCCCATCTAACCACAACCCCATCTAACCACAACCCCATCTAACCACAACCCCATCTAACCACAACCCCATCTAACCACAACCCCATCTAACCACAACCCCATCTAACCACAACCCCACCACAACCCCATCTAACCACAACCCCACCACAACCCCATCTAGCCACAACCCCACCACAACCCCATCTAACCACAACCCCATCTAACCACAACCCCATCTAACCACAACCCCATCTAACCACAACCCCACCACAACCCCATCTAACCACAACCCCATCTAACCACAACCCCACCACAACCCCATCTAACCACAACCCCATCTAACCACAACCCCACCACAACCCCATCTAACCACAACCCCATCTAGCCACAACCCCATCTAGCAACAACCCCATCTAACCACAACCCCATCTAACCACAACCCCATCTAACCACAACCCCACCACAACCCCATCTAACCACAACCCCATCTAGCCACAACTTCATCTAGCAACAACCCCATCTAACCACAACCCCATCTAGCCACAACCCCACCACAACCCCATCTAACCACAACCCCATCTAACCACAACCCCATCTAACCACAACCCCATCTAACCACAACCCCATCTAACCACAACCCCATCTAACCACAACCCCATCTAACCACAACCCCACCACAACCCCATCTAACCACAACCCCATCTAACCACAACCCCATCTAGCCACAACCCCATCTAACCACAACCCCACCACAACCCCACCACAACCCCATCTAACCACAACCCCATCTAACCACAACCCCATCTAACCACAACCCCATCTAACCACAACCCCATCTAACCACAACCCCACTACAACCCCATCTAACCACAAACCCATCTAACCACAAACCCGCCACAACCCCATCTAACCACAACCCCATCTAACCACAACCCCACCACAACCCCATCTAACCACAACCCCATCTAACCACAACCCCACCACAACCCCATCTAACCACAACCCCATCTAACCACAACCCCATCTAACCACAACCCCACCACAACCCCATCTAACCACAACCCCATCTAACCACAACCCCATCTAACAACAACCCCACCACAACCCCATCTAGCCACAACCCCATCTAACCACAACCCCATCTAACAACAACCCCACCACAACCCCATCTAGCCACAACCCCATCTAACAACAACCCACCACAACCCCATCTAACCACAACCCAATCTAGCCACAACCCCATCTAACCACAACCCCATCTAGCCACAACCCCATCTAACCACAACCCCATCTAGCCACAACCCCACCACAACCCCATCTAACCACAACCCCATCTAACCACAACCCCATCTAACCACAACCCCACCACAACCCCATCTAACCACAACCCCATCTAACCACAACCCCATCTAACCACAACCCCATCTAACCACAACCCCATCTAACCACAACCCCATCTAACCACAACCCCATCTAACCACAACCCCATCTAACAACAACCCCACCACAACCCCATCTAGCCACAACCACATCTAACCACAACCCCATCTAACAACAACCCCACCACAACCCCATCTAGCCACAACCCCATCTAACAACAACCCACCACAACCCCATCTAACCACAACCCCATCTAGCCACAACCCCATCTAACCACAACCCCATCTAGCCACAACCCCATCTAACCACAACCCCATCTAGCCACAACCCCACCACAACCCCATCTAACCACAACCCCATCTAGCCACAACCCCATCTACCCACAACCCCACCACAACCCCATCTAGCCACAACCCCATCTAACAACAACCCCACCAAAACCCCATCTAACCACAACCCCATCTAACCACAACCCCATCTAGCCACAACCCCACCACAACCCAATCTAACCACAACCCCACCACAACCCCATCTAACCACAACCCCATCTAACCACAACCCCACCACAACCCCATCTAACCACAACCCCACCACAACCCCATCTAACCACAACCCCATCTAGCCACAACCCCACCACAACCCAATCTAACCACAACCCCACCACAACCCCATCTAGCCACAACCCCATCTAACCACAACCCCACCACAACCCCATCTAGCCACAACCCCACCACAACCCCATCTAACCACAACCCCATCTAACCACAACCCCATCTAGCAACAACCCCATCTAACCACAACCCCATCTAACCACAACCCCATCTAACCACAACCCCACCACAACCCCATCTAACCACAACCCCATCTAGCCACAACCCCATCTAGCAACAACCCCATCTAACCACAACCCCATCTAGCCACAACCCCACCACAACCCCATCTAACCACAACCCCATCTAACCACAACCCCATCTAACCACAACCCCATCTAACCACAACCCCATCTAACCACAACCCCATCTAACCACAACCCCATCTAACCACAACCCCACCACAACCCCATCTAACCACAACCCCATCTAACCACAACCCCATCTAGCCACAACCCCATCTAACCACAACCCCACCACAACCCCACCACAACCCCATCTAACCACAACCCCATCTAACCACAACCCCATCTAACCACAACCCCATCTAACCACAACCCCATCTAACCACAACCCCACTACAACCCCATCTAACCACAAACCCATCTAACCACAACCCCGCCACAACCCCATCTAACCACAACCCCATCTAACCACAACCCCACCACAACCCCATCTAACCACAACCCCATCTAACCACAACCCCACCACAACCCCATCTAACCACAACCCCATCTAACCACAACCCCATCTAACCACAACCCCACCACAACCCCATCTAACCACAACCCCATCTAACCACAACCCCATCTAACAACAACCCCACCACAACCCCATCTAGCCACAACCCCATCTAACCACAACCCCATCTAACAACAACCCCACCACAACCCCATCTAGCCACAACCCCATCTAACAACAACCCACCACAACCCCATCTAACCACAACCCAATCTAGCCACAACCCCATCTAACCACAACCCCATCTAGCCACAACCCCATCTAACCACAACCCCATCTAGCCACAACCCCACCACAACCCCATCTAACCACAACCCCATCTAACCACAACCCCATCTAACCACAACCCCACCACAACCCCATCTAACCACAACCCCATCTAACCACAACCCCATCTAACCACAACCCCATCTAACCACAACCCCATCTAACCACAACCCCATCTAACCACAACCCCATCTAACAACAACCCCACCACAACCCCATCTAGCCACAACCACATCTAACCACAACCCCATCTAACAACAACCCCACCACAACCCCATCTAGCCACAACCCCATCTAACAACAACCCACCACAACCCCATCTAACCACAACCCCATCTAGCCACAACCCCATCTAACCACAACCCCATCTAGCCACAACCCCATCTAACCACAACCCCATCTAGCCACAACCCCACCACAACCCCATCTAACCACAACCCCATCTAGCCACAACCCCATCTACCCACAACCCCACCACAACCCCATCTAGCCACAACCCCATCTAACAACAACCCCACCAAAACCCCATCTAACCACAACCCCATCTAACCACAACCCCATCTAGCCACAACCCCACCACAACCCAATCTAACCACAACCCCACCACAACCCCATCTAACCACAACCCCATCTAACCACAACCCCACCACAACCCCATCTAACCACAACCCCATCTAGCCACAACCCCACCACAACCCAATCTAACCACAACCCCACCACAACCCCATCTAGCCACAACCCCATCTAACCACAACCCCACCACAACCCCATCTAGCCACAACCCCACCACAACCCCATCTAACCACAACCCCATCTAACCACAACCCCATCTAACCACAACCCCATCTAACCACAACCCCATCTAACCACAACCCCATCTAACCACAACCCCATCTAGCCACAACCCCACCACAACCCCATCTAACCACAACCCCATTTAACCACAACCCCATCTAGCCACAACCCCATCTAGCCACAACCCCACCACAACCCCATCTAACCACAACCCCACCACAACCCCATCTAACCACAACCCCATCTAACCACAACCCCACCACAACCCCATCTAACCACAACCCCATCTAGCCACAACCCCATCTAGCAACAACCCCATCTAACCACAACCCCATCTAGCCACAACCCCATCTAGCCACAACCCCATCTAACCACAACCCCATCTAACCACAACCCCACCACAACCCCATCTAGCCACAACCCCATCTAGCCACAACCCCATCTAGCAACAACCCCATCTAACCACAACCCCATCTAGCCACAACCCCATCTAACCACAACCCCATCTAACCACAACCCCATCTAACCACAACCCCATCTAACCACAACCCCATCTAACCACAACCCCATCTAACCACAACCCCACCACAACCCCATCTAGCCACAACCCCATCTAACAACAACCCACCACAACCCCATCTAACCACAACCCAATCTAGCCACAACCCCATCTAACCACAACCCCATCTAGCCACAACCCCATCTAACCACAACCCCATCTAGCCACAACCCCACCACAACCCCATCTAACCACAACCCCATCTAACCACAACCCCATCTAACCACAACCCCACCACAACCCCATCTAACCACAACCCCATCTAACCACAACCCCATCTAACCACAACCCCATCTAACCACAACCCCATCTAACCACAACCCCATCTAACCACAACCCCATCTAACCACAACCCCATCTAACAACAACCCCACCACAACCCCATCTAGCCACAACCACATCTAACCACAACCCCATCTAACAACAACCCCACCACAACCCCATCTAGCCACAACCCCATCTAACAACAACCCACCACAACCCCATCTAACCACAACCCCATCTAGCCACAACCCCATCTAACCACAACCCCATCTAGCCACAACCCCATCTAACCACAACCCCATCTAGCCACAACCCCACCACAACCCCATCTAACCACAACCCCATCTAGCCACAACCCCATCTACCCACAACCCCACCACAACCCCATCTAGCCACAACCCCATCTAACAACAACCCCACCAAAACCCCATCTAACCACAACCCCATCTAACCACAACCCCATCTAGCCACAACCCCACCACAACCCAATCTAACCACAACCCCACCACAACCCCATCTAACCACAACCCCATCTAACCACAACCCCACCACAACCCCATCTAACCACAACCCCACCACAACCCCATCTAACCACAACCCCATCTAGCCACAACCCCACCACAACCCAATCTAACCACAACCCCACCACAACCCCATCTAGCCACAACCCCATCTAACCACAACCCCACCACAACCCCATCTAGCCACAACCCCACCACAACCCCATCTAACCACAACCCCATCTAACCACAACCCCATCTAGCAACAACCCCATCTAACCACAACCCCATCTAACCACAACCCCATCTAACCACAACCCCACCACAACCCCATCTAACCACAACCCCATCTAGCCACAACCCCATCTAGCAACAACCCCATCTAACCACAACCCCATCTAGCCACAACCCCACCACAACCCCATCTAACCACAACCCCATCTAACCACAACCCCATCTAACCACAACCCCATCTAACCACAACCCCATCTAACCACAACCCCATCTAACCACAACCCCATCTAACCACAACCCCACCACAACCCCATCTAACCACAACCCCATCTAACCACAACCCCATCTAGCCACAACCCCATCTAACCACAACCCCACCACAACCCCACCACAACCCCATCTAACCACAACCCCATCTAACCACAACCCCATCTAACCACAACCCCATCTAACCACAACCCCATCTAACCACAACCCCACTACAACCCCATCTAACCACAAACCCATCTAACCACAACCCCGCCACAACCCCATCTAACCACAACCCCATCTAACCACAACCCCACCACAACCCCATCTAACCACAACCCCATCTAACCACAACCCCACCACAACCCCATCTAACCACAACCCCATCTAACCACAACCCCATCTAACCACAACCCCACCACAACCCCATCTAACCACAACCCCATCTAACCACAACCCCATCTAACAACAACCCCACCACAACCCCATCTAGCCACAACCCCATCTAACCACAACCCCATCTAACAACAACCCCACCACAACCCCATCTAGCCACAACCCCATCTAACAACAACCCACCACAACCCCATCTAACCACAACCCAATCTAGCCACAACCCCATCTAACCACAACCCCATCTAGCCACAACCCCATCTAACCACAACCCCATCTAGCCACAACCCCACCACAACCCCATCTAACCACAACCCCATCTAACCACAACCCCATCTAACCACAACCCCACCACAACCCCATCTAACCACAACCCCATCTAACCACAACCCCATCTAACCACAACCCCATCTAACCACAACCCCATCTAACCACAACCCCATCTAACCACAACCCCATCTAACAACAACCCCACCACAACCCCATCTAGCCACAACCACATCTAACCACAACCCCATCTAACAACAACCCCACCACAACCCCATCTAGCCACAACCCCATCTAACAACAACCCACCACAACCCCATCTAACCACAACCCCATCTAGCCACAACCCCATCTAACCACAACCCCATCTAGCCACAACCCCATCTAACCACAACCCCATCTAGCCACAACCCCACCACAACCCCATCTAACCACAACCCCATCTAGCCACAACCCCATCTACCCACAACCCCACCACAACCCCATCTAGCCACAACCCCATCTAACAACAACCCCACCAAAACCCCATCTAACCACAACCCCATCTAACCACAACCCCATCTAGCCACAACCCCACCACAACCCAATCTAACCACAACCCCACCACAACCCCATCTAACCACAACCCCATCTAACCACAACCCCACCACAACCCCATCTAACCACAACCCCATCTAGCCACAACCCCACCACAACCCAATCTAACCACAACCCCACCACAACCCCATCTAGCCACAACCCCATCTAACCACAACCCCACCACAACCCCATCTAGCCACAACCCCACCACAACCCCATCTAACCACAACCCCATCTAACCACAACCCCATCTAACCACAACCCCATCTAACCACAACCCCATCTAACCACAACCCCATCTAACCACAACCCCATCTAGCCACAACCCCACCACAACCCCATCTAACCACAACCCCATTTAACCACAACCCCATCTAGCCACAACCCCATCTAGCCACAACCCCACCACAACCCCATCTAACCACAACCCCACCACAACCCCATCTAACCACAACCCCATCTAACCACAACCCCACCACAACCCCATCTAACCACAACCCCATCTAGCCACAACCCCATCTAGCAACAACCCCATCTAACCACAACCCCATCTAGCCACAACCCCATCTAGCCACAACCCCATCTAACCACAACCCCATCTAACCACAACCCCACCACAACCCCATCTAGCCACAACCCCATCTAGCCACAACCCCATCTAGCAACAACCCCATCTAACCACAACCCCATCTAGCCACAACCCCATCTAACCACAACCCCATCTAACCACAACCCCATATAATCACAACCCCATCTAACCACAACCCCATCTAACCACAACCCCATCTAACCACAACCCCACCACAACCCCATCTAACCACAACCCCACCACAACCCCATCTAGCCACAACCCCACCACAACCCCATCTAACCACAACCCCATCTAACCACAACCCCATCTAACCACAACCCCATCTAACCACAACCCCACCACAACCCCATCTAACCACAACCCCATCTAACCACAACCCCACCACAACCCCATCTAACCACAACCCCATCTAACCACAACCCCACCACAACCCCATCTAACCACAACCCCATCTAGCCACAACCCCATCTAGCAACAACCCCATCTAACCACAACCCCATCTAACCACAACCCCACCACAACCCCATCTAACCACAACCCCATCTAGCCACAACCCCATCTAGCAACAACCCCATCTAACCACAACCCCATCTAGCCACAACCCCACCACAACCCCATCTAACCACAACCCCATCACAACCCCATCTAACCACAACCCCATCTAACCACAACCCCACCACAACCCCATCTAACCACAACCCCATCTAACCACAACCCCACCACAACCCCATCTAACCACAACCCCATCTAACCACAACCCCACCACAACCCCATCTAACCACAACCCCATTTAGCCCCAACCCCGCAACCACATTTAGACAACCCCATCTCGCCACAACACCATCTAACAACAATTTCTAAGCACAACATCATTACGTAAATCAAACACATAAGTGAATGTAAATGACTATGTATTGCTTTGTCCACAGGCTAAAGCTTTTAGATTTATTTGATGACGTGGGAGAAAAAACCTCGAACCCAACGCGTAATTTAAAACCGTTCAGACTCGGCCAATGGATTGTTAGCGTGACGAAGGTCTGCGCATGCGGGATTACCGTGCTAGCGCGCGGTCCCACACTCAACTACAATGGCGGCTCATATTATTTGTTATGCAAGGGAAATAACAATGTTTAATGCAAGTTTTGGCATGATTGTCTACCCGTAAAAAGTTTCTAAATATTAAAACAAAAAACAAAATACTTAAATAAAAACAACCACTTTAACTAAAATAACCCACAGAATGAACATGCATTTTTAAAATTGTATATCAATCTCTCAACACTGGCCTAATTAAAATAATGAAATGTATCATATTATATAGAGAAAAACAAATATATTTTAATTATATTTTATAAAGATGGAACAAGAATATTTAAATTATGTTTCTAAAAATGAAATAAAACATTTAAATTATGTTTCTAGAGACAAATAAAATTAAGATTTATGTAGCCTCGCGAAATTTAAAAAAACTAGCTAGGCCCCTAAACGGTATTTTCTTTTTAAATGTAGGTTAAGTCCATTTTTAATGCGAATAATAGAAATAATAATTCATACAGTGATTTATTCTTTTCGGATACAATTTTAATTAAAATTAAAATGTTTGGAAAAAAATTTTTAAAGAATAAATTCTTATGAGTATTATCTATTTTGTTTGGGGAAAAATTTCAGTCTTATAAAAGTAGGCATGGCATTATGTCAAATCAAGGTCTAGTGTCCTGTTTACAGGCTTGGCTCGCATACTGTATTAGTAGTGTTTACATTTATTTCCACAGAACAAGAATTCCACTCACCCTGTTCCTGCCATCACGCCCACCCCCCTCTCACCATATCCTGCCACCACGCCCACCCCCTCCTTCCCCCTCTCCCCCTGTACCTGCCATCACCCCCCCCCCCCTAATCACCCTCTCTTACCTCCGATGTGCACCTTCTCGTAAATTTGTCCCCCTCTCCCCCTGTACCTGCCATCACGCCCCCCCCCCTAATCACCCTCTCTTACCTCCGATGTGCACCTTCTCGTAAATTTGTCCCCCTCTCCCCCTGTACCTGCCATCACCCCCCCCCCCCAATCACCCCCTCTTACCTCCGATGTGCACCTTCTCGTAAATTTGTCCCATGATCCCCCTGTACCTACCATCACCCCCCCCCCCCCCCCAATCACCCCCTCTTACCTCCGATGTGCACCTTCTCGTAAATTTGTCCCATGATCCCCCTGTACCTACCATCACCCCCCCCCCCCCTAATCACCCCTCTTACCTCCGATGTGCACCTTCTCGTAAATTTGTCCCATGATCCCCCTGTACCTGCCATTACCCCCCCCCCCCCCTGTCACCCCCTCTTACCTCCGATGTGCACCTTCTCGTAAATTTGTCCCATGATCCCCAGTCAGCATTCAAACGTTTGACCTTGAAAGAAATGTTTTGACCTCACCAAATGTTTGTGTCTCTGACATGTTTATATCCCGTGGACACCAGACCTTACAGTCTTACGGTCATCACGTGACCAATATTTCATGTCACCTGTATTTAGTTAAACTGTTGAAATACCGTCATCATCATGTTATGTCGCACACTGATCAGATAATGCTCATGTCATATATCTAACCGATGACATTTGATGTCATGTTTTACGTCATGTCCAAATGTCAGGTGTGTAGAGGATCAATCGTGTCACGGCTGACGTCACAAAGTGAAATTGGGTCACGGAGAAGACGTGGCACCTGGAGATTCCCCCCACGTGACCAGAGCTGGGTGATTGGATGGTTTCCTAGCAACAGGCGTCTGCTGCCGGCTTAGATCGATATCTGCTGACAGCAGAACTTTTGTCAGGTGTGTGGTCAAGTTGGCGGGCTGGTACAACAGCCGGCACAGCTACACAAGAGCCGGCACAGCTGTACAACAGTCGGCACAGCTGTACAACAGCCGGCACAGCTACACAACAGCCGACATAGCTGTACAACAGCCGGCACAGCTACACAACAGCCGGCACGGCTACACAACAGCTGGCACAGCTACACAACAGCTGCACAACAGCCGGCACAACAGCCTGCACAGCTGTACAATAGCCGGCACAGTCGTACAACAGCTGCACAACAGCCGGCACAACAGCCGGCACAGCTACACAACAGCCAGCACAGCTGTACAACAGCCGGCACAGCTGTACAACAGCCGGCACAGCTGTACAACAGCCGGCACAACAGCCGGCACAGCTGTACAACAGCCGGCACAGCTGTACAACAGCCGGCACAGCTGCACAACAGCCGGCACAGCAGTAAAACAGCCGGCACAATATCCGGCACAGCTGTACAAAAGCCGGCACAGCTGTACAATATAGCCGGAAGAGTTTTAGCAAATAGCCGGCATTACAGAAAACGTGTCCGACAAGAGTTGAAACAAATGTTACAGAAAACAGAAAATTTGTTGTATCAGACAGTTGTAACAGAGAAAACAGAAAAAATTAGAAAAAAAAGCTGCAACAAACACTAGATCAATAATTAAAGACGAAACGAAGTTTGACTGGCTAATTCTAAGAAAGGAACGCTTCAATTTCATCGTGTTAATTTCACACACTTCCTGTTGGCCTTGGGCAAGGGGAGACAAGTCACTCATTATTAAAACAACAATTTCAATGGAAGCTAACAAGAGCAGGGTTTATGTTGCCAACAGGGAAAGTGGGGAGGGGGGGGGGGGTACAGCACTATGTTATAGTATAAATAGCGCCCCTACCCCACCCAATGATATACAGTTGCCCTCAAGAGTGGGGTGGAATGAAGGGGTTGAGTGGGGGGGGGGGGGGGGTGTCATAGACAGATGGTTCTCTTCTGCACCTCCAGAAAGCTAAATTAAGGTCATGTGACCAGAGATGAGAAATTTAACATGAGATTAGTTTGGTGATAAACAAGTGCATATAATAAATAATTCCAGCATCTCCTATTGGGCGCCTGATGTATTGGTCCCCTCCCCCTGTTTCTTGTGTCTAAACTTTTTAAAGATTTCGTTGTGTGCTGTTGTACTCATGTACTCATGTGTGGTGAACCTATAGGTTTGTACTGTTGTGTTGTGAACCTATAGGTTTGTACTGTTGTGTTGTGAACCTATAGGTTTGTACTGTTGTGTGGTGAACCTATAGGTTTGTACTGTTGTGTTGTGAACCTATAGGTTTGTACTGTTGTGTGGTGAACCTGTAGGTTTGTACAGTTGTGTGGTGAACCTGTAGGTTTGTACTGTTGTGTGGTGAACCTATAGGTTTGTACTGTTGTGTGGTGAACCTATAGGTTTGTACTGTTGTGTCGTGAACCTGTAGGTTTGTACTGTTGTGGTGTGAACCTATAGGTTTGTACTGTTGTGTGGTGAACCTGTAGGTTTGTACTGTTGTGGTGTGAACCTATAGGTTTGTACTGTTGTGGTGTGAACCTGTAGGTTTGTTCTGTTGTGTGGTGAACCTATAGGTTTGTACTGTTGTGTGGTGAACCTGTAGGTTTGTACTGTTGTGTGGTGAACCTGTAGGTTTGTACTGTTGTGTTGTGAACTTGTAGGTTTGTACTGTTGTGAACCTGTAGGTTTGTACTGTTGTGGTGTGAACCTGTAGGTTTGTACTGTTGTGTTGTGAACTTGTAGGTTTGTACTGTTGTGAACCTGTAGGTTTGTACTGTTGTGGTGTGAACCTATAGGTTTGTACTGTTGTGTGGTGAACCTATAGGTTTTGTTGTGTGGTGAACCTATAGGTTTGTACTGTTGTGTCGTGAACCTATAGGTTTTGTTGTGTGGTGAACCTATAGGTTTGTACTGTTGTGTCGTGAACCTATAGGTTTGTACTGTTGTGTCGTGAACCTATAGGTTTTGTTGTGTGGTGAACCTATAGGTTTGTACTGTTGTGTCGTGAACCTATAGGTTTGTACTGTTGTGTCGTGAACCTATAGGTTTTGTTGTGTGGTGAACCTATAGGTTTGTACTGTTGTGGTGTGAACCTATAGGTTTGTACTGTTGTGTGGTGAACCTATAGGTTTGTACTGTTGTGTGGTGAACCTATAGGTTTGTACTGTTGTGGTGTGAACCTATAGGTTTGTACTGTTGAGTGGTGAACCTATAGGTTTGTACTGTTGTGTCGTGAACCTGTAGGTTTGTACTGTTGTGGTGTGAACCTATAGGTTTGTACTGTTGTGTGGTGAACCTATAGGTTTGTACTGTTGTGTGGTGAACCTGTAGGTTTGTACTGTTGTGGTGTGAACCTGTAGGTTTGTACTGTTGTGGTGTGAACCTGTAGGTTTGTACTGTTGTGGTGTGAATTTATAGGTTTGTACTGTTGTGAACCTATAGGTTTGTACTGTTGTGTGGTGAACCTGTAGGTTTGTACTGTTGTGAACCTATAGGTTTGTACTGTTGTGTGGTGAACCTATAGGTTTGTACTGTTGTGTGGTGAACCTGTAGGTTTGTACTGTTGTGGTGTGAACCTGTAGGTTTGTACTGTTGTGGTGTGAACCTGTAGGTTTGTACTGTTGTGTGGTGAACCTATAGGTTTGTACTGTTGTGTGGTGAACCTGTAGGTTTGTACTGTTGTGGTGTGAACCTGTAGGTTTGTACTGTTGTGTGGTGAGCCTGTAGGTTTGTACTGTTGTGTGGTGAACCTACAGGTTTGTACTGTTATGTGGTGAACCTATAGGTTTGTCCTGTTGTGTCGTGAACCTGTAGGTTTGTACTGTTGTGTAGAGAACGTGAGTAGTTTTTGAATGAAAGACAAGAATATTTGCCCAGGGTGGGGTCAATCAGGTCACGAGGTTCAAGTATTTCTGGAACTATTCCAGCCCATCCCACAGGTAAGTACAACCCCTCCCCCCCACAGGTAAGCACACCCCCTCCCTCCCCCCACAGGTAAACACCCCCCTCCCTCCCCCCACATGTAATCGTGAACTTTTGTATAACCCACTGCTATTTTTAGAGCATCGAAACGAAAGTGAAACTGTTGTGGAGGGGGTGGGTGGGTGATGGAAGAAGGGGTACCGGAAATTCTTTGGTAACATCCGGCTTTGATTGGCTGAAATCAATAAGCCGCTGGCTCCATACAGCCGGATAGATCGATATCTTCACTCCGATTTGGTGCTAATACAGTAGGCTTTTACCTTGCGGGATCAGGTGGGTTTTTAACAAACAGCCGTAGTACTGTTGTTGGATTTCCCCCCCCCCCCCCATCCCCGCAATTATCAATTTCTTAACGTTCATATGAAACAACCCCGCCCCCCCCCCCCCTCGTTTCCCCACACATTCAGCCCGTCACACACAGCGTGCCCCACACCTTGTCTATTTTAAGCTCTAGCGTTGTATCGACTGTCTAAAGCGGCATTAATTATCAATCAGCTGCAAGTAATTAAGCGCCAGCAGCGTGATGCCAATCAAAGTTGGATCAATAATTCAACAGTTTTCACTTTGATTCATTCATCAATCACCAATCAATCATTCATCAATCACCAATCAATCATTCATCAATCATCAATCAATCATTCATCCGCCATTTGCCACAAACAGCACGTCAAGGACAAACCGCCACATGAGGACAGTGGGAACAATGGCTTCTAGTGAAATGAGCTCACGGAGCTAGCGAGAGCTAACACACGTAGCTAGGGAGAGCTTACACACGGAGCTAGGGAGAGCTAACACACGGAGCTAGGGAGAGCTAACACACGGAGCTAGGGAGAGCTAACACACGGAGCTAGGGAGAGCTAACACATGGAGCTAGGGAGAGCTAACACACGGAGCTAGGGAGAGCTAACACACGGAACTAGGGAGAGCTAACACACGGAGCTAGGGAGAGCTAACAGGGAGAGCTAACACACGGAGCTAGGGAGAGCTAACACATGGAGCTAGGGAGAGCTAACACACGGAGCTAGGGAGAGCTAACACACGGAGCTAGGGAGAGCTAACACACGGAGCTAGGGAGAGCTTACACACGGAGCTAGGGAGAGCTAACACACGGAGCTAGGGAGAGCTAACACACGGAGCTAAGGAGAGCTAACACACGGAGCTAGGGAGAGCTAACACACGAAGCTAAGGAGAGCTAACACACGGAGCTAGGGAGAGCTAACACACGGAGCTAGGGAGAGCTAACACACGGAGCTAGGGAGAGCTAACACACGGAGCTAGGGAGAGCTAACACACGGAGCTAGGGAGAGCTTACAAACGGAGCTAGGTAGAGCTAACACACGGAGCTAGGGAGAGCTTACACACGGAGCTAGGGAGAGCTAACACACGGAGCTAGGGAGAGCTAACACACGGAGCTAGGGAGAGCTAACACACGGAGCTAGGGAGAGCTTACAAACGGAGCTAGGTAGAGCTAACACACGGAGCTAGGGAGAGCTTACACACGGAGCTAGGGAGAGCTAACACACGGAGCTAGGGAGAGCTAACACACGGAGCTAGAGAGAGCTAACACACGGAGCTAGGGAGAGCTAACACACGGAGCTAGAGAGAGCTAACACACGGAGCTAGGGAGAGCTAACACACGGAGCTAGGGAGAGCTAACACACGGAGCTAGGGAGAGCTAACACACGGAGCTAGGGAGAGCTAACACACGGAGCTAGAGAGAGCTAACACACGGAGCTAGGGAGAGCTAACACACGGAGCTAGGGAGAGCTAACACACGGAGCTAGGGAGAGCTAACACACGGAGCTAGGGAGAGCTAACACACGGAGCTAGGGAGAGCTAACACACGGAGCTAGGGAGAGCTAACACACGGAGCTAGGGAGAGCTAACACACGGAGCTAGGGAGAGCTAACACACGGAGCTAGGGAGAGCTAACACACGGAGCTAGGGAGAGCTAACAGGGAGAGCTAACACACGGAGCTAGGGAGTGCTAACACACGGAGCTAGGGAGAGCTAACACACGGAACTAGGGAGAGCTAACACACGGAGCTAGGGAGAGCTAACAGGGAGAGCTAACACACGGAGCTAGGGAGTGCTAACACACGGAGCTAGGGAGAGCTAACACACGGAGCTAGGGAGAGCTAACACACGGAGCTAGGGAGAGCTAACACACGGAGCTAGGGAGAGCTAACACACGGAGCTAGGGAGAGCTTACACACGGAGCTAGGGAGAGCTAACACACGGAGCTAGGGAGAGCTTACACACGGAGCTAGGGAGAGCTAACACACGGAGCTAGGGAGAGCTAACACACGGAGCTAGGGAGAGCTAACACACGGAGCTAGGGAGAGCTAACACACGGAGCTAGGGAGAGCTAACACACGGAGCTAGGGAGAGCTTACAAACGGAGCTAGGGAGAGCTAACACACGGAGCTAGGGAGAGCTAACACACGGAGCTAGGGAGAGCTAACACACGGAACTAGGGAGAGCTAACACACGGAGCTAGGGAGAGCTAACACACGGAGCTAGGGAGAGCTTACACAGAGCTATCACATACACAAAGCTAAAGAGAGAGAGAGAGAGAGAGAGGGAGAGAGAGATAAAACACATAATAGGTTTAATGTTATATAACACAATTGTTGTCTCAATTACATGGTCAAAGATTCTCTGAATTAGATGGCCAAATTATGTTTACATTAGATGGCCAAATTATGTCTACATTAGATGGCCAAATTTAGTCTACATTAGATGGCCAAATTTAGTCTACGTTAGATGGCCAAAGTTGACAACTTTAAAGATCTTGATAGATAGATCTATCCCCTTAAAGTTGTCAACTTGAAAGATAGATCTAATCATTTTCAAGGTTGGTAAGAAAGACTTAAGATGCATTTATTAAAGCAAAGGGTGATACACATTTGGAAATTAAACATTTGACGCGGTAAATATTTGGCAAAGTAAACATTTGATGCGGTAAATATTTGGCAAAGTAAACATTTGATGCGGTAAATATTGGGCAAAGTAAACATTTAATGCGGTAAATATTTGGCAAAGTAAATATTTGATGAGGTAAACATTGCTAAAAAAGAACATTTAACAAAGTAAACATAGCATGACGCAGTAAACGTTAGGTAAAGTAAACAGTTCGCACGGTAAACTTTAGGTAAAGTAGACATTGAACGCAGTAAAAATTAAACACAGTAAACATTGATCGCAGTAAACTTTGAACACAATAAACATTGAACACAGTAAACATTGAACACAGTAAACATTAAACACAGTAAACATTGAACACAGTAAACATTGAACGCAGTAAACATTGAACGCAGTAAACATTGAACGCAGTAAACATTGAACGCAGTAAACATTGAACGCAGTAAACATTGAACGCAGTAAACATTGAACGCAGTAAACATTGAACGCAGTAAACATTTGACGCGATGGACTGAACCAGCCAGCGAGTTGCGACGTGAGACCTGCTCACCGTTATTGATGGCGGGCTTAAAAACGTCACCCCGGGGGTGGGGCCTCAAGTACCCGTCCCACCTGCCAGGGTGTGCTACCTAAATGGGGTGGGGAACGAATCCAACTTACCCCGTGGCTTCTGATGTGCATGAACTTTGAACCCGTGAAACGAGGACATACGCCGGAAAAACGAGGCTGACATTGAAAACATGGCAGCCATGTTGGTTGCGGGTCGTCTGTCACACAGCCGACACGGCAACAGATGGTCAGCTGCTACACAGGTGGGTTACACAGGTGGGTTACACAGGTGGGTTACACAGGTGATGTATAGAGGGGCTAGTACACAGAGAGGTCGGTTAAAGTGGTGGATTAGTGGGCTAAGGGTATAAGAGTCAGGGGCATGCCGTGATATAAGAGTCACAGGGCATGCCGTGATATAAGAGTCACAAGGCCTGCTGTGATATAAGTCACAGGGCATGCCGTGATATAAGTCACAGGGCATGCCGTGATATAAGAGTCACAGGGCCTGCTGTGATATAAGAGTCACAAGGCCTGCTATGATATAAGAGTCACAGGGCATGCCCTGATATAAGAGTCACAGGGCCTGCTATGATATAAGAGTCACAAGGCCTGCTGTGATATACGAGTCACAGGGCATGCCGTGATATAAGAGTCACAGGGCATTTCGTGATATAAGAGTCACAGGGCATGTCGTGATATAAGTCACAGGGCATGCCGTGATATAAGTCACAGGGCATGTCGTGATATAATAGTTACAGGGCATGCCGTGATATAAGTCACAGGGCATGCCGTGATATAAGAGTCACAGGGCATGCCGTGATATAAGAGTCACAGGGCATGCCGTGATATAAGTCACAGGGCATGCCGTGATATAAGAGTCACAGGGCATGCCGTGATATAAGTCACAGGGCATGCCGTGATATAAGAGTCACAGGGCATGCCGTGATATAAGAGTCACAGGGCATGCCGTGATATAAGAGTCACAAGGCATGCCGTGATATAAGAGTCACAGGGCCTGCTGTAATATAAGAGTCACAAGGCATGCCGTGATATAAGAGTCACAGGGCATGCCGTGATATAAGAGTCACATGGCATGTCGTGATATAAGAGTCACAGGGCTTGCCGTGATATAAGAGTCACATGGCATGTCGTGATATAAGAGTCACAGGGCTTGCCGTGATATAAGAGTCACAGGGCTTGCCGTGATATAAGAGTCACAGGGCATGCCGTGATATAAGTCACAGGGCTTGCCGTGATATAAGAGTCACAGGGCCTGCCGTGATATAAGAGTCACAGTTACAAAGACACGGTGACACAATTCACTAATGGCACGGTGATATAGGAATCATAAGGGGCAGGGTAAATAAGATACAAGAGTTACAAAGCCACTTTAATTTTGAAATAAGTCATAAGGACAGGCTGACACAAGAGTCACAGAATGTCTCACCAAAATGTTGTGTCACCACTAGCCGTCAACTAACACAGCGCAGTGTGTCACCACCCACGCGCGTGGAACCCACACACAGCAGAAAATATTTTGTTTGTAAACAAAAAGGGAAGCAACTCTGGGCCGGCGGGTCGATAACTGAGTGATTACACCAAACATTACGTCCCCGTAATTAAGGTACACGGCTCCCATGGGAGGTTCTTAGTGCAATTAAATTACGCTGATCAAATGACCCTACCCAAATGACCCTTACCAAATGACCCAAGTGAAATGACCCAAAACTGTAATCGTTGGTGGATGTGTCTTCTCGTCCCACATCGCATATATTATGTCATTTGTTGTTAAATAATGTCATATGTCATTTGACGTTATCTAATGACAGAGCGTGTCATTTGTGTTATCTAATGCCATATGTCATTTGACGTTATCTAATGGCAATCGTATCATTTACGGTCATCTGATGTCATCTCATCTTACCAATAGCTAGTTCCAAGGGAGGTAATGTTAAGCTGCTAATATCAAGGGGAGAGAACCGAGTTTTCTTGTCTCACCATTTGTTGGTGTTTCAGTGTCCAACACACACACACACACACACAGTGTCCAACACACACACAGTGTCCAACACACACACAGTGTCCAACACACAGTGTCCAACACACACACACAGTGTCCAACACACAGTGTCCAACACACACACACAGTGTCCAACACACACAGTGTCCAACACACACAGTGTCCAACACACACACACACACACATTGTCCAACACACACATTGTCCAACACACACAGTGTCCAACACACAGTGTCCAACACACAAACAGGCGCATCACTTGCTGTAGGCGGTGGTGCTAGCCGGGGGGGGGGGGTGGAGGGGGGCATCGTAGAGAAAAAAAAAGTCGCAGGAAAAAAGTCGCAGATGTGTATTTGCATGGAATTGGTTAATACTTTTATATATTAGGTATTCAGAAAATGCAAGTCAACATGCCATTAATTAAATGCAATGTAAATATTTCAGATATATGTGCGTAGGTTGTATTCAAATGGTAATATTTCTGACACACGTACAAATATTTATTCTGAATTAAGTTTAAATTCCGTTTTACAAATAACATAATAGAATGCGATAGAATGTTCCAACCTACACAGTTTTCATCGTATAGAAAACTTTGAATTGGGATAAAATGGGAAGAAGACATTGGTCTAATATGATTGCTATCGTCAGATAATTGCTACAATAGTTCAACCACCGTTACTGCCCACATTTATCACATTCATTACACAACAAAGCACAATATGATTAAGACAAAAACCGACATGGTACAAAGGCTGTCATTGACACAATCCTCGACAATACACAATGTGGACGGGCAAATCCGACCGAGAAAAGAACGACGGCAATAAAAAAACATACAAAAAAGAATGCTTTGCCTATATTTTTTTTAAATTGAATTTTTCTATGGGGTATTTAAATAAACATGTAACAAAATGTGAGCCTGCTGTAAAAATTATATTATAGTATTCGTATTTATAAAGAAGATGAAGGTAGAATCATTATTGTTTTAATAACATGATGATAACAATGTTATCAACACTTTGATGACAACAATGTTAACAACAACGTGATGACGACGATGTTAAGGACAATGTGACGACGACGGCCTGCCTACATCTAACACATACACATGAGGCTGTGGGTGAACAGGGAGGCGGGAAGAAGAGGTCAATATAAACCTGCCGTGTGTGGGGGGGGGGGGGGGGGGGGGGGGAGGGGGCAACAAGTTTGCATAGATTGTGCCAGCTGTCGTCAGGCTAATTGACAGAGTGAGTTGTATAACGCGTGTTTTGACCTGATATCTTTCTATATCTGCTGCTCATCTTGTCAACCTTCCATACTTGTCCACCTTCCATACTTGTCAACCTTTCATGCTTGTCAACCTTTCATACTTGTCAACCTTTCATACTTGTCCACCTTCTATACTTGTCCACCTTCTATACGTGTCCACCTTCTATACGTGTCCACCTTTCATACTTGTCCACCTTCCACACTTGTTCACCTTCCACACTTGTCTACCTTCCACACTTGTTCACCTTTTATACTTGTCTACCTTCCATACTTGTCCACCTTTTATACTTGTCTACCTTCCATACTTGTCTACCTTCCATACTTGTCTACCTTCCATACTTGTCTACCTTCCATACTTGTATACCTTTCATGCTTGGACCCCCTATCCAGAGTTTCTTCCAGGCATCTCTTCGGGGGGGGCAAAGCCCCCCCCCCCCCCCGAAATTTTTTTACCGCCCCCCCCCCCCCCCGAACGATATGAAATTTATATAATTTATATAGAAAATATATACTTTTAACAGTGTCCGCCCCCCGAAGAAAGTTTACCGCCCCCCCCCCCCCCGAAGATTTCAAGTGCCCCCCCCCCCCCCGGAGAAAAAAGTCTGGAAGAAACAGTGCCCCTATTTGACAGATCACCCCGTCAAATGTAGACAACTGACCACAGGTCAACACGACAAAGTGTCGACTACATTTAAAATTTCTTCACTGAGAAAAAGTTTGGTCTAGAGATACACACCAATACAACGTGATAAAACCACTACCTAGGGAGATATACAACAGTACCAGGTTGTAAAACTACTACAGACCTACGGAGATATACACCAATGCATCGTTGTATAACTACTACAGGATTACAGAGATCAATACGTTACAAAAATACTACAGACTTATTAAGATATATACAAACATAAGTTAAAAAACTACAACAGACCTACGGAGATATACACTAACACAGCAAAAGATATCTGGATGCTCTACTTAGTCTACTTTGTCTACTTAGTCTGCTTATCTAGTTATGACGTACACATTCTCTACACCCACGCCATATTTTTAGCTCAAGCTCCGGAAGTCATCGCCCCCCCCCCACCCCACCTACCATCAGTTCACCAGCCATCAATTAAACATCACCCACCGGATGTGGAACTCTCCAACTTTAGCACAGCGTAATTCTGTCCCTTCATCTTCCCACAACACATTTTTTTTACTGCTGCTTTTTGCCGTCTTGTAGCAGTGGGGGTGGAAACGGTGGAGGGTGGGGTGGTGAAATAAGAAGGGTAGGGGTGATGGATGGTCTAAGATATTAGACCATCGTTTCTACACACGATACGGCTATAGAGGGGCGCCGTGGCTTAGAGTTAGAGCTAGACTGCTAACCTGAAAATTTTAAGTTCGAAGCGGGTTCAAATCAGTAGAACGTCCTTGAGTCCACCCAGCTCTGATGGGTACCTAACTCAGGTTAGGGAAAGTAAAGGCGGCTGTGCATAGTGTTGACCACAGTATCCTCCTATATGCCGAGGTTATTCAAACAGATGAACTCTACTTTATCTACTCTTTGTGTCTTGGGCAGAAATGGGGGAAAATGATGATGTGGCTATAGAACAATAAATGACAAATCTACCCACAACTTTTATATGAACCTGATTTATTTTCGTGAGTTTATCGACGACTTTTACATAAACCAGTTTTATTTTAGGGAGTTTATCGACATTCTAGCGGCGATGCCAGTCGAAAGACAGACGACAAAATAATTTGTTTTGATAGATTCTCAGTTTCCTCTAGGTCGGTTACTAAAGTTACTATTTGATGGGAAAATGGAATAAGTTATTTTTAAATCTATGTTTTTAAATACTCTCATACCGCGTTGTTTCCATAAAGGTTTATGCTTGTGGTACTTTTAAAACAAAATAATTTGACACTAGGCTATCAATATAAGAAACTAAAGAGATTAAAAAATCCACAAAAAACAAAACGCGGTAACTCATATAGAGAAAAATTTGAGGGGGGTGGGGTGCAAATCGAAAGTTTGAGGGGGGGGGGGGGCAAATCGAAAACTGAAAGTTTGTCCCGGGAAGGGTCGCTACGCCTCTAGGGGGTGACACCATTAAGTGCCACACCGGGTGATACCCGACCTCGCTACGCCACTGATTCGTTGTATATTAAAATATTATTATTATATTTACAACACTTGCAGGATTTTAAAAGTACTGTTTAGTAAATAAATATTTTTTGATATGCTACAAACAAATACAGAAAAGTAAATGCAATAAAATTCAAAGACCTATTTTATCGGAGAAGTTATAGCATCCTTCAATAAGATCCCCTAAAATATTAGGAGTTCCTTCAATAAGATCCCATCAAATATTAGGAGTTACTTCAATAAGATCCCATCAAATATTAGGAGTTACTTCAATAAGATCCCCTCAAATATTAGGAGTTATTTCAATAAGATCACCTAAAATATTAGGAGTTACTTCAATAAGATCCCCTCAAATATTAGGAGTTCCTTCAATAAGATCCCCTAAAATATTAGGAGTTCCTTCAATAAGCTCCCCTAAAATATTAGGAGTTCCTTCAATAAGATCCCCTCAAATATTAGGAGTTACTTCAATAAGATCACCTAAAATATTAGGAGTTCCTTCAATAAGATCCCCTCAAATATTAGGAGTTACTTCAATAAGCTCCCCTAAAATATTAGGAGTTCCTTCAATAAGATCCCCTCAAATATTAGGAGTTCCTTCAATAAGATCCCCTCAAATATTAGGAGTTCCTTCAATAAGATCACCTAAAATATTAGGAGTTCCTTCAATAAGATCACCTAAAATATTAGGAGTTCCTTCAATAAGATCACCTAAAATATTAGGAGTTCCTTCAATAAGATCACCTAAAATATTAGGAGTTCCTTCAATAAGATCACCTAAAATATTAGGAGTTCCTTCAATAAGATCACCTAAAATATTAGGAGTTCCTTCAATAAGCTCCCCTAAAATATTAGGAGTTCCTTCAATAAGATCCCCTAAAATATTAGGAGTTCCTTCAATAAGATCCCCTCAAATATTAGGAGTTCCTTCAATAAGATCCCCTCAAATATTAGGAGTTCCTTCAATAAGATCACCTAAAATATTAGGAGTTCCTTCAATAAGATCACCTAAAATATTAGGAGTTCCTTCAATAAGATCCCCTCAAATATTAGGAGTTCCTTCAATAAGATCCCCTCAAATATTAGGAGTTCCTTCAATAAGATCACCTAAAATATTAGGAGTTCCTTCAATAAGATCACCTAAAATATTAGGAGTTCCTTCAATAAGATCCCCTCAAATATTAGGAGTTATTTCAATAAGATCACCTAAAATATTAGGAGTTACTTCAATAAGATCCCCTCAAATATTAGGAGTTCCTTCAATAAGATCCCCTAAAATATTAGGAGTTCCTTCAATAAGCTCCCCTAAAATATTAGGAGTTCCTTCAATAAGATCCCCTCAAATATTAGGAGTTACTTCAATAAGATCACCTAAAATATTAGGAGTTCCTTCAATAAGATCCCCTCAAATATTAGGAGTTACTTCAATAAGCTCCCCTAAAATATTAGGAGTTCCTTCAATAAGATCCCCTCAAATATTAGGAGTTCCTTCAATAAGATCCCCTCAAATATTAGGAGTTCCTTCAATAAGATCCCCTAAAATATTAGGAGTTCCTTCAATAAGATCCTCTCAAATATTAGGAGTTACTTCAATAAGATCCCCTCAAATATTAGGAGTTCCTTCAATAAGATCCCCTAAAATATTAGGAGTTCCTTCAATAAGATCCCCTAAAATATTAGGAGTTACTTCAATAAGATCCCTTCAAATATTAGGAGTTACTTCAATAAGATCCCCTCAAATATTAGGAGTTCCTTCATTCAACGCGGACAAGTCAGACACAATAAGCCAATTATTTTATAGGATTTTACATCATGTTGTTTACCATAGCCACAGAAAGTTCGTGACGTAAAAAAATGAAAGTAGAAAATATCTTATGTTTATAGTTCTTAGTCTAGAGTCAGCCCGGGGGAGGGGGGGGTGGGGGTTAAATGTCAAACAATATATAACCTTCTGACATAAGGTTAATGATTCATTAATGTGTCATTTGATACATGAACCTTATGTCATACAGTGATTCACTGATGATGTGTGTGATGTTGTCTATATGCTACACGGGCTGTTGTCTATATGCTATATGTGATGTTGTCTATATGCTACATGTGATGTTGTCTGTGAACTACTTGTGATTTTGTCTATATGCCACATATAATGTTACATATGCTACATGTGATGTTGTCTGTATGCTACATGTGATGTTGTCTGTATGCTACATGTGATGTTGTCTGTATACTACATGCGATGTTGTCTATATGCTACATGTGATGTTGTCTATATGATACATGTGATGTTGTCTATATGCTACATGTGATGTTGTCTGTATGCTACATGTGATGTTGTCTATATGCTACATGTGATGTTGTCTATATGCTACATGTGATGATGTCTATATGCTACATGTGATGTTGTCTATATGCTACATGTGATGTTGTCTATATGCTACATGTGATGTTGTCTATATGCTACATGTGATGTTGTCTATATGCTACATGTGATGTTCTATATGCTACATGTGATGTTGTCTATATGCTACATGTGATGTTGTCTATATGCTACATGTGATGTTGTCTATATGCTACATGTGATGTTCTATATGCTACATGGGCTGTTGTCTATATGCTACATGTGATGTTGTCTATATGCTACATGTGATGTTGTCTATATGCTAAATGTGATGTTACATATGCTACATGTGATGTTGTCTATATGCTACATGTGATGTTGTCTATATGCTACATGTGATGTTGTCTATATGCTACATGTGATGTTGTCTATATGCTACATGTGATGTTGTCTGTATGCTACATGTGATGCTGTCTATATGCTACATGTGATGTTGTCTATATGCTACATGTGATGTTGTCTATATGCTACATGTGATGTTGTCTATATGCAACATGCGATGTTGTCTATATGCTAAATGTGATGTTGTCTATATGCAACATGTGATGTTGTCTATATGCTAAATGTGATGTTACACATGCTACATGTGATGTTGTCTGTGAACTACTTGTGATTTTGTCTATATGCCACATAAGATGTTACATATGCTACATGTCATGTTACATATGCTACATGTGCTGTTGTCTATGTGCTACCTGTACTGTTATCAATGTGCTACCTGTAATGTCATCAATGTACTACCTGTAATGTTAACAATGTGCTACCTGTAATGTATCTCTACGATGTTGTCTATGGGGTACGTGTAATGTTATCAATGTGCTACCTATAATGTTATCAATTTTCTACCTGTAATGTATATCTACGATGTTGTCTATGGGCTACCTGTACTGTTATCAATGTGCTACCTGTAATGTTATCAATGTGCTACCTGTAATGTATCTCTAAGATGTTGTCTAGCCGGCCGTAATTTGCATCTAAAACCGGAAGTGACCCAGAATAAAAACTCTAAGAAACACGAGCGTCGGGTCGGCAATTTAATCCGGCTTGTTATAATCAATAAGACCGGACGTCCGGCTTGTTTTGATCAATAAGACCGGATGGCAGCCTAAAAAACAGAGGGTAGCCTGATAACACTGTGCTACATCTTTAGTCTAGCTGGTAGCAAACATTGTGCTACATCTTTAGGGTAGTGGGTAGCAACATTTGTGCTACATCTTTAGGCTAAAGTGTAGCAAACATTGTGCTACATCTTTAGGGTAGTGGGTAGCAAACGTGTGCTACATCTTTAGGGTAGTGGGTAGCAAACGTGTGCTACATCTTTAGTCTAGCTGGTAGCAAACATTGAGCTACATCTTTAGGCTAGCGGGTAGCAGACGTGTGCTACACCTTTAGGCTAGCGGGTAGCAAACATTGTGCTACATCTTTAGGCTAGCGGGTAGCAAAGATTGTGCTACACCTTTAGTCTAGCGGGTAGCAGACGTGTGCTACACCTTTAGGCTAGAGTGTAGCAAACATTGTGCTTGTGATCACCCAAAGGACTTGGTGGCTATGACAGATTGATCTCCCCTGAAAACGGCCATCTTGATTTCAATTAGCCATCAACGATCTTTCTGGGTTTTTTTTTTGGTCAAAATCTCAGGCCAACATTTGAAAACATTTTT
Source organism: Physella acuta (assembly GCF_028476545.2). Classification (NCBI taxonomy): domain Eukaryota; kingdom Metazoa; phylum Mollusca; class Gastropoda; family Physidae; genus Physella; species Physella acuta. Next base: position 795,673 of record NW_026731776.1, on the reverse strand, counting down.
AACTTGTATGAAAACCTTAGGCCAACATTTCAAAACATTTTTAACTTGTATGAAAACCTTAGGCCAACATTTCAAAATTTTTTTAACTTGTATGAAAACCTTAGGCCAACATTTCAAAACATTTTTAACTTGTATGAAAACCTTAGGCCAACATTTCAAAACATTTTTAACTTGTATGAAACTTTAGGCCAACATTTCAAAACATTTTCAACTTGTATGAAAACCTTAGGCCAACATTTCAAAACATTTTAACTTGTATGAAAACCTTAGGCCATCATTTGAAAACATTTTTAACTTGTATGAAAACCTTAGGCCAACATTTCAAAACATTTTTAACTTGTATGAAAACTTTAGGCCAACATTTCAAAACATTTTTAACTTGTATGAAAACCTTAGGCCAACATTTCAAAACATTTTTAACTTGTATGAAAATTTTAGGCCAACATTTCAAAACATTTTTAACTTGTATGAAAACTTTAGGCCAACATTTCAAAACATTTTTAACTTGTATGAAAACCTTAGGCCAACATTTCAAAACATTTTTAACTTGTATGAAAATTTTAGGCCAACATTTCAAAACATTTTAACTTGTATGAAAACCTCAGGCCAACATTTCAAAACATTTTTAACTTGTATGAAAACCTTAGGCCAACATTTCAAAACATTTTTAACTTGTATGAAAACTTTAGGCCAACATTTCAAAACATTTTAACTTGTATGAAAACCTCAGGCCAACATTTCAAAACATTTTTAACTTGTATGAAAACCTTAGGCCAACATTTCAAAACATTTTTAACTTGCATGAAACTTTAGGCCAACATCTGAAAACAACTTGAGGCCAACTAGATTGAGTGAGTGAGACAAAGAGAGTCCAACAGAGATGAGTAGAGAACCTCGGTGACGTCACACAGGTATCGCGTGAAGCTAGCACGTGACTGGGAATGCTGGGCAATAAAGGGAAGCTACTCATGTTCAAAGTTTTAGAAAATCTGAAACAGTTTTTTTTTTAAGTCACTCACATTAAAAGAGTTGAGGATACAAAGAGCAGCTAGGGAGGGGAAACATAGGGAGGTGGGGAGGGATAACATAGGGAGGTGGGGAGGGACTACGTAGGGAGGTGGGGAGGGATAGCATAGGGAGGTGGGGAGGGACTACGTAGGGAGGTGGGGAGGGACTACGTTGGGAGGGACTGGTGTAGCAGACAGGAATGGCTGGCTGCACATGCTACAACATCAGATGTAAGCAAGGATTTGTGCTGATGTAAGTGTAATTTGTGTAGGTGTAGTTTGTTTAGTTTCAAGTGTTAGATTTGCGAAGGTGTAAGTGTGGCTGTGCTGTTGTAAGTGTGGCTGTGCTGGTGTAAGTGTGGCTGTGTAAGTGTGGCTGTGTAAGTGTGGCTGTGCTGGGCTGGTGTAAGTGTGGCTGTACAGTTGTAAGTGTGTCTGTGCTTGTGTAAGTGTGGCTGTGGTGATGAAGTGTGGCTGTGCTGGTGTAAGTGTGGCTGTGCTGGGCTGGTGTAAGTGTGGCTGTGCTGGTGTAAGTGTGGCTGTGTTAGTGTGGCTGTGTAAGTGTGGCTGTACAGGTGTAAGTGTGTCTGTGCTTGTGTAAGTGTGGCTGTACAGGTGTAAGTGTGGCTGTGCTGGTGTAAGTGTGGCTGTGGTGATGAAGTGTGGCTGTGCTGGTGTAAGTGTGGCTGTGGTGATGAAGTGTGGCTGTGCTGGTGTAAGTGTGGCTGTGGTGATGAAGTGTGGCTGTGCTGGTGTAAGTGTGGCTGTGGTGATGAAGTGTGGCTGTGCTGGTGTAAGTGTGGCTGTGTAAGTGTGGCTGTACAGGTGTAAGTGTGGCTGAACAGGTGTAAGTGTGGCTGTGCTGTTGTAAGTGTGGCTGCGCTGGTGTAAGTGTGGCTGTGGTGGTGTAAGTGTGGTTGACCAGGTGTAAGTGTGGCTGTGTAAGTGTGGCTGTGTTAGTGTGGCTGTGTAAGTGTGGCTGTGCTGGTGTAAGTGTGGGTGTGCTGGTGTAAGTGTGGCTGTACAGGTGTAAGTGTGGCTGTGCTGGTGTAAGTGTGGCCGTACTTGTGGTTTGTGCAGGTGCAGGCAGTACGTGGATATAAATTTCTCCAGACGAACAACTGCTGACGTAATGGCCAGGTAAACAAATGAGGGGAGATAATTCCAATGTTTACCTCTGACTCACAGACTGAAAAAACAATTTAAAATGGTTTACTGCCGCAGTTCACACATGCCTGACGTTTTTCTGCCCCCCCCCCCCTTTTCACACCACACCACACCACGCACAACAACTTGTTTACTTCCAGTGTGCACCTCTGTACCTTATCCACAACCCACTACATCAACATCCACAACCCACTACATCACCATCCACAACCCACTACATCACCATCCACAACCAACATCCCACAACCCAACCACCTCACCACCTGACACCCACACGCGAGTACCCCCAATCTAGAGTTTGCGTGACGTCATCTTTTAGTGTATGTTTCCATCAGTGCCCCACCCCCACCCCCAATGATTGTGACAGTAGGTAAACATCGGCCTGCTTTTACCCAGCATGACGTCACTCGGTCTGGTTCGAACTATCTGCTGCTAGCCTAACATAGAACAGAACAGTCTATCGTCGTCTAGTGAGTTAAAGATGTAATTCAACCTCCAATTCTAAAATTAAAATTCTAGGACCAACTCATACATGGACTTGTAGATAGGAACATCTGCCATCGAAGTCCACGGAACCTGTACAGAACTTGTACAAAACTTGTAGGGAACATGTAGGGAACTGTCGCACGGAACTTGTAAAAAAATTGTACAGAACATGTAGGGAACTGTCGCACGGAACATGTACAGAACATGTAGGGAACTGTCGCACGGAACTTGTACAGAACATGTAGGGAACTGTCGCACGGAACATGTACAGAACATGTAGGGAACTGTCGCACGGAACTTGTACAGAACATGTAGGGAACTGTCGCACGGAACTTGTACAGAACATGTAGGGAACATGTAGGGAACTTTCGCTCGGAACTTGTACAGAACATGTAGGGAACTGTCGCACGGAACTTGTACAGAACATGTAGGGAACTGTCGCTCGGAACTTGTACAGAACATGTAGGGAACTGTCGCACGGAACTTGTACAGAACATGTAGGGAATTGTCGCACGGAACTTGTACAGAACATGTAGGGAACATGTAGGGAACTGTCGCACGGAACATGTACAGAACATGTAGGGAACTGTCGCACGGAACTTGTACAGAACAAGTAGGGAACTGTCGCACGGAACTTGTACAGAACAAGTAGGGAACTGTCGCACGGAACTTGTACAGAACATGTAGGGAACATGTAGGGAACTTTCGCTCGGAACTTGTACAGAACATGTAGGAAACTGTCGCACGGAACTTGTACAGAACATGTAGGGAACTGTCGCACGGAACTTGTACAGAGCATGTAGGGAACTGTCGCACGGAACTTGTACAGAACATGTAGGGAACATGTAGGGAACTTTCGCACGGAACATGTACAGAACATGTAGGGAACTGTCTCACAGAACTTGTACAGAACATGTAGGGAACTGTCGCACGGAACTTGTACAGAACATGTAGGAAACTGTCGCACGGAACTTGTACAGAACATGTAGGGAACTTTCGCACGGAACTTGTACGGAACATGTAGGGAACTGTCACACGGAACTTGTACAGAACATGTAGGGAACTGTCGTACGGAACTTGTACAGAACATGTAGGGAACTGTCTCACAGAACTTGTACAGAACATGTAGGGAACTGTCGCACGGAACTTGTACAGAACATGTAGGGAACTGTCGTACGGAACTTGTACAGAACATGTAGGGAACATGTAGGGAACTTTCGCTCGGAACTTGTACAGAACATGTAGGGAACTGTCACACGGAACTTGTACAGAACATGTAGGGAACTGTCGTACGGAACTTGTACAGAACATGTAGGGAACTGTCACACGGAACTTGTACAGAACATGTAGGGAACTGTCGCACGGAACTTGTACAGAACATGTAGGGAACTGTCACACGGAACTTGTACAGAACATGTAGGGAACATGTAGGGAACTTTCGCACGGAACTTGTAAAAAAATTGTACAGAACATGTAGGGAACTGTCACACGGAACTTGTACAGAACATGTAGGGAACTGTCGCACGGAACTTGTACAGAACATGTAGGGAACTGTCACACGGAACTTGTACAGAACATGTAGGGAACATGTAGGGAACTGTCGCACGGAACTTGTAAAAAAATTGTACAGAACATGTAGGGAACTGTCGCACGGAACATGTACAGAACATGTAGGGAACTGTCGCACGGAACTTGTACAGAACATGTAGGGAACTGTCGCACGGAACATGTACAGAACATGTAGGGAACTGTCGCACGGAACTTGTACAGAACATGTAGGGAACTGTCGCACGGAACTTGTACAGAACATGTAGGGAACATGTAGGGAACTTTCGCTCGGAACTTGTACAGAACATGTAGGGAACTGTCGCACGGAACTTGTACAGAACATGTAGGGAACTGTCGCTCGGAACTTGTACAGAACATGTAGGGAACTGTCGCACGGAACTTGTACAGAACATGTAGGGAATTGTCGCACGGAACTTGTACAGAACATGTAGGGAACATGTAGGGAACTGTCGCACGGAACATGTACAGAACATGTAGGGAACTGTCGCACGGAACTTGTACAGAACAAGTAGGGAACTGTCGCACGGAACTTGTACAGAACAAGTAGGGAACTGTCGCACGGAACTTGTACAGAACATGTAGGGAACATGTAGGGAACTTTCGCTCGGAACTTGTACAGAACATGTAGGAAACTGTCGCACGGAACTTGTACAGAACATGTAGGGAACTGTCGCACGGAACTTGTACAGAGCATGTAGGGAACTGTCGCACGGAACTTGTACAGAACATGTAGGGAACATGTAGGGAACTTTCGCACGGAACATGTACAGAACATGTAGGGAACTGTCTCACAGAACTTGTACAGAACATGTAGGGAACTGTCGCACGGAACTTGTACAGAACATGTAGGAAACTGTCGCACGGAACTTGTACAGAACATGTAGGGAACTTTCGCACGGAACTTGTACGGAACATGTAGGGAACTGTCACACGGAACTTGTACAGAACATGTAGGGAACTGTCGTACGGAACTTGTACAGAACATGTAGGGAACTGTCTCACAGAACTTGTACAGAACATGTAGGGAACTGTCGCACGGAACTTGTACAGAACATGTAGGGAACTGTCGTACGGAACTTGTACAGAACATGTAGGGAACATGTAGGGAACTTTCGCTCGGAACTTGTACAGAACATGTAGGGAACTGTCACACGGAACTTGTACAGAACATGTAGGGAACTGTCGTACGGAACTTGTACAGAACATGTAGGGAACTGTCACACGGAACTTGTACAGAACATGTAGGGAACTGTCGCACGGAACTTGTACAGAACATGTAGGGAACTGTCACACGGAACTTGTACAGAACATGTAGGGAACATGTAGGGAACTTTCGCACGGAACTTGTACAGAACATGTAGGGAACTGTCGCACGGAACTTGTACAGAACATGTAGGGAACTGTCGCCCAGAACTTGTACAGAGCAGACAAGTAATTGAATATTGATTTAGCCTCGGGACGGATCAGCCGCTTCACGTGGAGTCAGGTGACCAAGTGATCTCGCTGACGTCACGGGTTAGGGTTCCGGTGGTCCCGCTAACTCGTGACGTCACAGTTTTCTTTCGACGTCGTCGTAATCCTAACTCGTCATTTACCCAGTCACATGACCAGTCACATGATCAATAAATGTGATTGATCTCATCGGCACCTGCTAGCACATTGTGTGAGTGTTTCTCTAATGAAGCATACGTGTGTGTCAGGACTTTCGTTCTGTTACAACACCAGACTCGGTGTTAGGCCGTAAAAACATGAGAAAAATGTCATTATTGGGGCATTAGCGGGCACGGGTTTAGGGTTAACCCCAAATTGTGGCTCATCTGAGTTTAACGAGGGAGTTTTGTCAAGGGGGATCTAACATTTGATCTGATACGGTACATGAAGGTCAGGGTCAATGAGAACCATGAAGGTCAGGGTCAATAAGAAACACTCGAGGTCAGGGCCAATAAGAAACATTGAGGTCAAGGTCTATAAGAACCATGAAGGTCAGGGTCAATAAGAACCATGAAGGTCAGGGTCAATAAGAACCATGAAGGTCAGGGTCATTAAGAAACATGAAGGTCATGGTCGATGGTTGTAGTCGCAGATAAAGAAGCAGATGTTAACTAAGGCTGAATTGTCCAGTTACTTAACTGGTCAGTTCGGCTATAGCTGACCTGTTCAAATATTGACCACTGGTCAGTTCGGCTCTAACTGACCTGTACACATATTGACCACTGGTCAGTTCCCTAGCTGACCTGTACAAATATTGACCACTGGTCAGTACTATGCAATAGCCGTGTATTTAGAGTGAATCCAAAAAAACTATTTTAAACCCATGAGTACAAATTTCCCATATTTTAAGCCCACGGGGCACTATGTTGTACAAATTTCCCACGGGGCACTATGTTGTACAAATTTCCCACGGGGCACTATATTGTACAAATTTCCCACGGGGCACTATGTTGTACAAATTTCCCACGGGGCACTATATTGTACAAATTTCCCACGGGGCACTATATTGTACACATTTCCCACGGGGCACTATATTGTACAAATTTCCCATTAGGCACTATATTGTACACATTTCCCACGGGGCACTATATTGTACAAATTTCCCACGGGGCACTATATTGTACAAATTTCCCATTAGGCACTATATTGTACAAATTTCCCACGGGGCACTATATTGTACAAATTTCCCACGGGGCACTATATTGTACAAATTTCCCACGTTTTAAACCCAACTTTTATTGTTTACATATAGTTTATGACGTGACTAAACTAGTCAGACTTGAAACTATGTACAAAGTAATAGGACACAGGATATGTGGAGGACATATCATTTTGACATAATGTGACATATTCAACATGAGAGGTTCAATATTAAAGGTTCAATATAAGAGGTTCAATATGAGAGGTTCAATATTAAAGGTTCAATATAAGAGGTTCAATATGAGAGGTTCAATATAAGATGTTCAATATGAGAGGTTCAATATCAGAGGTTCAAAATCAAAGGCTCAATATGAGAGGTTCAATATGAGAGGTTTAATATAAGAGGTTCAATATAAGAGGTTCAAAATCAGAGGTTCAAAATCAAAGGTTCAATATGAGAGGTTCAATATGAAAGGTTCAATATGAGAGGTTCTTTCAGGCATCTCTTCGGAAGGGGGAGCAGAGCCCCCCAAAGAAAGTCTACCGCTCTTCCCGCCCCCCCCCCCCCCCCCCCACCCCAACGAAAAAGAATTTATATTGATAATCTATGCTTTTAACAGTGTCCGCCCCCTCGGAAATTTAAGTCCGCCCCCCCCCCCCGCCCCGAAAATATCAAGTGCACCCCCGGAGAACAAAGTCTGGAAGAAATACTGCATCAGAGGTTCAACATCAGTGTAGATGTGTCTACAGCTGTGTGTCAGACATTTAGATGTGTGAGACAGCTCACGTGTTGACCGTGTCTTAGTGCCGTAACTCAACCTGTCAGGGCAGGTGAATAAGGTACTTAACTCTAGCAGACGACTGACAGACGGCTGGTCTGACAACTCTAGCAGACGGCAGATCTGACCGGCATTTGGTATCGATTCTAGCAGAAATCGGTAACTACAGACACTGGTTGATTGATCCCCTATGTCTGTTTGTCTGTCTCATTGTCTGTCCGTCTATCTAATTATGTCTACCTATCTGTCCATGTGTCAGTCTGTCTGTTTGTTTCTCCGTCTATTCACCTGTAGTCTCCCGTCAGGTCCGCTATGAATCACACGCTGGTCCCACAAGGTTTGAACTCACACCACTTGTCATCCAGTGACACGCCGTACAATCCAATGAAAACAATCTCCCGCGATGGAGGTCAACTTTAATCCCAGAGATCCCACAGCACGTGCAGTAACACGTGACCTCTGACCCAGTTGTGCACTGCTCACCAGATGAGTTCCAGAGAAATTTGACGAGAGCGACCTGAGTGAGCAAGCTATTGACCACAGCGCCGACAGCGGCGGCGGCGCCCGCAGGTACTCACCCACAGATACGCCAACGCGAGGGGGCGGGGCGGGCGGCGAGCGGGCGACGGTCGGCGCATGCGTCAAGCAAAACTCGATCTTTAACTTTTCCACAGATTTAATGCGGCCGTGTTGTCTGGTCTTGGCGTGATCGTGTCGTCAGTCTGGTTGTCACGCAACGTGATGGTGTTGTCAGTCTGGTTGTCACGTGTTCGTGTTGTCAGTCGGGTTGTCACGTCACGTGATCGTGTTGTCCGTCTGGTCGTCACGTCACGTGATGGTGTCGTCAGTCTGGTCGTCACGTCACGTGATGGTGTCGTCAGTCTGGTTGTCACGTCACGTGATGGTGTCGTCAGTCTGGTCGTCACGTGATCGTGTTGTCGTCTGATGGTCACGTCACGTGATGGTGTTGTCGTCTGATGGTCACGTCACGTGATGGTGTTGTCTGTTCTTTCAGTTTTCTTTAAACTTCCATAGTATTTCTAGGGGGGGGGGGGGGGGGAACTTGTTAAAATATGTTAACTGTATAAATTATGTTTCTTTTTCGTCCGCGGAGGGTGTGGGGTTGGGGAAACTGTCATGCTCGGGAGCTGGGGGGGGGGGGGGGTTTCAGTGTCCAGCTCGTGGACATGTGACCTAGTTGGTCGTTCTGGTCTACGTGTGACCCACTTTACCAGCTTGGTCTACATGTGACCCAGTTTACCAGTTTGGTCTTAGTGTGACCCAATCTACTCCAGTTTCAATAAAAAGATCTTCCATTAAAAACCCTAGGAAACTATTTCATTTTATCTCGTCATTTTCCTTTAACTTCCCTCCCCCCTGACCCTGTGGCCCAGTGCCTGCCCCTGGCTCCAATATCCACCCCATCTTGCAAGATTGCCTGTAGCGCTTCACGCTAGGGTCGCTGAGCATCATTCTATTTCCTGTACGACCCGGCCACCATCTTTAAAACAAGGTCGTTAACTCTGCCCAAAACCAAGTTCTTCCCCTTCCTTGGCTAATCTCCTGCCCCACCCCCCACATTTCGTGGATTTCCAGCCAGCCAAAATTTCAGCCTGCAAACCGGAAGTAGGGTTGTAAATCAGATGACGTCAGGTGCGTCTCGCGATATCTCGCGTTGTCCCAATATGGCGGCACACGATTGGGTTGCGGCCAACTTATTCCGTTAAACCTAAACAGGTAGTTAAAACCAGCTGTTAAACCTAGACAGAGTTAAACTTATGAATCTTATAACCGCTGTTAAACTCTCTAACATTAACCATTCATCACAGACCACTGAACCCAACTATGACGTTGTAACATCAAGTTCACCCCCCCCCCCCTCCCCAATCTCCCCGCCCCACCCATCGAGAAGAAAAGAATCCAACCCCCCGGGGCCTGCCCGTCACACACAATAATGCCAGACAGTGAAGCCTGCATGCCGTCAATACATCAAGGGGTCACAGGGGTCGGGGGTCACAGGGGTCGGGGGTCACAAGCAGATGTACAGCTCCCATAAACAACAACTCTCGAGATATTAGCTGGGATAATTTTGGGATATTTACGGTAATTATCTGGATACTTCCAGTTATCAGGGATATTTAATGCTAGCGTAAATAACTGTCTGTAAAAACAAACAAATTGAATTAGTTGTTATTTAACAATTCCACTAATTGGTCATGAGTCATCTTTTAGCCTTCCCCCCTCCCCCCCCCCCGCCCCCCACACACACTTATAGAAACGTTATTCCTCCTGCACCATACCCCACACACGTATTTGCTTCTCACCCCCCCCCCCCCACACACACACACAATTTGCTGCTACGGACCCAACCCCACCCCACAGACATTTTCTGCTTCACCGTACCCCCCCCCCACACACACACATGTATTTGCAGCTCTATTGTACATCACCCAGCCATTACACCACTTGACGATTACAACACTATTCGATTACAGGCACACATATTTTAGAACGTAAGGTCTTGCTGAAATCGATTCTCTAAATATCGTTGAGCATCTCTACTGATTACAAGACAATCAAAAGATGACAGGACTTTAAAAATCTCAGGTTTACTGTGGGGTGGGAGGGGTTGGGGGGGGGGGGAGACGGTACAACAGGCAGAATGATGGGAGACAATACCAAACGTAGGGGGGGGGGGAGACGATACAACAGGCAGATGATGGGAGACAATACCAAACGTAGGGGGGGGGGGGGAGACGATACAACAGGCAGATGATGGGAGACAATACCAAACGTAGGGGGGGGGGGGGGGGAGACGATACAACAGGCAGATGATGGGAGACAATACCAAACGTAGGGGGGGGGGGGGGGGGAGACGATACAACAGGCAGATGATGGGAGACAATACCAAACGTAGGGGGGGGGGGAGACGATACAACAGGCAGAATGATGGGAGACAATACCAAACGTAGGGGGGGGGGGGGAGACGATACAACAGGCAGATGATGGGAGACAATACCAAACGTAGGGGGGGGGAGACGATACAACAGGCAGATGATGGGAGACAATACCAAACGTAGGGGGGGGGGGAGACGATACAACAGGCAGATGATGGGAGACAATACCAAACGTAGGGGGGGGGGAGACGATACAACAGGCAGATGATGGGAGACAATACCAAACGTAGGGGGGGGGAGACGATACAACAGGCAGATGATGGGAGACAATACCAAACGTAGGGGGGGGGGGGAGACGATACAACAGGCAGATGATGGGAGACAATACCAAACGTAGGGGGGGGGGAGACGATACAACAGGCAGATGATGGGAGACAATACCAAACGTAGGGGGGGGGGAGACGATACAACAGGCAGATGATGGGAGACAATACCAAACGTAGGGGGGGGGGGGGAGACGATACAACAGGCAGATGATGGGAGACAATACCAAACGTAGGGGGGGGGGGGGAGACGATACAACAGGCAGATGATGGGAGACAATACCAAACGTAGGGGGGGGGGGAGACGATACAACAGGCAGAATGATGGGAGACAATACCAAACGTAGGGGGGGGGGAGACGATACAACAGGCAGATGATGGGAGACAATACCAAACGTAGGGGGGGGGGGGGGAGACGATACAACAGGCAGATGATGGGAGACAATACCAAACGTAGGGGGGGGGAGACGATACAACAGGCAGAATGATGGGAGACAATACCAAACGTAGGGGGGGGGGAGACGATACAACAGGCAGATGATGGGAGACAATACCAAACGTAGGGGGGGGGGGGGGAGACGATACAACAGGCAGAATGATGGGAGACAATACCAAACGTAGGGGGGGGGGGGGGAGACGATACAACAGGCAGAATGATGGGAGACAATACCAAACGTAGGGGGGGGGGGGGGAGACGATACAACAGGCAGATGATGGGAGACAATACCAAACGTAGGGGGGGGGGGGAGACGATACAACAGGCAGATGATGGGAGACAATACCAAACGTAGGGGGGGGGGGGAGACGATACAACAGGCAGATGATGGGAGACAATACCAAACGTAGGGGGGGGGGAGACGATACAACAGGCAGAATGATGGGAGACAATACCAAACGTAGGGGGGGGGGGAGACGATACAACAGGCAGAATGATGGGAGACAATACCAAACGTAGGGGGGGGGGGGAGACGATACAACAGGCAGATGATGGGAGACAATACCAAACGTAGGGGGGGGGGAGACGATACAACAGGCAGATGATGGGAGACAATACCAAACGTAGGGGGGGGGGAGACGATACAACAGGCAGATGATGGGAGACAATACCAAACGTAGGGGGGGGGGGAGACGATACAACAGGCAGAATGATGGGAGACAATACCAAACGTAGGGGGGGGGGGAGACGATACAACAGGCAGAATGATGGGAGACAATACCAAACGTAGGGGGGGGGGGAGACGATACAACAGGCAGATGATGGGAGACAATACCAAACGTAGGGGGGGGGGAGACGATACAACAGGCAGATGATGGGAGACAATACCAAACGTAGGGGGGGGGGAGACGATACAACAGGCAGAATGATGGGAGACAATACCAAACGTAGGGGGGGGGAGACGATACAACAGGCAGATGATGGGAGACAATACCAAACGTAGGGGGGGGGAGACGATACAACAGGCAGATGATGGGAGACAATACCAAACGTAGGGGGGGGGGGAGACGATACAACAGGCAGATGATGGGAGACAATACCAAACGTAGGGGGGGGGGGAGACGATACAACAGGCAGATGATGGGAGACAATACCAAACGTAGGGGGGGGGGGAGACGATACAACAGGCAGATGATGGGAGACAATACCAAACGTAGGGGGGGGGGAGACGATACAACAGGCAGATGATGGGAGACAATACCAAACGTAGGGGGGGGGGGAGACGATACAACAGGCAGATGATGGGAGACAATACCAAACGTAGGGGGGGGGAGACGATACAACAGGCAGATGATGGGAGACAATACCAAACGTAGGGGGGGGGGAGACGATACAACAGGCAGATGATGGGAGACAATACCAAACGTAGGGGGGGGGGGAGACGATACAACAGGCAGATGATGGGAGACAATACCAAACGTAGGGGGGGGGGGGAGACGATACAACAGGCAGATGATGGGAGACAATACCAAACGTAGGGGGGGGGAGACGATACAACAGGCAGATGATGGGAGACAATACCAAACGTAGGGGGGGGGGGAGACGATACAACAGGCAGATGATGGGAGACAATACCAAACGTAGGGGGGGGGGGAGACGATACAACAGGCAGATGATGGGAGACCAAACGTAGCTGGCCACATTTTCGTGGCCTCAGAGACGGTTCTGGAACTAAAGGGATTTCCTGTTGTCATAGCAACCAAGATACCATACAGAGGGCGAATAATGAGGTCAAAAGTGTTTTGACGTTTTGTTGCCCGTTATTTGGTGACTTCATCTACACATGCCTTGGTCATTTAGGACAATGGTCCACGTCGCCTGTAGGCGGATCACGTGCTCAGCCCCGGACCACGTGACATCGCGAGATTGACAAAACCTGCCAGTCGCTGTTGACCAGACCTCAAGTCGATGAACCGTGACCGAATCGATTGAAAGCGATCAATTATTCAACTCGATTTTGTTTCACGGCTGAGCTAAGCCTCTGGATTAACGTGGGGCGCTGGTTGCAGCGATAAGCTTGTGGGGGAGGGTGGAGCAACAGGTTTGTGGGGGAGGTTGGAGCAACAGGTTTGTGGGGGAGGTTGGAGCAACAGGTTTGTGGGGGAGGTTGGAGCAACAGGTTTGTGGGGGAGGTTGGAGCAACAGGTTTGTGGGGGAGGTTGGAGCAACAGGTTTGTGGGGGAGGTTGGAGCAACAGGTTTGTGGGGGAGGTTGGAGCAACAGGTTTGTGGGGGAGGTTGGAGCAACAGGTTTGTGGGGGAGGTTGGAGCAACAGGTTTGTGGGGGAGGTTGGAGCAACAGGTTTGTGGGGGAGGTTGGAGCAACAGGTTTGTGGGGGAGGTTGGAGCAACAGGTTTGTGGGGGAGGTTGGAGCAACAGGTTTGTGGGGGAGGTTGGAGCAACAGGTTTGTGGGGGAGGTTGGAGCAACAGGTTTGTGGGGGAGGTTGGAGCAACATGTTTGTGGGGGAGGTTGGAGCAACAGGTTTGTGGGGGAGGTTGGAGCAACAGGTTTGTGGGGGAGGTTGGAGCAACAGGTTTGTGGGGGAGGTTGGAGCAACAGGTTTGTGGGGGAGGTTGGAGCAACAGGTTTGTGGGGGAGGTTGGAGCAACAGGTTTGTGGGGGAGGTTGGAGCAATAGGTTTGTGGGGGAGGTTGGAGCAACAGATTTGTGGGGGAGGTTGGAGCAACAGGTTTGTGGGGGAGGTTGGAGCAACAGGTTTGTGGGGGAGGTTGGAGCAACAGGTTTGTGGGGGAGGTTGGAGCAACAGGTTTATGAGCAAACGATGGTAAATGTATGTGAATTTTTTACATGACAAAAGCTGGAAAATATATTTTTTTGTCATTTGACAAAAATGGTGGTAAATGTATGTATGTATTTTTTATATGACGCTGGTGGTAAATAAATGTTATTACTTTTCGTGACAAACAATGGTAAATGTATGTGTGTATTTTTTGTAATGACATGCCGTCGTAGATGTATGTCAGGATTTCTTTCTATGACAAACGGTGGTAAATGTGATGCCTGACTCAGGCTTAAATCAAGCAGACGATAAATCAATACTTCTTGCAGCCAATCAGAAGATTCACGTGGCGAACCACGTGATTTGTAGCTCAGCAGCAAGACAAGCATGTCACGTGATAAGTGGCAGTTAGCCATCAGGTCAAGTAGGGTAGCTTCACATGGTGTGTCGTATATCTAGGGTAGCTTCACATGGTGTGTCGAATATCTAGGGTAGCTTCACATGGTGTGTCGTATATATAGGGCAGCTTCACATGATGTGTCGTATATCTAGGGTAGCTTCACATGGTGTGTCGTATATATAGGGCAGCTTCACATGATGTGTCCTATATCTAGGGTAGCTTCACATGGTGTGTCGTATATCTAGGGTAGCTTCACATGGTGTGTCGTATATCTAGGGTAGCTTCACATGGTGTGTCGTATATCTAGGGTAGCTTCACATGGTGTGTCGTATATCTAGGGTAGCTTCACATGGTGTGTCGTATATCTAGGGTAGCTTCACATGGTGTGTCGTATATCTAGGGTAGCTTCACATGGTGTGTCGTATATCTAGGGTAGCTTCACATGGTGTGTCGTATATCTAGGGTAGCTTCACATACTGTGTCGTATATCTAGGGTAGCTTCACATGGTGTGTCGTATATCTAGGGTAGCTTCACATGGTGTGTCGTATATCTAGGGTAGCTTCACATACTGTGTCGTATATCTAGGGTAGCTTCACATGGTGTGTCGTATATCTAGGGTAGCTTCACATACTGTGTCGTATATCTAGGGTAGCTTCACATGGTGTGTCGTATATATAGGGCAGCTTCACATGGTGTGTCGTATATCTAGGGTAGCTTCACATGGTGTGTCGTATATCTAGGGTAGCTTCACATGGTGTGTCGTATATCTAGGGTAGCTTCACATACTGTGTCGTATATCTAGGGTAGCTTCACATGGTGTGTCGTATATATAGGGCAGCTTCACATGGTGTGTCGTATATCTAGGGTAGCTTCACATGGTGTGTCGTATATCTAGGGTAGCTTCACATGGTGTGTCGTATATCTAGGGTAGCTTCACATGGTGTGTCGTATATCTAGGGTAGCTTCACATGGTGTGTCGTATATCTAGGGTAGCTTCACATACTGTGTCGTATATCTAGGGTAGCTTCACATGGTGTGTCGTATATATAGGGCAGCTTCACATGGTGTGTCGTATATCTAGGGTAGCTTCACATGGTGTGTCGTATATCTAGGGTAGCTTCACATGGTGTGTCGTACATCTAGGGTAGCTTCACATACTGTGTCGTATATCTAGGGTAGCTTCACATGGTGTGTCGTATATATAGGGCAGCTTCACATGGTGTGTCATATATCTAGGGTAGCTTCACATGGTGTGTCGTATATCTAGGGTAGCTTCACATGGTTTGTCGTATATCTAGGGTAGCTTCACATGGTGTGTCGTATATCTAGGGTAGCTTCACATGGTGTGTCGTATATCTAGGGTAGCTTCACATGGTGTGTCGTATATCTAGGGTAGCTTCACATGGTGTGTCGTATATCTAGGGTAGCTTCACATGATGTGTCGAGACTCAAGGCCAGTCAGGTATAAACAAGATGTAGTTTTCTGTCAGTTATGGCTGTCTGTGTCAGTGTCTGGGTCAGTGTCTGTCTGGGTCAGTGTCTGTCTGTGTCAGTGTCTGGGTCAGTGTCTGGGTCAGCGTCTGTCTGGGTCAGTGTCTGGGTCAGTGTCTGTCTGGATCAGTGTCTGGGTCAGTGTCTGTCTGGGTCAGTGTCTGTCTGGGTCAGTGTCTGTCTGGGTCAGTGTCTGTCTGGGTCAGTGTCTGTCTGGGTCACTTTTTGGGTCAGTGTCTGGGTCAGTGTCTGTCTGGGCCAGTGTATGTCTGTGTCTGTCTGGGTCAGTGTCTGTCTGGGTCAGTGTCTGTCTGGGTCAGTGTCTGTCTGGGTCAGTGTCAGTCTGGGTCAGTGTCTGTCTGGATTACTACAGCTTACCTGCGAACTACACCTGCGGAATTTCACCCGGTAACACCCGTCGTACTACACACACACACACACACACACACACATAAACAGCACACACACACACAACCAACTCTCATCCACACTTTTGTATGTTTTGGTCTACTTCAAGCATCTAGCCCCCCTCCCTCCCCACCCTTACAAGCCGACGCCCCCCCCCCCCCCCCCCATTAGCTAATGACTTGAGTTCAAGGATCGATCAAGACAATATTTAAACAACCCGTAACAGGACGGTCTGAGCTGCTAGTTGTATCACCATAGCAACGTAAACAGTTCCATTAATTCTCTTACTTCAGCCTGTAAGTCCTATTTGACCCCCACCCCCCCACCCCGCCCCCACCAGATTAGACCTAAGGTCCAAATTATCGAGAAGCCAACACGTAGGAACAGACTGAAGCCAAACCCAGCACAAGATATCCAACTATCAGATGAAATCTAACCAAAGGGCTAGACTGATCTAAGTTTGATACAATCAAATGTCCCATCGGATCAGTGTGGCTATAGCCCACATGCCAAATTGGATACTGTAATTGGCAGGCAGGTAATTACTGGAATTCAACAAAATTCCTGGTCATGATTTCTAGTGGACTTAGTGAACTCGTGTCAATGGGTCTGTCTGTCTGAGCGTGTGTGTGTTGCTATATCAATGTGTAGGTGTCTATCTGTATGTTTTTGTATGTGTAGATTGGCCGACCCCCCCCCCCACCCCCTCAGAACCACATATTGTACCGACCACTGTACCGACAATCTTCAGACCACTGTATTGACAATAGTACCGAGCATATAGAGACCACTTTACCGAGCATATAGAGACCACTGTACCGAGCATATAGAGACCACTGTACCGAGCATATAGAGACCACTGTACCGAGCATATAGAGACCACTGTACCGAGCATATAGAGACCACTGTACCGAGCGTATAGAGACCACTGTACCGAGCATATAGAGACCACTGTACCGAGCATATAGAGACCACTGTACCGAGCATATAGAGACCACTGTACCGAGCATATAGAGACCACTGTACCGAGCATATAGAGACCACTGTACCGAGCATATAGAGACCACTGTACCGAGCATATAGAGACCACTGTACCGAGCATATAGAGACCACTGTACCGAGCATATAGAGACCACTGTACCGAGCATATAGAGACCACTGTACCGAGCATATAGAGACCACTGTACCGAGCATATAGAGACCACTGTACCGACTATCAACAGACCACTGTACATGATACCACAAAAATTAAAAAAAAAACTAGAAAGAAAAACATCATCTCTTATGTCAAAAAAAAAAGTTTGGCCCGTTGCCATAGCAACAGGCAAGATAATCACTGCAGGATTTTAAAAAAAAAACTGTGCTAGACCTTGAAGTTTGAACACAGTCTGGTTAAGATATTTTGGATTTTTTTTTTCATTCACGGGTGGTTTTTTTTATTCGTGTTTGTTCATAGTCCATTTGTTCGTAGTTCTGTTTGTTCGTAGTTCTGTTTGTTCGTAGTTCTGTTTGTTCGTAGTTCTGTTTGTTCGTAGTTCTGTTTGTTCGTAGTTCTGTTTGTTCGTAGTTCTGTTTGTTCGTAGTCTATTTGTTCGTAGATCTAGTTCGTAGTTCTGTTTACTCGTAGTTATGTTTGTTTACAGTTCTATTTGTAAGTTGTTGTATTGATTCATTATTAAATGTGTTCATTGTTCTGTTAGTTCGTTATTCGATACATATATTGTTGACGCACTGGATGTGTATGTTGTAGGCTGTGTTGGCTGTGTTGGGTGTGGACAACCTCTCTAAACCTACATTCATAGCGGGACAACTACTCAACTGAACCTCTCTAAACCTACATTCACTGTGGGACAACTACTCAACTGAACCTCTCTAAACCTACATTCACTGTGGGACAACTACTCAACTGAACCTCTCTAAACCTACATTCACTGTGGGACAACTACTCAACTGAACCTCTCTAAACCTACATTCACTGTGGGACAACTACTCAACTGAACCTCTCTAAACCTACATTCACTGTGGGACAACTACTCAACTGAACCTCTCTAAACCTACATTCACTGTGGGACAACTACTCAACTGAACCTCTCTAAACCTACATTCACTGTGGGACAACTACTCAACTGAACCTCTCTAAACCTACATTCACTGTGGGACAACTACTCAACTGAACCTCTCTAAACCTACATTCACTGTGGGACAACTACTCAACTGAACCTCTCTAAACCTACATTCACTGTGGGACAACTACTCAACTGAACCTCTCTAAACCTACATTCACTGTGGGACAACTACTCAACTGAACCTCTCTAAACCTACATTCACTGTGGGACAACTACTCAACTGAACCTCTCTAAACCTACATTCACTGTGGGACAACTACTCAACTGAACCTCTCTAAACCTACATTCACTGTGGGACAACTACTCAACTGAACCTCTCTAAACCTACATTCACTGTGGGACAACTACTCAACTGAACCTCTCTAAACCTACATTCACTGTGGGACAACTACTCAACTGAACCTCTCTAAACCTACACCCACCGATTAGCTGGTGTTAAATGTGTTCAGTGACTTCAGACACGATGTCGACACATCCGTGTCAGCGTAACGTCAGTGTCACGTCAACGTGACAGTGCCACGCTGAGCGAATCGATACCGAGCTGATAGAAGAACCGATCGATACCCAGTTGATGAAGACGATGTCGACCTTGGCCGTGGCTGAGGGAAATATGATTAGGCGAGCTCTCTAATCTACGGAACTCGGTCACTGTTTCTTCCTGGTAGCCTGGTCGACGTCTGCTAACTTAGAGTCACGTCTTCTAACGTAGAATGACGTTTTCTGACTTAAAATAACGTCTTCTAAATCAAACACAAACTGGATGACATCTCCTAATACTGGTTGACGTCTGCTAACTTAAGGGACGTCTGATTAATTAAACTGACGTCTTCTAACTTAAAGTGACGTCTGCTAAATTAAAGTGACGTCTTCTAGCTTAAACTGAGGTCTGCTTACACCGACATGACGTCTGCTTACACCGACATGACGTCTGCTTACACCGACATGACGTCTGCTTACACTGACATGACGTCTGCTTACACCGACGTGACGTCTGCTTACACTGACATGACGTCTGCTTACACCGACGTGACGTCTGCTTACACCACATGACGTCTGCTTACTACAATACTGAACCAAAACAAACAGTTTTAACGTCAACAAAACGATGGGTTCGTCCGAGTCACCAGCTTGTAATTAGCTGGTAAACTAATCAAGAACATTAATTACAGATTAACCCCAGTCAACAAGCAGCTGGTTCGGTGTATAATACCAGACATCGCGGGACTTTTAAATTATATGACGTCTGTGGCCGTCCATTGGCGTCTCTGGCCGTCCATTGCCGTCTGTGGCCGTCTAGCGTCAAATGGTACTCTGTAGACCTAGTAGGTCTCAAATCACTACTGCCTACAAACTGTATTTAATGGTGAACTACAGACTACAGACTGTATTTAATGGTAAACTACAGACTGTATTTAATGGTAAACTACAGACTGTATTTAATGGTGAACTACAGACTGTATTTAATGGTAAACTACAGACTGTATTTAATGGTGAACTACAGACTGTATTTAATGGTGAACTACAGACTGTATTTAATGGTGAACTACAGACTGTATTTAATGGTGAACTACAGACTGTATTTAATGGTGAACTACAGACTGTATTTAATGGTGAACTACAGACTGTATTGAATGGTGAACTACAGATTGTATTTAATGGTGAACTACAGACTGTATTTAATGGTGAACTACAGACTGTATTTAATGG
Organism: Physella acuta; assembly: GCF_028476545.2. Lineage (NCBI taxonomy): Eukaryota > Metazoa > Mollusca > Gastropoda > Physidae > Physella > Physella acuta. The sequence goes on along the minus strand of NW_026731776.1, from coordinate 775,443 downwards.
TGAACTACAGACTGTATTGAATGGTGAACTACAGACTTTATTTAATGGTGAACTACAGACTGTATTTAATGGTGAACTACAGACTGTATTTAATGGTGAACTACAGACTGTATTGAATGGTGAACTACAGAGTGTATTAAATGGTGAACTACAGACTGTATTTAATGGTGAACTACAGACTGTATTTAATGGTGAACTACAGACTGTATTTAATGGTGAACTGACTGTATTTAATGGTGAACTACAGACTGTATTTAATGGTGAACTACAGACTGTATTTAATGGTGAACTACAGACTGTATTTAATGGTGAACTACAGACTGTATTGAATGGTGAACTACAGACTTTATTTAATGGTGAACTACAGACTGTATTTAATGGTGAACTACATACTTTATTTAATGGTGAACTACAGACTGTATTTAATGGTGAACTACAGACTGTATTTAATGGTGAACTACAGACTGTATTGAATGGTGAACTACAGACTTTATTTAATGGTGAACTACAGACTGTATTTAATGGTGAACTACAGACTGTATTTAATGGTGAACTACAGACTGTATTGAATGGTGAACTACAGAGTGTATTAAATGGTGAACTACAGACTGTATTTAATGGTGAACTACAGACTGTATTTAATGGTGAACTACAGACTGTATTTAATGGTGAACTGACTGTATTTAATGGTGAACTACAGACTGTATTTAATGGTGAACTACAGACTGTATTGAATGGTGAACTACAGACTGTATTTAATGGTGACCTACAGACTGTATTTAATGGTGAACTACAGACTGTATTTAATGGTGAACTACAGACTTTATTTAATGGTGAACTACAGACTGTATTTAATGGTGAACTACAGACTGTATTTAACTATACTGAGACTTGTAAAGCGTTGTGTTTAGGTACACACAAGATGTAGGACTGGTCTTGTTTATAAACGCTACTAACAGCAGAAGTGGCGTTAAGGTGAACGTGAGTAACCGCCTGTTTGTCTAGTCAACACAGCCCCACGTGGTGGAGCGAACGTTTCATACATTCTTCATAGGCTTTCTTCGTCTATTACATAACTTAATACGTAGGACTACTTTAGAACCTGACGCTCCATGGGACAGGTGAAGTAGAGTTCACCTGTTTCAGTAAACTCGGTATATGAAGGGATATTTAAATCAGCACCGTGCCCACATGATTTTGCTTTTCAAATGGACTCAATGAGGTACTACTGGCTTGAACCCAGATTCGAACTCCAGATCTTTGGTTTGGCGCTTTACTTTGATTAAGATTTAGACTTGGTTTAGATTTTTATAGCGTTTTACATACGATTGTATTGGCTTTATTACAATAAGTGGATTTTGTCATTACTAATTTATTTAATGTATATACGTATTAATAAATAACAAATCAAGGACTGGGCCAGTTACCGGGAAAAAAAGGAAAACAATTCTTTAAGCATTTGTAGATGTTTTCTCTTTGTTTTCTCTTTGTTAATCTCTTGAAGGGTTTGTCTGCTTGTGTGTACATAAATTTGTCTGCTTGTGTGTACACAAATATTCAAAGTTCATAGCACGTTGGATGATAAATATTCGGCCTAAGAGGGCTATAAATAGCCGAGCCTAGGGGGGTGGGGGAACGGGTTGAACCAGGGTTGGGCGATTTCCTTTGATATTTAAAATGAATGATAAAAGATTGTCGGCTATTTTAGTCAAAACGTTGTTCCCCATGTCTATTGAGTTACAGAAGAAAGTAATCGATTTCTCATTAGGCTGACAAGAAATCGATTTCCCTCTTGTTCGATAACAACCGTCTGGTATCGACTTCAAATCGGTCAAATCTTTTAGTTTACCCAAAATATTTCTTTGTTCTTTTGGTTTTACACAGATCTTTTGTGTTGAAGTGTGTTGTCAAATATTGGTGTGTTGTCAAATATTGGTGTGTTGAAGTGTGTTGTCAAATATTGGTGTGTTGGAGTGTGTTGTCAAATATTGGTGTGTTGAAGTGTGTTGTCAAATATTGGTGTGTTGTCAAATATTGGTGTGTTGAAGTGTGTTGTCAAATATTGGTGTGTTGGAGTGTGTTGTCAAATATTGGTGTGTTGAAGTGTGTTGTCAAATATTGGTGTGTTGTCAAATATTGGTGTGTTGAAGTGTGTTGTCAAATATTGGTGTGTTGGAGTGTGTATCGAAAGGTGTGTAGAAGTGAATATTGTGGGCTCCGATAAAATCAACTTGAGTCCACACGTGTGTAATGACGTACAGAGAGTGTCGTTTCGTGTGGACGGTCACATTTTGAATTGATATTTATAATTTTCTAAAACCTGCAATAATTTCAGAATAAACTGCTTTAAATGCCAAATCGAAATAGTGGCAGATGAGGCTCGTTAGCTGGGGACAGCAACTCTTCTAGGAGAGACAACTCCAAAATTAAACAACTGCTGCCTTGTAGTTTGTTCTTGGTTGGACAAAGGCTATGGAAGCAAATCCAAAAAGAAAAGCAGGCTGAAATCGGAGTCAATGGCCTCAATGGCGCATAACCAGTTGACACGTAACGCTTAATTGTGTTGGAGGCGTGGTCGAGTTCAAACGCACTGGCAGATAATTCTCGATCCCCTTCAACACTAATAATTAAGAACGAAGAAGAAGAGACGTATGTTTTGTGGTATCTTTTCTGCTTTTGTGGACGTCAATGTCTGTGTGTGAGGAGGGGGGTGTTAAAGTTTCAATTTTTTTGTGGACCATCAATAAAGAACCCTTTAGTTTTACTGTACGTTTCTGTGCTATCAATGCCTTGTCTGTAGTGTAGCGCTGTAGTTTGTGTCCATGAAAGACCACTCTGTATTGACTACATTGATAGTTTTAACTGAGTTAGTTCCCTTACACTGGTTGTCTTCCGCAATTGTAAAGTGGTGAAGCCAGTGCGAGCTAATCGTGTTGTTTTGATTCTGTAGGTAATGTGTAAGTCTGGCTGTTGTTTTTTAGGCATCGCCCCGGGAAGGCAGGACTTTCATAGCATTCCACCGCCCCCTCCCCAGTAGAAATAGAAAACAAAATTTATATAGAAATCATATAAGTTAACTAGTGTCCCGTCCGTCCCCGCCCCTCGCCCCTCGCGGAGACTCAAGTGCCCCCACGCTATGGAGAAAAATGTCTGAAATAAACCCTGGTAATGACATTTAGAAAAGTACTTCTTATTTCCATGGGCTAATCACGTGTATATTTCCTCTAACGGCTTCCGAGGAAATAACACAGTGCTTGTAGTATGGTTTACAGTACAGAAACATAAAAACGTCTGTAAAATCAAACTTTTGGTTGTGCTTATTTCGATAGACGGTAGACGAAATAAGCAACGCGTTTAATGAAATTCTTAATCTATAAATATAAAAATGAAAGCGTGTCTGTCTGTCCTACGCCGTTCATTCAATTGAGAAGAAACTTTGGGAAGTTGTTAGGAATATCATGGGAAGGCCCTATGGTAGGCTCTATAGTAGGTTCTATATTAGACCCTAGGTATTTCAATCAATACTAGACGACCCAGTTTCCCTTTGATAAACGGTCGGCTGCACTTTGCCCCACTCTCTCACTAAGTTCACCTCAGCCCTATTTCACCCACTCTCAGTCGAACTACAAGATAAAATTACTCTTTAATATTCTTGTTAATATTTCACCCGTTTCCTGGCCAACAGGAAGTTTAACTTACAGGACTGGCTCATTAATTTATGGTACTAAAAATGTCGTACTACGTTAAAAATAATTTCAAATGTTTTATATTATGCCACGCAAATAATGAACCAAGCATGAAATTAGTCAGCAATTCCTTTAAATCTCGTTCTGACAAACGTGTCTAACGTATTTTTAAACAGGAAATAGAATCTGTTCCTAGTCCAATATGGTAAACAAGAATTTTTGTTGGAACTTTCTAGCATTACAATACTCTTTTCCGCTATGATAGATTTCATAATTTATACTGCTATAATGGAAGCGTGTGTGTGTGAGTGTGTGTGCGTGTGTGTGTGTGTGTGTGTGTGTGTGTGTGTGTGTGTGTGTGTGAGTGAGAGAGAGAGAGAGAGGTTGATGATTTTTATTGTGGTCCTACTTTAAATTGTCCTCTTCTTTGGTTTAATTGAAATGTGATTTATTCCAACACAATTATTTGTCAACCTGTTTATGCGAGGCTTTAAATCTGATTTCAGCCTCATTTATTTTTGGATTTGTTTCCACAGCCTTTGTCCATCCAAGAACAAACTACAAGGCAGCAGTTGTTTGATTTTGGAGTTGTCTCTCCTAGAACAGTGGCTGTCCCCAGCTAACGAGCTTCATCTGGCCGGGGGTTTCGAACACGGAACTTTTCGGTTGAGCTACTATGAGCTTTACGGACCGGACCACGCCGACCCCCCTCAAACCGTCCTAAATTCAGTGGTTTAGAAATTTGGCCAGCACAAAAACAATGTGGCACTAAATCATCCAATTTGTCCACTCTGTCAGACAATTATCTCTTATAAACAGTGACGTCAAAGCTCAACGAAGACTTTAAAGATTAGTTTTACTGTCATAGGTTCATGTTGTGTTAAGTCAAGCGACGAGTGTGGTTCCAGAGTGACGTCAAATAACGATAATAGTTCTAGTGACGTTAAATAACGATAATAGTTCTAGTGACGTTAAATAACGATAATAGTTCTAGTGACGTTAAATAACGATAATAGTTCTAGTGACGTCAAATAACGATAATAGTTCTAGTGACGTTAAATTGTTAATAACGATAATAGTTCTAGTGACGTTAAATTGTTAATAACGATAATAGTTCTAGTGACGTTAAATTGTTAATAACGATAATAGTTCTAGTGACGTTAAATTGTTAATAACGATAATAGTTCTAGTGACGTTAAATTGTTAATAACGATAATAGTTCTAGTGACGTTAAATTGTTAATAACGATAATAGTTCTAGTGACGTTAAATTGTTAATAACGATAATAGTTCTAGTGACGTTAAATTGTTAATAACGATAATAGTTCTAGTGACGTTAAATTGTTAATAACGATAATAGTTCTAGTGACGTTAAATTGTTAATAACGATAATAGTTCTAGTGACGTTAAATTGTTAATAACGATAATAGTTCTAGTGACGTTAAATTGTTAATAACGATAATAGTTCTAGTGACGTTAAATTGTTAATAACGATAATAGTTCTAGTGACGTTAAATTGTTAATAACGATAATAGTTCTAGTGACGTTAAATTGTTAATAACGATAATAGTTCTAGTGACGTTAAATTGTTAATAACGATAATAGTTCTAGTGACGTTAAATTGTTAATAACGATAATAGTTCTAGTGACGTTAAATTGTTAATAACGATAATAGTTCTAGTGACGTTAAATTGTTAATAACGATAATAGTTCTAGTGACGTTAAATTGTTAATAACGATAATAGTTCTAGTGACGTTAAATTGTTAATAACGATAATAGTTCTAGTGACGTTAAATTGTTAATAACGATAATAGTTCTAGTGACGTTAAATTGTTAATAACGATAATAGTTCTAGTGACGTTAAATTGTTAATAACGATAATAGTTCTAGTGACGTTAAATAGCGATAATAGTTCTAGTGACGTCAAAGAAAGAGAGTCCACGACATCTGGCACTAAAGTCGATCGAACTTCGCGCTAACACGTATAAAGCTAGGTCACTTGGGTTGCCAGGTGTCCAGTTTTGAAGTGGACAGTCCAGTATTTGAGCAGACTGTCCAGGATAAAATAAATATAAATACTGGACAAGTATATGAATAATACTCTGTTACCCCCCTTCTTCTGCTTTGCGGCATACCTGAGAAGGGAAGGATGGAAAGGTGTCCAGTATTTCGGAAAAGGTATCTGGCAACCCTATAGGTCACTGAGATAGGACCCCCTTGGCTAACACGTATAAAGCTAGGTCACTGAGATAGGACCCATTCCTTTTGTCACAAGATCCACTCCACTGTCGCAACCCCCACCCCTTGCACGTCAGAACCCCCCCCCCCCCCCCCCCCCATATACGCCTATACCATCAACATGTCTATTGTAGTTTAGAAATGCGGATGAAAAATAAGCTGAGACATTTGAAGATTGCAAGTCAAAAGACAATTCGGCAATGTGACATCACCAAACCCTAACCCTAAACCCTTTCTCTTGGTTTAGTGCACTGATGTAAATCTGGTAGACCAAATGTTGATCGGTGATCGTTAACTGTAAGGAGGACCACCCAGTTAACCAATCACCATACAAGGGAAGTTATCCAAGATATGTTGTGTTTTGTTGTTCAAATAACCATAGAAGGGAAGTTATCCACGATAGGTTCTGTTTTGTTGTACAAATCACCATAGAAGGGAAGTAATCCACGATAGGTTCTGTTTTGTTGTACAAATCACCATAGAAGGGAAGTAATCCAAGATAGGTTGTGTTTTGTTGTACAAATCACCATAGAAGGGAAGTAATCCAATGTTACAAATCACAGGCTGATCCTTACGTCCAGTTTTTATCTCCGTGTGTGTAGACGGCAGATGTCACGTGACCGTGTTATAAATAGACGCATGTTTTATAAATAGACGCATGTTTTATAAATAGACGAATGATTTATAAATAGACGCATGTTTTATAAATAGACGCATGTTTTATAAATAGACGCATGTTTTATAAATAGACGAATGATTTATAAATAGACGCATGTTTTATAAATAGACGCATGTTTTATAAATAGACGCATGTTTTATAAATAGACGCATGTTTTATAAATAGACGCATGTTTTATAAATAGACGCATGTTTTATAAATAGACGCATGTTTTATAAATAGACGCATGTTTTATAAATAGACGCATGTTTTATAATTAGACGCATGTTTTATAAATAGACGCATGTTTTATAAATAGACGCATGTTTTATAAATAGACGAATGATTTATAAATAGACGCATGTTTTATAAATAGACGCATGTTTTATAAATAGACGCATGTTTTATAATTAGACGCATGTTTTATAAATAGACGCATGTTTTATAAATAGACGCATGTTTTATAAATAGACGAATGATTTATAAATAGACGCATGTTTTATAAATAGACGCATGTTTTATAAATATTCGCATGTTTTATAAATAGACGAATGATTTATAAATAGACGCATGTTTTATAAATATTCGCATGTTTTATAAATAGACGAATGATTTATAAATAGACGCATGTTTTATAAATAGACGCATGTTTTATAAATAGACGCATGTTTTATAAATAGACGCATGTTTTATAAATAGACGCATGTTTTATAAATAGACGCATGTTTTATAAATAGACGCATGTTTTATAAATAGACGCATGTTTGCAGATAAAAGTCTGGAGCCGATGATGACGTCACAGCTTCCGATTGATTGTATGTGTCACACTTTAAACGCTGCGGGTGTCGGGTTGGATGGTGTGTCGGGTTGGATGGTGTGTCGGGTTGGATGGTGTGTAGATGGTTGTGTCGGGTTGGATGGATGGTGTGTCGGGTTGGATGGTGTGTCGGGTTGGATGGTGTGTAGATTGTTGTGTGTCAGGTTGGTTGGATGGTATGTAGATGGTTGTGTCGGGTTGGATGGATGGTGTGTCGGATTAGATGGTGTGTAGTAGGTTGTGTGTTGGGTTGGGTGGTGTGTAGATGGTTGTGTGTCGGGTTGGATGGATGGTGTGTCGGGTTGGTTTGATGGTTTGTTGTGTGTTGTTTGATGGTATGTTATGATGTGTGGCGAGCTAGTTCAGCGAGAGTTGGATACTTAAATATCGCGAGACTTGGTGCTAGGAGAAACAAAAATCGATTTCTTCAAGTTTTCTGGACCTGATACAACATACAGCGCTGTCAATATCGTGATATTGGGGAGGGGGGAGGGAATATATAAGGAGGGGAATAGACTGCTGTGTCAGTTGAAAAAGTTTATAATCTATGTAGGGGCAGATTGCAGTTAAATTAAGGGGCAGAGTGTAGTTAAAGTAACGGACAGAGTGTGGTCATCCTACAATCAACTGTGTGGTCATCCTACAATCAACTGTGTGGTCATCCTACAATCAACTGTGTGGTCATCCTACAATCGTGTGGTCATCCTACAATCGTGTGGTCATCCTACAATCAACTGTGTGGTCATCCTACAATCAACTGTGTGGTCATCCTACAATCAACTGTGTGGTCATCCTACAATCAACTGTGTGGTCATCCTACAATCAACTGTGTGGTCATCCTACAATCAACTGTGTGGTCATCCTACAATCGTGTGGTCATCCTACAATCAACTGTGTGGTCATCCTACAATCAACTGTGTGGTCATCCTACAATCAACTGTGTGGTCATCCTACAATCAACTGTGTGGTCATCCTACAATCGTGTGGTCATCCTACAATCAACTGTGTGGTCATCCTACAATCGTGTGGTCATCCTACAATCAACTGTGTGGTCATCCTACAATCAACTGTGTGGTCATCCTACAATCAACTGTGTGGTCATCTTACAATCAACTGTGTGGTCAACTTACAATCAACTGTGTGGTCATCTTACAATCGTGTGGTCATCCTACAATCATGTGGTCATCTTACAATCAACTGTGTGGTCATCCTACAATCAACTGTGTGGTCATCCTACAATCAACTGTGTGGTCATCCTACAATCAACTGTGTGGTCATCCTACAATCGTATGGTCATCCTACAATCGTGTGGTCATCCTACAATCGTGTGGTCATCCTACAATCAACTGTGTGGTCATCTTACAATCAACTGTGTGGTCATCCTACAATCGTGTGGTCATCCTACAATCGTGTGGTCATCCTACAATCAACTGTGTGGTCATCTTACAATCGTGTGGTCATCCTACAATCATGTGGTCATCTTACAATCAACTGTGTGGTCATCCTACTATCATATAGGTGTGTGATAACCGCACTTAGAAATGACACGGAAAAAAATCTATTTATAGCATAAGGGAAGCTGATAAACACGAATGTACCGACCACTAAATACAATCCACACTACCTGACAACCCGACCACTAAATACAACCCACACTACCTGACAACCCGACCACTAAATACAATCCACACTACCTGACAACCCGACCACTAAATACAATCCACACTACCTGACAACCCGACCACTAAATACAACCCACACTGCCTGACAACCCCACTACTTAATACAACCCACACTGCCTGACAACCCGACCACTAAATACAATCCACACTACCTGACAACCCGGCCACTAAATACAATCCACACTACCTGACAACCCGACCACTAAATACAATCCACACTACCTGACAACCCGGCCACTAAATACAACCCACACTACCTGACATCTTACATCCCTTATTTTCCTAAACGTGTGGCCGTCTATTTTTTTTTCCCACGTTTTCTTTAACTTGCTTTCTCTGTTTGTTTGTCTTTCCAATCAAATCTTGCGATCGAAATTTCTGGCACTTCCCAGTTAGCTAGCGCGCTGAAATTTTCAGGGAAGCTTTCTTTTGGATGACCATTGAATATTCAATTGTTATTATTACTAAATTGATCAATGGAAACATTTTATTGAGCATTTTAGACCGCTATATAATCTATATATATAATTCTCCTCTGCTAGCCATTAGAAAAAAAAACCAGCGACGCGTACCTCGCGCGCAGTGAAGCGAACGATCACATGTCGCCACAGGCTTAGGGGCAGAGAATTTAGCTTGAACCGAGTTTAAACTTACAGGAGGTAGGCCAGTTTGGGGGAGACGATATGGTCGAGTGGTTGGGCACACGATTGCTATCCCACTCGACACGGGTTCAAATCTATGTGTTCTAGTCAGTAACGTATTCAAACAACGTGTTTTTTACGAGTTGTCTTTTTACGAGTTGTCTTTTTACGAGTTGTCTTTTTACGAGTTGTCTTTTTACGAGTTGTCTTCGTTTACCCAAAAAAAGTGAAAAGATAAAATCGATAGCAAGATTTTAATGCAAACAAACAGACAAAGACTAAAAAGTAGAAAATAATAATCATTAAAAAAGTTTTAAAAAACCCACGTTTTCTGATTGAACTAAAAAGTAGAAAATAAACGCTATACATCACAATAATGCAAGCGATCACTCTACTATAAGCGATCAAAAACGTGGGGCGCCGTGATTTTCTTACAGTTTCTAATACTGTTGACTCTCTATAAGCTCCCTAATAAAAGTCAATAGTATTATCTAATCAATAGTAATATAACTTTTACTTCGGCGACCCACGTTTTTGATCGCTTAGAGTAGAGTGATCGCTTGCATTATTGTGATGTATAGCGTTTATTTTCTACTTTTTAGTTCAATCAGAAAACGTGGGTTTTTTTAAACTTTTTTAATGATTATTATTTATGGTAGCCGCCGTTTCAACTAACAGCCGTCTAATTGATTATTTATAAGTGGCTGTCCAGATATTTTTAAACTAGTGGCCGTTTGACCACAAACCGTCTGATTTTATAGTCTGTCACATCGATATCAGATCCGAATTGTGTGAATTTTTAATATAGTATCGATTCTTGATGTGAATTTTGTAAGTATTAAAATACAGTATCGGTACACGATCTGAATTGTGTGACTGTTTAGATACGGCATCGAAAGGCATCAGATAGAGAGAGGGGAGGGGGGGGGAGCAGGCAGGAATGAAAGGGTTTTAAGTATTTATCGATAGGCATCAAGTGGGAGGTGGTGGGGGGGGGGGGGGGGGGGGGGGGGGGGGGGGGGGGGGGGGGGGGGGGGGGGGGGGGGGGGGGGGGGGGGGGGGGGGGGGGGGGGGGGGGGGGGGGGGGGGCAGGGGGCGTAGCTCGGGGTTGGGACTAAGCCTTTAATGGTCCCAGTTAATGGCATCAGCTTTGTAGGTAGGCCAGCGTTTTACATCCTATGTGACGTCATGTGTTACATCCCATGTGACGTCATGTGTTACATCCCGTGTGACGTCATGTGTTACATCATATGTGACGTCATTAGCTACAGCATATGTGACGTCATGTGCTACATCCAATGTGACGTCATGTGTTGCATCCCACGTGACATCATGTGTTACATCCTATGTGACTTCATGTGTTACATCCAATGTGACGTCATGTTTTACATCCCATGTGACGTCATGTGTTACATCACATTTGACGTCATGTTAAGTCAATTGCTACGGTATGGCTACCAACTAAGCGTGACCTATTGAAAGTTTATCCGTAACCCAATCTTCTTGTCTACTAATGTAATTCATATGAGTGAATTCAACAAGTATGACCAACTAAATGTAATCACCAAGAATGACCAACTAAATGATTTCACCAAGAATGACCAAATAAATGTAATCACCAAAAATGACCAACTAAGTGTTTTAGCTCAGACAAAGAAAGACCTATTGTGTCACAATGTATTGATGTTGTAGGGTGTTGGTCAGTGTTGGATGATGTGAATGTAGCTTGGTGTGAATATAGCTTAAGTGTCCTATACCTTTTTAATGGATACAAGCTATTTGTTTATACCAAGGCACTCAGTGTGTTATAAAAATAGACATCTTATATGTTTATAATAACAAAAGTACCATGCGCTTATAACATACATGATTCATTTCGATTTGTAATATAGATGACATAATATGTTTATAACATGACTAATGGCTTACTTCGTGCTTATACCATGTAGACTGACCTATGTTATGGCTACACAACGATATGAATGACCTATATCATTGTTAAAACGTGATGAATGACCTACTTTATTGTTAAAACGTGATGAATGACCTACTTTCTGGTTAAAATTGATGCGTGACCTATTTTGTGGTTACAACGTGAAGAATGACCTATTTTATGGGTATAACTTTATGAATGACCTACTTTACGATTACAACGTAATTAATGACCTACTTTAAGGTAACAAGGTGATGCATGACCTACTGAATGACTCACCCTTTTCCCGCGAGAAGAGCATGTGCTTCCGTAAGGGCGGGAAAAGCTGGTATATGATCATACGGAACATCCGGCCGCCTTTTGCCAATCTCTTCAGCACAGAAATGTCTGAGTCCATGCACAGAAACAGATGACGTCAGCTTCACTGTGACGTCATCGTAATCCTGCTTATAGAACTGTCGCCAAGTTTTGATCACCTATCATTAAGCTCGCATCGTTATTGAACACGGCTAAGCTGCACGAGTGGTCTAGCACTGGCCCAGCAGTCCGTGTGTCCGTGTGTCCGTGTGTGTGAGTAGATCGGATGCTGTCAGATCTCTGGGTAGACCATCAGCCCGTGCACGAGAGTCAAGAGTGAGCAGCACGTGCAGAGACTCGGCCAGGCGGTGCTAGAGCTGGTAAGTTGTTCAAGACAACACTGGCTATTGATCAGACTGGGTGGGTGGGTGGGGGAGGGAGGGGGTCAAACACGGCTCGCCACACTCCACACCCCACACGCTAATGTGTGTAAAACTGTAGCACACTCCACACCCCACACGTTAATGTGTGTAAAACTGTAGCAAGATGAAACGTTTTATAAACCACTACCGTTGCTACAAATGTAAACATCTATGTAAGTAACACACTAGGCTAGAAAGCTACACATCTGTGTATGTAATACTGTGTATGTACAACTATGTACGTAACACACTAAGCTAGTTATATACACAGCGATGCACGTAAACACTATGCTAGAAAGGTGACACATCTATGTGTGTTTTAGACAAAGTTAGAAAGCTACACACTTATGTACGTAACACACTAAAGTAGAAATTACACACCTATGTACACACTGCGCTATAAAGCTACATGTCTACGTAACACACGCGACTAAACAATACCATACACATTAAACGCCTTAATCACTTCTGACCTATACACGGAACCTTTAATTGCTCTAAGATTATCTGCGGATTATCGTAATCTTTTCATCTCAAGGGAAAAGGGCGACGACTCCTGAACACAATTGTATGAAGCGGCGACTGTAGGGCGGACACGAACTAACGCCATCATGACCGTGTAGGGGCGAGCAGTGGCATTGGGCCCTACCAGCAGACGGCTCCGTGCCCAGCAGTGGTGCCACCTCCAGCTGACAACCGCGGGCAGAAAGACGACAAATAGCTCACACCAGTGCTCCCCCCCCCCCTCGCAGGGAAGGTATGGACCGGCACGGCGGGTTGGGACACTAGCACTATATCTCTTTCTCTATGTCTATATCTCTCTCCCTCTCTCTATCTCTCTCTCTCAAACACACACACACACAACTTATATCATATTTTTTAATCTCACACCATTTTATATTTTCTCACTTTTTTTACTATTACTTTTCTCCCTCGACTTAGAACTTTTTCTTACTTTACCACTTTTGTTTACTTTACCACTTTCTCTCACTTTACCACTTTTTCTTACTTTACCACACTTTTCCCTCGCTTTACCACTTTTTCTTACTTTACCACTTATTTCCCTCGCTTTACCACTTTTTCTTACTTTACCACTTTTTCTTACTTTACCACTTTTTCCCCTCGCTTTACCACTAACTTTTACTTTACCACTTTTTCCCTCGATTTACTACTTTTTCTTACTTTACCACTTTTTCTTACTTTTGCCACTTTTTTTTTACTTTACCACTTTTTTTACTTTACCACTTTCTCTCACTTTACCACTTTTTTACTTTATAACTTATTCTTACTTTGCCACTTTTTCTTACTTTACCACTTATTTTACTTTACCACTTATTCTTACTTTACCACTTTTCCCCTCGCGTTACCACTCATTTTTACTTTACCACTTTTCCCTTAGCTTTACCACTTTTTTCCCTCGCTTTACCACTTTTTCTTACTTTACCACTTTTTTTTACTTTACCACTTTTTCTTACTTTACCACTTTTTTTACTTTACCACTTTCTCTCACTTTACCACTTTTTTTACTTTACAACTTATTCTTACTTTACCACTTTTTCTTACTTTACCACTTTCTCTCACTTTACCACTTTTTTTACTTTACAACTTATTCTTACTTTACCACTTTCTCTCACTTTACCACTTTTTTAACTTTACAACTTATTCTTACTTTACCACTTTTTTTACTTTACCACTTTCTCTCACTTTACCACTTTTTTTACTTTACAACTTATTCTTACTTTACCACTTATTCTTACTTTACCACTTTTTCTTACTTTACCACTTTTTTTACTTTACCACTTTCTCTCACTTTACCACTTTTTTTACTTTACAACTTATTCTTACTTTACCACTTTTTTTACTTTACCACTTTTTCTTACTCTACCACTTTTTTTACTTTACCACTTTTTCTTACTTTACAACTTTCAAGCATGCAGCCTATCTATGTTGTAGACTAATGTAGACAAACATCCATTAAACGCCCATTTACACACACAACACACGCAGCTGTGTTAATTGGATGAGAGAACGGAAATGACGTAGATTGCTAAATGACGTCACATTAAAGCTAAGAGAAGCCCAAATAGCTGAGACTAACTAGCGAACAGACACTAGCGGACTGATTATTTGACCAATCACTAATTTATTCCGCCATTCTCTCATTATCTGTTTATGTTCATCTAATTTGATAATTAATATCATTAAACAGAAATGTATGGTCCATTAAATGCAATAAAGAAAGGGAAGACAACTCATGAGTAGGGATAACTAGATGAGCCATGTGAGCTGAGTTCACAACAGTCGGTCACAAATCTTTTTTTCAAGGAATCAACTCAGGTCAAAACGTCAAATCGACCCCGACAAAAAAGGTCCAGTGAAAAGTTAACTAGCCGTTTAGGCTCCCAACAAATAGGCTCCCGACTATAAGGCTCCCAACAAATAGGCTCCAGACAATAAGGCTCCCAACAAATAGGCTCACTACTATAAGGCTCCCAACAAATAGGCTCCCGACTATAAGGCTCCCAACAAAAGGGCCACTGTCAATACAAATCCTTACAATAAATCTCCCGGCAAAACGCTCCCAATTTGACCCGCGTCAGTAGAACCCCAGTCAGTACAACCCCTGTCAATAGGACCCTGTCATTAGGACCCTGTCAATAGGACCCTATCAATAGGACCCTGTCATTAGGACCCTGTCAATAGGACCCTATCAATAGGACCCTGTCATTAGGACCCTGTCAATAGGACCCTATCAATAGGACCCTGTCATTAGGACCCTGTCAATAGGACCCTATCAATAGGACCCTGTCATTAGGACCCTGTCAATAGGACCCTGTCAAGATTTGCTTATGTATCGCCGTTAGTTCCTGCGAGTTTTTCATTCGGGCGTTTAAATAGAGATCGTCTGGTGGTAGTGGAGCCAGGACCTGTGTCTGGTTTGTAGGTTGGTTTGTAGGTTGGTTTGTAGTTTGGTTTGTAGGTTGGTTTGTAGGTTGGTTTGTAGGTTGGTTTGTAGGTTGGTTTGTAGGTTGGTTTGTAGGTTGGTTTGTAGGTTGGTTTGTAGGTTGGTTTGTAGGTTGGTTTGTAGGTTGGTTTGTAGGTTGGTTTGTAGGTTGGTTTGAAGGTTGGTTTGTAGGTTGGTTTGTTGGTTGGTTTGTAGGTTGGTTTGTAGGTTTGTTTGTAGGTTGGTTTGTAGGTTGGTTTGTAGGTTGGTTTGTAGGTTGGTTTTTAGGTTGGTTTGTAGGTTGGTTTGTAAATCAAAATCAAACAACTGCTGCCTTGTAGTTTGTTCTTGGTTAGACAAAAGCTATGGAAGCAAATCCAAAAAGAAAAGCAGGCTGAAATCGGAGTAAATGGCCTCAATGGCGCATAACCAGTTGACACGTATCCTTAATTGTGATGGAGGCGTGGTCGAGTCTGCAGAAAGCTCATGGATGATACATTCGAAAAAGTCTCGAGTTCAAACCCTATGACAGATAAGGCTCTATCCCTTCCAACACTAAAAATTAAGAACGAAGAAGATGAAGAAGTAAGTTGGTTTGTAGGTTGAATCGTTGATACTTCTGTACTAAAGTGGTCCTCACAGGTATTTGTTCGTGTTCACCCAAATGGGCAGTTGTCATTTTGTCGGGAGCCAGTATGACTGGTTCATTTCGTCAAGGCTATATGCCTGGGTCGTTTTGTCGGGGGCCGATTTGTCGGGGTCGTTTTATTGGGGTCGTTTTGTCGGGGGCCGATTTGTCGGGGTTGTTTTGTCGGGGGCTGATTTGTCGGGGTCGTTTTGTCGGGGGCTGATTTGTCGGGGTCGTTTTGTCGGGGGCTGATTTGTCGGGGTCGTTTTGACGGTGCACCCAAGTAAAAGCTCGTAGAGCAAGCTTGTTATGAAACATTTAAAGCGAGCATGATAGGTAAACTTTAAAACCTTAGTTGTTGTTGTTATACTTTCTTGTATACGAAGTTTAGAGAAAATATTGCAATCGTGCAAAAAAAAAAAAAAAAAATTGAAATTGAGACTTTCTGAAATCTCGACGTTTACACCTCCATGAGTCGAAGAAACTTCCTTTTGCAATCTTGATTGTATGTCTGTGTGTCATTCTGTCTATGTGTCTGTCTGTCTATTTGTCTATCTGTAAACATTATCTTGAGTAGCTGTTCAGTTGTGTTGATGAATTTTCACATATAGGTTTTATAGTGAAACTTGGGATTTCTGTATTAACTTTTCAGCGATTTCCGGTAACCGGAAGTGGTACTTACTCTACTTCCGGTTTTTGAATAGCCAATAACTGAGTATTTCTGTTTATGTACTGAGCTGTGTATAGTTTGTGTGTTGTTTGTGTAGTTCGTATCTTATTATGTGTGTAGTTTGTGTGTAGTGTGTGTGTTGTTTGTGTGTTCTTATATGTAGAATTGCTTGTTTTTATGTGTATTAGTGTAATGTGCCGTGTGTAGTTTGTGTGTTGCTGTGTTGATGTACTGTGTTGTGTGTAGTTCGTGTGTGTTGTGTGTGTGTAGTTGGTGTGTTGTTGTGTGTACAAAGTTCCTGTGGCTGACATAAAACATGACGGGAATTCCCTGAATACGTCTCCATCACTTTCTCGCCACTGCTCTTCCCTTTATTCCACAATGTTCCCATGCATTGCCTGCCTTTAGTGTTGGCCACAATCAATCGATGGCTTCATCAGTGAGATAACGGCACGTGTAGGAACCACACGAGCAGCTGATAACACACACACTTACATGCACGCACACGGACATACACTCACACATACACATGCACACAGAGGTACGTACACACATATACGTACATACAGACACTCACCGTCCAACTGAATGCACATACCTCATGTACATACACAAACTCACGCACAAGCATACGCACATACATACACGCACACATACACACACATACATACATACATACAAACACACATACGGACACAACAGGGAACTCTAGCGACGGTCAAACAGCTCAATTTACCCTCCAATTTAAAGCGAGTTTTTCTTGAGACGGGGAAAAACGAAATCTTATTTCCCCGGCTAAAAAAGTTTTTTCGCCATTTGTTGTCCACACAGCAAAAGGCGGTTACGACCAAACAACGCAATCCAATTAGATTTAAATGAACTCTCACGGGGGTGGAAGGAGGTGGGGGGGCTGGTCTCTCGGGCGTCAATAAAAGGCGCTCTAGCGCCCACCCAACAATAAACCTTCTTTATATATACATACATACATACACACACACACATATATATATATATATATATATATATATATATATATATATATATATATATATATATATATATATATAGGTGTGTGTGTTCATGAATGTACAGATATATTTATATATATATAATTATTCCCAAAAATTTTAAGTATTCCCCACAGATCCAATTATTCCCCACAGATTCAACTATTCCCCAAATCTTTAAAGTATTCCCCACAGATTGAATTATTACCCAAAGCTTTTAAGTATTTCCCATAGATTCAAGTATTCCCCATAGATCCAACTATTCCCAAGTATTCCCCACCAGTATAAAAGTGTACAACCCAAACTCCCCAGAGTTTCCGCTTGATTGTGCCGGTAAGTGCTGGCACCGGGCAGGCCACGTGACCAGGCTAGACTTTGGGTTGTTTAGTGGCGAGACAAACACACACATACACACACCAGGCTAGACTTTGGGTTATTTAATGGCGAGACAAACACACATACACACACACACTTACACTACACACACACACTAATCTTGGGACACAGGGCAAGAATACACACATATACATACAAGGCAACAACAACAACACAAATACACAAAGCTCATCTATCCCACAACTTTTAGCTCATCTATCCCACAACTCCTAGCTCATCTATCCCACAACTCTTAGCTCATCTATCCCACAACTCCTAGCTCATCTATCCCACAACTCCTAGCTCATCTATCCCACAACTCTTAGCTCATCTATCCCAGAATTCCCAGCTCATCTATCCCACAACTCCTAGCTCATCTATCCCACAACTCCTAGCTCATCTATCCCACAACTCCTAGCTCATCTATCCCACAACTCTTAGCTCATCTATCCCACAACTCCTAGCTCATCTATCCCACAAGTCCTAGCTCACCTATCCCACAATCCCTAGCTCATCTATCCCACAACTCCTAGCTCATCTATCCCACAACTCCTAGCTCATCTATCCCACAACTCTTAGCTCATCTATCCCACAACTCCTAGCTCATCTATCCCACAAGTCCTAGCTCACCTATCCCACAAGTCCTAGCTCATCTATACCACAACTCCTAGCTCATCTATCCCACAAGTCCTAGCTCACCTATCCCACAATCCCTAGCTCATCTATCCCACAATCCCTAGCTCACCTATCCCACAAGTCCTAGCTCATCTATCCCACAAGTCCTAGCTCACCTATCCCACAATCCCTAGCTCATCTATCCCACAATCCCTAGCTCACCTATCCCACAACTCCTAGCTCATCTATCCCACAACTCCTAGCTCATCTATCCCACAACTCCTAGCTCATCTATACCACAACTCCTAGCTCATCTATCCCACAACTCCTAGCTCATCTATCCCACAACTCCTAGCTCATCTATCCCACAACTCCTAGCTCATCTATTCCAGAATTCCCCGCTACTTAAAAGATCCAATCAGCCATCTGGCGGTGAAGAGCTGTGAGCTAAAGTTAAGCTCTGAAAGTCATGGCTGGCCCTGGGTCACGCGTACCGTATCGATCTACGGTCAGCTCTGGGAGATATGCAGATTTGTCGGGGTGGGGCGGGGGGCGGACGGACATGGGGGGAGGGGCTGGCGAACAGGGAGGGGTGGGGCGGGCGGACATGGGGGGAGGGGCGGGCGGACATGGGGGGAGGGGCGGGCGGACAGGGAGGGGTGGGGCGGGCGGACATGGGGGGAGGGGGGTGGGGCGGGCGGACAGGGAGGGGAGGAGCGGGCGGACAGGGAGGGGTGTGCATGAGTGTAAACAGGGAGGGGGTGTGCATGAGTGTAAACAAACAAGACATTGAATCTTTCAGGCAACACGCGCTCTTAGATAGAGGGGTAAACAAACGGTGAACGGAAAAAAAGTCACAGGAATAAAAACACAGAAAAAAAGTCACAGTTTTTGCTTGGAAAAAAAGTCACAAAAAAAGTCACAGTGGAAAAATTTTATCGGAAAAAAAGTCACAGAAATAAAGTCACAGAAAAAGTCACAAAAATCTTTTTAGAAATATTTTATTAATTTGTTAAGAATTGTTAAATTTTGTATGTTTATTGTTGTGGGTTGTATTTTTTGATAGCATAAATTATTTATAGACGTTAAAAGCATTATGATTTATAACAATTGTAAGTAAAAATACTATAAGATAATTAACACAACAGTCTCAACTTTTGTTACGTATTTAGTTAAATACACGGAAGAAAAGTTAATTATAAAAGAAATTTAGGCACATTTTGCCGTAGGCTATTCTCTGGTCGGCCTCTCCTCGGTCGGCCATGTCCGAACATATTTTGTGTTGTTGACGTTATGCGTCAATGACAGCCTTTGCATCTTGTCGGCTTTCTGTTTTGATCCTAACTTTTGTTATGCAATGAGCGTGATAAATGTGGGCAGTAAAGGTGGTTGAACTAAACATGAGTTGAGGGCAGCAAGTTAGATGAACTTAACATTTCACGGTAATTTAATGTTAGTATTTTAAAAAAACGCGATGAAAGTTGGAAAATTCTATTAAATGCTATTATCATTATGTTTAACATAATTACAAACTACATACTTCATACTAAATATTTTTAGATGAATTATAAAAATTACCATGCGTATACAACCTAAACACATTATATATCATTTAATTAATTCTAAGTTATTTTGCGCTCTCTGAATGTATAAATCATAAAAGTATTAACAAATTCCATGTAATTATATATTTGTGACTTTTTTTCCTGTGACTTTTTTTCCTGTGACTTTTTTCCTGTGACTTTTTTTCTGTTTTTTTTCCTGTGTTTTTTTTCCTGTGACTTTTTTTCCTACAATCAAACAAACACAACGGTGACACGTCATCAAGGCTACGTCACGTGGGCAGTCATGTGACCTATCGCTGGCTGATAGGTCAGAGGTCAAGAACTAGGGTTTGTGTCAGCCTGGTAGTGATAGGGACAAAAGTAATCGGGACAAAAGTAATCGGGACAAAAGTAATGGGGACTAAAGTAATCGGGACAAAAGTAATGAGGACAAAAGTAATCAGGTTTAATTAAACACGGAGTATTTTATCCGGATAATGGTCGAGTATAAAAATGAACGAGTTAAGTTCCACTGGAGAAATCTAAAGCCGGAATGTTTGTAGTCGCCGCCCATTCTAGGCACGAGGTATTATACAAAATGTCAAGGCCATTGGTCTCAGCCAATTAACCAGTTACCCAGCTCGTAAAGGGGGGGGGGGGGGTGTTACTATAGGCTTTAGTCAGACCTCATAAAATTGCAACTTTAGCTAGACTTCATTATGTTGCAACATCTCCATAGTCTGTCTTTATTCTGCCCAACAGACTTTTGTCGTTAATCTCTCCGTCATGTTGGTACTCAACGATTAATTCCTAGCGGATATTGCCAGCATGGTTGGCTTGACCTTGACACATCCCCATCCCCACCCCACAACATTCCCCACCCCCACCCCACAATATCCCCCACCCCAACCCAACAACATCCCCACATCAACCAACCACAACATCTCCACATCATCCAACCACAACATCCCCACCCCACAGCATCCCCACATCAATCAACCACAACATCCCCACCCCACAAAATCTCCACATTAACCAACCACATCATCCCCACATTAACCAACCACAACATCTCCACATCAACCAACCACAACATCCCCACATTAACCAACCACAACATCCCCACCCCACAACATCCCCTCATCAACAAACCACAACATCCCCACCCCACAGCATCCCCACATCAACCAATCACATCATCCCCACATCAACCAACCACAACATCCCCACATCAACCAACCACAACATCCCCACCCCACAACATCCCCACATCAACCAACCACAACATCCCCACATCAACCAACCACAACATCCCCACATCAACCAACCACAACATCCCCACATCAACCAACCACAACATCCCCACATCAACCAACCACAACATCCCCACATCAACCAACCACAACATCCCCCACCCCACAACATCCCCACATCAACCAACCACAACATCGCCACATCAACCAACCATAACATCCCCACATCAACTAGGACGGCACCAGAATGGTACCACATAAAAGAAGCTCTCCTGAAATTCGCGCCAATTAACCGCTGGCACTGGATGTGACGTCACCCACTAAAGGGAAGTAATTCGGTTAGAGTTGCTGGCCCTGACACCAGATAAGCGCTGACGGCCCTCAACACGCTGTATTATGGATGAGAATAACATCATCATTGGGTGTTTAGCAGCTGTTGGCTGGCTGAACACATGGGTGTTTAGCGGCCTGAACACATGGGTGTTTAACAGCCTGAACACATGGGTGTTTAACAGCCTGAACACATGGGTGTTTAACAGCTGCTGGATAGCTGAACACATTGGTGTTTAACAGTTGCTGGGTAGCTAAACACATGGGTGTTTAACAGCCTGAACACATGGGTGTTCAACAGCCTGAACACATGGGTGTTTAACAGCCTGAACACATGGGTGTTTAACAGCTGCTGGATAGCTGAACACATTGGTGTTTAACAGCCTGAACACATGGATGTTTAACAGCCATGGGTGTTTAACAGCCTGAACACATGGGTGTTTAACAGCCTGAACACATGTGTGTTTAACAGCCTGAACACATGGGTGTTTAACAGCCTGAACACATGGGTGTTTAACAGCCTGAACACATGTGTGTTTAACAGCCTGAACACATGGGTGTTTAACAGCCTGAACACATGGGTGTTTAACAGCCTGAACACATGGGTGATCTTTTGGTCAACCATGATCAGTCAGTGTTACAACATAAAATAATTAGCTAGAAAATGTATGGTAAAATTAGGGTAATTAATATGATTACGTCACAATTAAATTACAGCCATTACTATTATTAGGTAACAAATGATTGTAGGTTAGTCGAGATTTTAAAACGATGCAATGTTTGACGTTAGGATGTTTGATGTTAGGATGTTTGATGTTAGGATGTTTGATGTTAGGATGTTTGATGTTAGGATGTTTGATGTTAGGATGTTGATGTTAGGATGTTTGATGTTAGGATGTTTGATGTTAGGATGTTTGATGTTAGGATGTTTGATGTTAGGATGTTTGATGTTAGGATATTTGATGTTAGGATCTTTGATGTTTGATGTTAGGATGTTAGATGTTAGGATGTTTGATGTTAGGATGTTAGATGTTGGGATGATATATGTTTGGGATGTTAGATTTTAGGATCATTAATGTTAGGATGTTAGATGTTAGGATAAGAAAGTGGATGGGTGGAGGGTTGAATGTGGCAACGGTAGCGTAGAAATAAGTCAAACGTTTGTTATGCTATGGGTCCAATGATTGTGGGGCTATGTGTTTAATGATTGTGGGGCTATGGATCCAATGATTGTGGGGCTATGAGTCAAATGATTGTGTGGCTATGGGTCCCCTGATTGTGGGGCTATGAGTCAAATGATTGTGGGGTTATGGGTCCAATGATTGTGGGGCTATGGGTCCAATGATTGTGAGGTTATGGGTCCAATGATTGTGGGGCTATGGGTCCCCTGATTGTGGGGCTATTGGTCCTCTGATTGTGAGGCTATGGGTCCCCTGATTGTGGGGCTTTGGGTCCCCTGATTGTGGGGCTATGGGTCCCCTGATTGTGGGGCTATGGTACAATGATTGTGGGGCTATGGGTCCAATGATTGTGGGGCTATGGGTCCAATGATTGTGGGGCTATGGGTCCAATGATTGTGGGGCTATGGGTCCAATGATTGTGGGGCTATGGGTCCAATGATTGTGGGGCTATGGGTCCAATGATTGTGGGGCTATGGGTCCAATGATTGTGGGGCTATGGGTTTAATGATTGTGGGGCTATGGGTCCAATGATTGTGGGGTTATGGGTCCAATTATTGTGGAGTTACGGGTCCAATAATTGTGGGGCTATGGGTCCAATGATTGTGGAGCTATGGGTCCAATGATTGTGGGGCTATGGGTCCAATGATTGTGGGGCTATGAGTCCAATGATTGTGGGGCTATGGGTCCAATGATTGTGGGGCTATGGGTCCAATGATTGTGGAGCTATGGGTCCAATGATTGTGGGGCTATGGGTCCAATGATTGTGGGGTTATGGGTCCAATGATTGTGGAGCTATGGGTCCAATGATTGTGGGGCTATGGGTTCAATGATTGTGGGCCAACGATTGACAGGGGGAATAAGTGGAATGAAAGAGAGAAGAACTGCCACAGTTTGAGGCGTGTCGCCATGACACACACCAGCAGGCCACATCCGGCCCAGCAACAGCTGGTGTGGACTGGTGTAACATCACCCCCCCCACCCCCGTGTAACATCACCCCCCCCCCCACCCCCGCCAGGTGCCGTCATGTTTGTCTACGGGTGACAAAATCAGTTCAAGGTGAGGGGAGGCGATGGTAGATGTGTGAGAGGGTGGGGGAAATGTAGGGTGGGTGGGTGGGGGAAGTGTGAGGGGATGGAAGAAGTGGGGTGGGTGGGTAGGGGAAGTGTGAGAGGGTGGGGAAATGTGGGGTGGGTGGGTGGGGGAAGTGTGAGGGGATGGAAGAAGTGGGGTGGGTGGGTGGGTGGGGGAAGTGTGAGGGGATGGAAGAAGTGGGGTGGGTGGGTGGGTGGGGGAAGTGTGAGGGGATGGAAGAAGTGGGGTGGGTGGGTGGGTAGGGGAAGTGTGAGAGGGTGGGGAAATGTGGGGTGGGTGGGTGGGGGAAGTGTGAGGGGATGGAAGAAGTGGGGTGGGTGGGTGGGTGGGGGAAGTGTGAGGGGATGGAAGAAGTGGGGTGGGTGGGTGGGTAGGGGAAGTGTGAGAGGGTGGGGAAATGTGGGGTGGGTGGGTGGGGGAAGTGTGAGGGGATGGAAGAAGTGGGGTGGGTGGGTGGGTGGGGGAAGTGTGAGGGGATGGAAGAAGTGGGGTGGGTGGGTGGGTGGGGGAAGTGTGAGGGGGTGTGGTGGGGCAATTGTGAGGGGGGAGGGATGTGTGAGGGAAGTATGAGGGGGTGGGTGAAGTATGAGGGGTTGGGAGTTCAGTATACTTCGTTAGTTAATAGTGGACTTAGAACTGACCAACAGACCAGACACAAAATGTGTACATGTCGCTGCTAAATCCAGTCTTCTCCTAAAGCCAACACACAGTTGTGTTGTGTGTCTAGGCAGAGTGCCGTGCATGCAGTCTTAGACTCAGAACATTTGAAACAATCGAACACCTCTAGGCAGAGTGCCGTGCTTTCAGTCCTAGACCCAGAACATTTGAAACAATCGAACACCTCTTGCATGGGAGACTACTCACGTTCTCATCCCCTGAACAGTCTCTAATCATGCTCTAATCCAGCACTAATCCAGCTTTAATCCAGCACTAATGTAGAGCTCTCTTAACTCTCTGTGACTAATGTAACTGCAACAATAAGACCTAGCTACAAACAGCACAGTTGTAACAATGGAACCACGATACGTGTACAGAGTATTATGTTCGTAGATAAACATAGATCTGTGTATGAGTGTGTGTGTGTGCATGTTGTCGTGTACTCACCAGCATCGAGCAGGAACCTGTCGACAAGTTTCACGAGTCGTCTCCCCCAGTAACAAAGTCTACTCATTGCCGCCCCTGGTCGGTGCGGTAAGGGACACCATTCGTGCCGCCCCTGCTCTAGGGGAAGTAATCCATCAGCGTCCGCCTGCTTTAACAGTACGATGGTTCACATCCACGACCTTGAATGTGTGTCTTGCAAGGTCATGTGACACCAACAGGTTCAGCCCTCGGTGTGACACGTCGAGCTCAGCACGAGCCACTACGTCATCAGTTGATGTGTAGAACGTGCGACACGTGCATGTCACAGTGTGCTCGCCCACAGCTCGCTCGTCTACAGCTGATTTAACACGTGTTTGTTTATGTGTGCTTGTTGCGACTTTAGCTCATACATACTGCTTGTCTCACTGTCTCACTGTCTCACTGTCTCACTAGCCAACAAACTGTCTCACTGCATCACTAACCAACAAAATATCTCACTGTCTCAATAGCCAACAAACCGTCTCACTGTCTCACTAACCAACAAACTATCTCACTGTCTCACTAACCAACAAACCGTCTCACTGTCTCACTAACCAACAAACCGTCTCACTGTCTCACTAGCCAAGAAACTGTCTCACTGTCTCACTAACCACTAACTGTCTCACTAGCCACTAACTGTCTCACTGTCTCACTAGTCAACAAAACGTCCCACTGTCTTATCGTCTCACTGTCTCACTAACCCGCAAGCCGTCTTACTGTCTCACTAGTCAACAAACTGTCTCACTGTCTCACTAACCCACAAACTGTCTCATTGTCTCACTAACCTACAAAACGTCCCACTGTCTCACCTGTGAGCAAGTATACCCTGGCGTCTGACTGTCTCACTACCAGCAATGGGTCTGACTGTCTCACTACCAGCAACTAGTCTCACTGTCTCACTACCAGCGATGAGTCTGACTGTCTCACTACCAGCAATGGGTCTGACTGTCTCACTACCAGCAATGGGTCTGACTGTCTCACTACCAGCAATGGGTCTGACTGTCTCACTACCAGCAATGGGTCTGTCTCACTACCAGCAACTAGTCTGACTGTCTCACTACCAGCAACGGGTCTGACTGTCTCACTACCAGCAATGGGTCTGACTGTCTCACTACCAGCAATGGGTCTGACTGTCTCACTACCAGCAATGGGTCTGACTGTCTCACTACCAGCAATGGGTCTGACTGTCTCACTACCAGCAATGGGTCTGACTGTCTCACTACCAGCAACGGGTCTGACTGTCTCACTACCAGCAACTAGTCTGACTGTCTCACTACCAGCAATGGGTCTGACTGTCTCACTACCAGCAACTAGTCTGACTGTCCCACTACCAGCAATGGGTCTCACTGTCTCACTACCAGCAATGGGTCTGACTGTCTCGCTACCAGCAATGGGTCTGACTGTCTCACTACCAGCAACTAGTCTGACTGTCTCACTACCAGCAATGGGTCTGACTGTCTCACTACCAGCAACGGGTCTGACTATCTCACTACCAGCAATGGGTCTGACTGTCTCACTACCAGCAATGGGTCTGACTGTCTCACTACCAGCAACGGGTCTGACTGTCTCACTACCAGCAATGGGTCTCACTGTCTCACTACCAGCAATGGGTCTGACTGTCTCACTACCAGCAATGGGTCTGACTGTCTCACTACCAGCAATGGGTCTGACTGTCTCACTACCAGCAATGGGTATGACTGTCTCACTACCAGCAACGGGTCTGACTGTCTCACTACCAGCAATGGGTCTGACTGTCTCACTACCATCGACGAGTCTCACTAACGGTCTGTGAACCTGTGTTCCCAGACAAGAGGCCAGCTCTAATGGAGGTGTGGGCAGGAAGAAACAAACCTCTCATTGATTTTATCACCACCATGTGTGAGGGGTGGGGGTGGGGCGAGGGGGTCAGGCAGGACAACCGCCAGATGTCTCACCAGGCTAGACACTGTCACAAGCTCAAAACAGATAGAACCTCAGATTTTTGTTAATACAGGCGGGGGGGGGGGGGGGGAGGTATCAGGGGTGGTGGGCCAAACAATGGTTAATGAGCTGTGTAAAGGATATAAATATCATACTTTTGTCTTGTATAAATATATCATACTTTTGTCTTGTATAAAAATATCATACTTTTGTCTTGTATAAAAATATACTTTTGTCTTGTGTAAAATGACATACTTTTGTCTTGTGTAAAATGACATACTTTTGTCTTGTGTAAAATGACATACTTTTGTCTTGTGTAAAATGACATACTTTTGTCTTGTGTAAAATGACATACTTTTGTCTTGTGTAAAATGACATACTTTTGTCTTGTGTAAAATGACATACTTTTGTCTTGTGTAAAATGACATACTTTAGTCTTGTGTAAAATGACATACTTTAGTCTTGTGTAAAATTACATACTTTTGTTGCGTCCAAATGTACACAAACCGCGGCTGTATTTAGCCTTGCCTACAGTGAACTGATGTAGTTACATGGCTTTTGTTCAGGATTAGGATAGATGGACATCTAGGATAGATGGACATCTAGGATAGATGGACGATCATGGGATAGATAGACATCTAGGATAGATGGACATCTAGGATAGATGGACAGCTAGGATAGATGGACAACTAGGATAGATGGACGATCATGGGATAGATAGACATCTAGGATAGATGGACGATCATGGGATAGATGGACATCTAGGATAAATGGACATCTAGGATAAATGGACATCTAGGATAGATGGACATCTAGGATAGACGGGTGATCATGGGATAGACGGACATCCAGGATAGATGGACACCTAGGATAGACGGGTGATCATGGGATAGATGGACATCTAGGATAGATGGACACCTAGGATAGACGGGTGATCATGGGATAGATGGACATCTAGGATAAATGGACATCTAGGATAGATGGACACCTAGGATAGACGGGTGATCATGGGATAGATGGACATCTAGGATAAATGGACATCTAGGATAGATGGACATCTAGGATAGACGGGTGATCATGGGATAGATGGACATCTAGGATAGATGGACATCTAGGATAGATGGACACCTAGGATAGACGGGTGATCATGGGATAGATGGACATCTAGGATAGATGGACATCCAGGATAGATGGACACCTAGGATAGATGGACAACTAGGATAGATGGACGATCATGGGATAGATAGACATCCAGGATAGATGGACATCTAGGATAGATGGACATCTATGATAGATGGATATCTAGGATAGATGGGTGACCATGGGTTAGACGGACAAAGATGGACGTATGAGATGCTATAGATTTACCAGCCCCCCTCCCCCCCCTCCACTTGGCTACCGGCGGGCAGGGACACCTCCAAAAGTTGAAGTACACCACGAGATATTGATTTCTTCTTCAAACGATGTCGTCAATTAAATATGGATGCAATTGGCTGGGCTTTACTTTTATTTCAAACCAACAAATAGCGGCGGTTCTACAGTAGACCACATTACTACATGACGTAGACCACATAACTACATGACGTAGACCACATTACTACATGACGTAGGCCACATTACTACATCACGTAGACCGCATTACTACATGACGTAGGCCACATTACTACATGACGTAGACCACATTACTACATGACGTAGACCACATTACTACATCACGCAGACCACCGCTAGACAAAATGTTGAGAAAGTGCATATGGGACACGCCCTGACATCACGACAGTGTCAGGCCAACCCACACCCTCGGCTAGACGATATGGACAGTAGACCTGCATATGACCCACCCCCGGGGGTCTGCGCGTGTTGCCAGATAAAACAGTTCGCGAGCCCTCCATTCTGACACTGTGTGTGCTCTCCGTTTGCCACAATGGCAACCCCATTTGTCAGTCCAGTTCTCTATCGTGGGTTGTCACTAGCCACTAATTTGGCAACCCCATTTGTCAGTCCGTTTCTATATCGTGGGTTGTCACTAGCCACTAATTTGGCAACCACATTTGTCAGCCCAGTTCTATATCGTGGGTTGCACTGGCCTCTAATTTGGCAACCACATTTGTCAGCCCAGTTCTCTATCGTGGGTTGCACTGGCCTCTAATTTGGCAACCACATTTGTCAGCCCAGTTCTCTATCGTGGGTTGTCACTAGCCACTAATTTGGCAACCCCATTTTTTAGTCCATTTCTCTATCGTGGGTTGTCACTAGCCACTAATTTGGCAACCCCATTTTTTAGTCCATTTCTCTATCGTGGGTTGTCACTAGCCACTAATTTGGCAACCCCATTTTTTAGTCCATTTCTCTATCGTGGGTTGTCACTAGCCACTAATCTGGCAACCTCATTTTTTAGTCCATTTCTCTATCGTGGGTTGTCACTAGCCACTAATTTGGCAACCCCATTTTTTAGTCCATTTCTCTATCGTGGGTTGTCACTAGCCACTAATTTGGCAACCCCATTTTTTAGTCCATTTCTCTATCGTGGGTTGTCACTAGCCACTAATCTGGCAACCCCATTTTTTAGTCCATTTCTCTATCGTGGGTTGTCACTAGCCACTAATTTGGCAACCCCATTTTTTAGTCCATTTCTCTATCGTGGGTTGTCACTAGCCACTAATTTGGCAACCCCATTTTTAGTCCATTTCTCTATCGTGGGTTGTCACTAGCCACTAATCTGGCAACCCCATTTTTTAGTCCAATTCTCTATCGTGGGTTGTCACTAGCCACTAATTTGGCAACCCCATTTTTTAGTCCATTTCTCTATCGTGGGTTGTCACTAGCCACTAATCTGGCAACCCCATTTTTTAGTCCATTTCTCTATCGTGAGTTGTCACTAGCCACTAATCTGGCAACCCCATTTTTTAATCCATTTCTCTATCGTGGGTTGTCACTAGCCACTAATCTGGCAACCCCATTTTTTAGTCCATTTCTCTATCGTGGGTTGTCACTAGCCACTAATCTGGCAACCCCATTTTTTAGTCCATTTCTCTATCGTGGGTTGTCACTAGCCACTAATCTGGCAACCCCATTTTTTAGTCCGTTTCTCTATCGTGGGTTGTCACTAGCCACTAATCTGGCAACCCCATTTTTTAGTCCTTTTCTCTATCGTGGGTTGCACTGGCCTCTAATTTGGCAACCTGTCACAATCTACTTTTAGAAATTCCAATTAAAAAAAAGGGTAGAGACTCGGCCAGGCATTAATAATTCACGAGTCACATACAATTCACATATAACTTCAAAGGGGCGTCACTCGCATACAGTTTTCATGATTACGGGACCTACTACAACATCAGGTCACACAGGGGACGCAATCAGAAATAAAACTGTCATTGGGGACGCTACACTCAATAATAAGTTTCAATAGAACAGCAAAGTTTGAATTCGGTCAATCGGTAGCTGTGCTCTGTAGAATGTATGGCTATTATTTTAGTTTTAGTTTTGAAGTTTAGTTTTTAAAACCTTTATATAAATGTAATGATATATTTTTTTTAAAACCTTATATAAATGTAATGATACATGTTTTTAAAACCTTATATAAATGTAATGATATATGTTTTTAAAACCTTATAAAAATGTAATGATATATGTTTTTAAAACCTTATAAAAATGTAATGATATATGTTTTTAAAACCTTATAAAAATGTAATGATATATGTTTTTAAAACCTTATATAAATGTAATGATATATGTTTTTTCCGCCTTGTAAATTATTGCGACCTTTTGCTTGGGTGACCTCGATATACGGATAGCTGGGGGTGGGGGCATGTTGGTGCCTGGGTGCTGGCAAACGCACGGCGAACATCTGCACTGGCTAGCCGGAGACACGTCAGTCTAACGGCTAGCCAGAGACACACGTCAGGCTAACAGCTAGCCGGAGGCACACGTCAGCCTAACGGCTAGCCAGAGACACACGTCAGTCTAACGGCTAGCCAGAGACACACGTCAGGCTAACGGCTGGCCAGAGATAGGCTAACGGCTAGCCAGAGACACACGTCAGTCTAACGGCTAGCCAGAGATAGGCTAACGGCTAACCAGAGACACGTCAGTCTAACGGCTAGCCAGAGACACGTCAGCTAACGGCTAACCAGAGACACACGTCAGTCTAACGGCTAGCCAGAGACATGTCAGTCTAACGGCTAACCAGAGACACGTCAGTCTAACGGCTAGCCAGAGACACGTCAGGCTAACGGCTAGCCAGAGACACGTCAGTCTAACGGCTAGCCAGAGACACACGTCAGTCTAACGGCTAACCAGAGACACGTCAGTCTAACGGCTAACCAGAGACACGTCAGTCTAACGGCTAGCCAGAGACACGTCAGTCTAAAGGCTAGCCAGAGACACGTCAGTCTAACGGCTAGCCAGAGACAGGCTAACGGCTAGCCAGAGACAGGCTAACGGCTAGCCAGAGACATGTCAGGCTAACGGCTAGCCAGAGACACACGTCAGTCTAAAGGCTAGCCAGAGACACGTCAGTCTAACGGCTAGCCAGAGACACGTCAGGCTAACGGCTAGCCAGAGACACGTCAGTCTAACGGCTAGCCAGAGACACGTCAGTCTAAAGGCTAACCAGAGACACGTCAGGCTAACGGCTAACCAGAGACACATGTCAGGCTAACGGCTAGCCAGAGACACACGTCAGGCTAACGGCTAGCCAGAGACACACGTCAGTCTAAAGGCTAGCCAGAGACACATGTCAGGCTAACGGCTAGCCAGAGACATTCGTCAGGTTAACGGCTAACCAGAGACACATGTCAGGCTAACGGCTAGCCAGAGACACACGTCAGTCTAACGGCTAGCCAGAGACACATGTCAGGCTAACGGCTAGCCAGAGACACGTCAGTCTAACGGCTAGCCAGAGACACGTCAGTCTAAAGGCTAACCAGAGACACGTCAGGCTAACGGCTAACCAGAGACACATGTCAGGCTAACGGCTAGCCAGAGACACACGTCAGGCTAACGGCTAGCCAGAGACACACGTCAGTCTAAAGGCTAGCCAGAGACACATGTCAGGCTAACGGCTAGCCAGAGACATTCGTCAGGTTAACGGCTAACCAGAGACACATGTCAGGCTAACGGCTAGCCAGAGACACACGTCAAGCTAACGGCTAGCCAGAGACACATGTCAGGCTAACGGCTAGCCAGAGACACGTCAGTCTAACGGCTAGCCAGAGACATTCGTCAGGTTAACGGCTAGCCAGAGACACATGTCAGGCTAACGGCTAGCCAGAGACACGTCAGTCTAAAGGCTAGCCAGAGACACGTCAGTCTAACGGCTAGCCAGAGACACGTCAGGCTAACGGCTAGCCAGAGACACGTCAGTCTAACGGCTAGCCAGAGACACACGTCAGTCTAACGGCTAGCCAGAGACAGTCTAACGGCTAGCCAGAGACACACGTCAGGCTAACGGCTAGCCAGAGACACGTCAGTCTAAAGGCTAGCCAGAGACACGTCAGTCTAACGGCTAGCCAGAGACACACTTCAGTCTAACGGCTAGCCAGAGACAGGCTAACGGCTAGCCAGACACACGTCAGTCTAACGGCTAGCCAGAGACATTCGTCAGGTTAACGGCTAGCCAGAGACACATGTCAGGCTAACGGCTAGCCAGAGACACACGTCAGTCTAAAGGCTAGCCAGAGACACACGTCAGGCTAACGGCTAGCCAGACACACGTCAGGCTAACGGCTAGCCAGAGACACACGTCAGGCTAACGGCTAGCCAGAGACACACGTCAGGCTAACGGCTAGCCAGACACACGTCAGGCTAACGGCTAGCCAGAGACACGTCAGTCTAACGGCTAGCCAGAGACACACGTCAGTCTAACGGCTAGCCAGAGACACGTCAGGCTAACGACTAGCCAGAGACACATGTCAGGCTAACGACTAGCCAGAGACACACGTCAAGCTAACGGCTAGCCAGACACACGTCAGGCTAACGGCTAGCCAGAGACACACGTCAGGCTAACGGCTAGCCAGAGACAGGCTAACGGCTAGCCAGAGACACACGTCAAGCTAACGGCTAGCCAGAGACAGGCTAACGACTAGCCAGAGACAGGCTAACAGCTAGCCAGAGACACACGTCAGGCTAACAGCTAGCCAGAGACACACGTCAGTCTAACGGCTAGCCAGAGACACACGTCAAGCTAACGGCTAGCCAGAGACAGGCTAACGACTAGCCAGAGACAGGCTAACAGCTAGCCAGAGACACACGTCAGGCTAACAGCTAGCCAGAGACACACGTCAGTCTAACGGCTAGCCAGAGACACACGTCAGGCTAAACGGCTAGCCAGAGATGAACGTGCGGCGAACATCCCCACTGTACATTCAGCTAACCAGAGACACGCGATATGCAGATCACATTCAAAGAGCAGCTGAACGCTCTGGGCAACCAACATTGTTTTAAAGTTGGGCCTTTGTCTTTTTACTTTAAAACTTGACATTTTTCTTGCCATGTTAAAAACATGTTTTTCATTTTACTTTAAAACTTGACATTTTTCTTTCCATGTTAAAAACATGTTTTTGTAATCATTGTGTGGCCTTTTGTTTTATAGGCCAACACGGACTGCCTCAGATTGGCGCATTCATACATTAAATAGTTCAGTTTGGCGTATTGATACATTAAATTAGTTTTGATCGGCGCTTTGATACACTAAATAGTTCAGTTTGGCGTATTGATACATTAAATAGTTCTGATCGGCGCTTTGATACATTAAATAGTTCTGATCGGCGCTTTGATACATGAAATAGTTCAGATAAGAGCAGTAACACACTGACTACCCCAGATTAAAATATTAATGGCTCAGATGGAACACACACAAGTGACACACACACACACACACACCTCACGACATACATTGAGACAGAACAGCAGCAACACACACACAACTGAGTGAGAAAAAAGCTAATTGTACTTTTAGAAAACGTTTTCTGTCTGTTAATGATTTGTTTACAATTCTTTTGTAATTCTTTTAAAAACATAAAACTACAGCTGGAAGATATCATATTGTCATGGCAACGGTGTAATCCGATACCAGTTTTTCTTATTCACAGAACTAGTTGGTCAGTCCTAGAGTGGACTAGTGGGTCAGTCCTAGAGTAGACATAGACATATACATTGATTGGTAAACTACGAGGCCTATCAATTCATGGGTAGATATCTCTATAAACTCATGAAACCTGTGGACATACTAACACACAAACAGGCCATGATTCCAGTATCAACTCGGGTAAACAATTTTTGTGCTCTCACAAACAACACTAAACTTGGCTAGCTCAAGATATTTGCACGAAGAGATCAATTTTTTTGGTTTGCGTAATTACTACCTTCAATAAAAGCTTAATTACCAGCTTAATTGGCAAGTTGAACCCAGTCAGTGATCGTTAAACTTTTCCTGGCAACGGTTCCTGTGTGACGTCAGCAGTCCTTGCGTCTAGGATGGTCTAGTGACGTCATCACCTCTAGTAATGCGATCAAGCAAGCCTACAGCGTTTCTTTCAAATAATTGTCTCCTAGGGAGGGGGGTGGGTGATCGGAGCACTTGAAACTTGCGTGGAGGGAGGGGGCAGCGGTTAAAGTATATATTTTCGATAAAGTTATAAATTTTCTGATCACATCCTGACACATCCTGTTACCCACACACCCACACCCACACCCACATTACGACTGGTCAGGGTCAATTTGTGATTCTAACCGTTGCTGAACCTGGGGATGAAGGTTGGAGAGGAGAGGGGGGTGGGTGGGGGTGAAAGTGCCGTTTCTGCAATCCAGCAATTGCCCAATTCTACAATCCAATTCTAACCCCCTCCCCTCCTCCTCAGTAGTTCTAGACATGATAAATACGAGTCTACCCAATAAAGACTGATGAATTACATACCACAGGTCTCTGTAATATGTAATGCATGTAATTTGGGTGATGTAACGGCCTCACTAATCCTGGGCTACAAAGGCAATTGTACAAGAACTCTCTGTGGGATGACTAACGGCCTTTGTCGTATGACAGACCGCTTTGTGGGGCGGCACACGGCTTTGTCTGATGCGTCACGTGACCAGTCCGTCATGAATCAGTCGCCTGCCGACACGTCATGAATCAGTCGGCTGCCGACATAGTAGCTCTGTGGACGAGAGTCACGCCATAGAGCAGCTTCGTGTGCACCAGGCCAAGCCATCAAAAGGTACCTTACAGGAGCTTCGACAAGGGGCAGGTGAAGTAGACTTGGTGAAGTAGAGTTAGTTATGAAGAGATAGTGCTCAGCATTATGACCAGCCGCCTTTACTTAACGTAAGGCAGGTACCCATTACAGCTGGGTTGACTCAAAGACGTTCTAAAGACTTGAGACAAGAGATAGAACAGCTTTATGTCAGGATAGAACAACTTTATGTCAGGATAGAACAGCTTTATGTCAGGATAGAACAGCTTTATGTCAGGATAGAACAGCTTTATGTCAGGATAGAACAGCGTTATGGCAGGATAGAACAGCTTTATGTCAGGATAGAACAGCTTTATGTCAGGATAGAACAGCTTTATGTCAGGATAGAACAGCTTTATGTCAGGATAGAACAGCGTTACGTCACACATGACGTCACACGGAGATAGCGGCCAATAGAAAGACGGCTATGTATATCGCGTCCAACACTTAATGTCGTATGCAGCATGTCATGCGAGTTACGGCCGCTGGTCGGGCAGAAACATCTGGAAGGCGGCAGTTGTCTCGGGGTTACATTCAGCTTTCACCGGTCTGGGAACCGATCACGGGATTTTTATTTGACTAGTCATACACTCTAACACCCGACCATGCCATACATGCCAGATAAATTGTAGTGTTGTTTGCTATGGAACTATGTGTTTAGATGTTGTTTGCTATGGAGAGATGTGTTTAGATGTTGGTTGCTATGGACCGATGTGTTTAGATGTTGGTTGCTATGGAACTATGTGTTTAGATGTTGGTTGCTATGGAGAGATGTGTTTAGATGTTGGTTGCTATGGACCGATATGTTTAGATGTTGGTTGCTATGGACCGATGTGTTTAGATGTTGGTTGCTATGGACCGATGTGTTTAGATGTTGGTTGCCATGGAGCTGACCGAGGAGATAAGAGGCAGCACGCAGCCATGTAGGGGGCGTGTCGGTAGTTTACGGGAATGTCGCGTTTATCAGCAGACCCCCCCCCCTTCCTCGCCATCCAGCCGCTGTTAAGAACCACACTCTGTAATTTGATACTGTTGTTGGTGAATGTAGTAGTTGGGGTAATGTTGGGATATGTTTAGGGATATGTTTAGGGATAGGTTTAGTGTAGGCTAGGGTAGAATCCGTGATTTTAGACCGTCTAGACGGCCAGACATTGGAATCAAACGCTGCCTGACCTGTCATTAACAGACCAAGTCCGTTGGTTTATCGGTCTGTTCCTTTGTCCGTCCGTCCGTCTGTCTGTATGTTCTGTTTTGTTCTGTTCTGACTGTCTGTCTGTCTGTCTGTATGCTTTCACTACGCAGTTTTCAAGTTATAAAAAGTGAACCAATGAAAAAGCAACAAAGTCATGTCTGTCCAGTGTTATATGAGCTAAACATCCAGACACACCCTAGGTATGAGCTTAACATCCAGACACACCCTAGGTATGAGCTAAACATCCTGACACACCCTAGGTATGAGCTAAACATCCAGACACACCCTAGGTATGAGCTAAACATCCAGACTCACCCTAGGTATGAGCTAAACATCCAGACACACCCTAGGTATGAGCTAAACATCCAGACACACCCTAGGTATGAGCTAAACATCCAGACACACCCTAGGTATGAGCTAAACATCCAGACACACCCTAGGTATGAGCTAAACATCCAGACACACCCTAGGTATGAGCTAAACATCCAGACACACCCTAAAACCACAAGGTTACACACCATGTAGAACCACAACCTAAAACCACAAGGTTACACACCGTGAACCACAACCTAAAACCACAAGGTCACACAACATGTAGAACCACAACCTACAACCACATGGTTACACAACATGTAGAACCACAACCTACAACCACATGGTTACACACCATGTAGAACCACAACCTAAAACCACAAGGTTAAACACCGTGAACCACAACCTAAAACCACAAGGTTACACACCGTGAACCACAACCTAAAACCACAAGGTCACACAACATGTAGAACCACAACCTAAAACCACAAGGTTACACACCATGTAGAACCACAACCTAAAACCACAAGGTTACACAGAACCACAACCTAAAACCACAAGGTTACACACCATGTAGAACCACAACCTAAAACCACAAGGTTAAACACCGTGAACCACAACCTAAAACCACAAGGTTAAACACCGTGAACCACAACCTAAAACCACAAGGTTACACAGAACCACAACCTAAAACCACAAGGTTACACATCATGTAGAACCACAACCTAAAACCACAAGGTTACACAGAACCACAACCTAAAACCACAAGGTTACACATCATGTAGAACCACAACCTAAAACCACAAGGTTACACAGAACCACAACCTAAAACCACAAGGTTACACATCATGTAGAACCACAACCTAAAACCACAAGGTTACACAGAACCACAACCTAAAACCACAAGGTTAAACACCGTGAACCACAACCTAAAACCACAAGGTTACACAGAACCACAACCTAAAACCACAAGGTTACACAGAACCACAACCTAAAACCACAAGGTTACACATCATGTAGAACCACAACCTAAAACCACAAGGTTACACACCATGTAGAACCACAACCTAAAACCACAAGGTTACACAGAACCACAACCTAAAACCACAAGGTTACACATCATGTAGAACCACAACCTAAAACCACAAGGTTACACACCATGTAGAACCACAACCTAAAACCACAAGGTTACACAGAACCACAACCTAAAACCACAAGGTTACACCCCATGTAGAACCACAACCTAAAACCACAAGGTTACACACCATGTAGAACCACAACCTAAAACCACAAGGTTACACACCATGTAGAACCACAACCTAAAACCACAAGGTTACACACCATGTAGAACCACAACCTAAAACCACAAGGTTACACACCATGTAGAACCACAACCTAAAACCACAAGGTTACACACCATGTAGAACCACAACCTAAAACCACAAGGTTACACAGAACCACAACCTAAAACCACAAGGTTACACAGAACCACACCCTAAAACCACAAGGTTACACAGAACCACAACCTAAAACCACAAGGTTACACACCATGTAGAACCACAACCTAAAACCACAAGGTTACACACCATGTAGAACCACAACCTAAAACCACAAGGTTAAACACCGTGAACCACAACCTAAAACCACAAGGTTACACACCATGTAGAACCACAACCTAAAACCACAAGGTTACACACCATGTAGAACCACAACCTAAAACCACAAGGTTACACACCATGTAGAACCACAACCTAAAACCACAAGGTTACACACCATGTAGAACCACAACCTAAAACCACAAGGTTACACACCATGTAGAACCACAACCTAAAACCACAAGGTTACACACCATGTAGAACCACAACCTAAAACCACAAGGTTACACACCATGTAGAACCACAACCTAAAACCACAAGGTTACACACCATGTAGAACCACAACCTAAAACCACAAGGTTACACAGAACCACAACCTAAAACCACAAGGTTACACCCCATGTAGAACCACAACCTAAAACCACAAGGTTACACACCATGTAGAACCACAACCTAAAACCACAAGGTTACACACCATGTAGAACCACAACCTAAAACCACAAGGTTACACAGAACCACAACCTAAAACCACAAGGTTACACACCATGTAGAACCACAACCTAAAACCACAAGGTTACACACCATGTAGAACCACAACCTAAAACCACAAGGTTAAACACCGTGAACCACAACCTAAAACCACAAGGTTACACCCCATGTAGAACCACAACCTAAAACCACAAGGTTACACACCATGTAGAACCACAACCTAAAACCACAAGGTTAAACACCGTGAACCACAACCTAAAACCACAAGGTTACACACCGTGAACCACAACCTAAAACCACAAGGTTACACAGAACCACAACCTAAAACCACAAGGTTACACACCATGTAGAACCACAACCTAAAACCACAAGGTTACACACCATGTAGAACCACAACCTAAAACCACAAGGTTAAACACCATGTAGAACCACAACCTAAAACCACAAGGTTAAACACCGTGAACCACAACCTAAAACCACAAGGTTAAACACCGTGAACCACAACCTAAAACCACAAGGTTACACAGAACCACAACCTAAAACCACAAGGTTACACACCGTGAACCACAACCTAAAACCACAAGGTTACACATCATGTAGAACCACAATGTTACACATCATGTAGAACCACAACCTAAAACCACAAGGTTACACATCATGTAGAACCACAATGTTACACACCATGTAGAACCACAACCTACAACCACATGGTTACACACCATGTAGAACCACAACCTAAAACCACAAGGTTACACAGAACCACAACCTAAAACCACAAGGTTACACAGAACCACAACCTAAAACCACAAGGTTACACACCATGTAGAACCACAACCTAAAACCACAAGGTTACACAGAACCACAACCTAAAACCACAAGGTTACACCCCATGTAGAACCACAACCTAAAACCACAAGGTTACACACCATGTAGAACCACAACCTAAAACCACAAGGTTACACACCATGTAGAACCACAACCTAAAACCACAAGGTTACACACCATGTAGAACCACAACCTAAAACCACAAGGTTACACATCATGTAGAACCACAACCTAAAACCACAAGGTTACACACCATGTAGAACCACAACCTAAAACCACAAGGTCACACATCATGTAGAACCACAATCTAAAACCACAAGGTCACACATCATGTAGAACCACAACCTAAAGCTACAGCAGGCACAAACTTTTAAAACTTCCGGAAATATCCAATTGTCGGAAATTTTCCTTGAGACGAAAACTGAAATCCGAAGCTTAGACGATGTCAGGTGACCAGGGTCACATCACCTGTATCGTGGGCGACTCGATCAAATCCCCATCAGGAGTCTTCAGGAGTCATTAGTTGCCCAATTCTAGCGCTAACAGCTGACGTAGGGGCGGCGCGGGTCAGGGCTAGCCTCACTCCCACCAGTGACCGAGTCGTTAATCCAAATCTGGCGATTACCCTAAACCATGCGGGCTGATGGAGTGAACACAAGATCGCCGTCCCTCATATGCTAATCGCCCCATCACGTGACTGAAACTGCAGAAGACAGTGAGCACCCAATGTGTGCGAGGTCACGCCATGTCATGATGACCTAACGGGGGGGGGGATGATGGAATGGGACAGTCGGTAGTGTGGTTAAACAAACATATTGGTGGGTCGTTTAACATTGGTGGG
This sequence comes from Physella acuta, assembly GCF_028476545.2. Lineage (NCBI taxonomy): Eukaryota > Metazoa > Mollusca > Gastropoda > Physidae > Physella > Physella acuta. The sequence continues at coordinate 734,905 of NW_026731776.1, read as the reverse complement.
TGGTTTAACATTGGCGGATGGTTTAACAGTGGTAGGTGGTTTAACACTTGCGGATGGTATTAACATAAGCGGATGGTTTAACATTGGTGGATGGTTTAACTTTGGTGGGTGGTTTAAAATTGGTGGATGTTTTAACTTTGGTGGATGGTTTAACATTGGTGGATTGTTGAACATTGGATGGTTTAACATTCGTAGATGGTTTAACTTTGGTGAATGGTTTAACTTTGGATGGTTTAACATTGGTGGATGGTTAAAGATGTATGGATGGTTTAACATTGGTGGGTGGTTTAACATTGGCGGATGGTTTAACATTGGTGGATAGTTTAATATTGGCGGATGGTTTAACACCTTATAAAATACCCCACGCCAGACTTAAACCTCTCTCCATTTTGAAAGACACACCCCATTGACATTTACTAAACCAGATACACCAGACCAGATGCCGCCCACCCAACAGTATTTACCACCTAGCCGCCCACCAAACAGTATTTACCACCTAGCCGCCCATCAAACAGTATTTACCACCTAGCCGTCCACCCAACAGTATTTACCACCTAGCCGCCCACCAAACAGTATTTACCACCTAGCCGCCCACCCAACAGTATTTACCACCTAGCCGTCCACCCAACAGTATTTACCACCTAGCCGCCCATCAAACAGTATTTACCACCTAGCCGTCCACCCAACAGTATTTACCACCTAGCCGCCCACCAAACAGTATTTACCACCTAGCCGCCCACCAAACAGTATTTACCACCTAGCCGTCCACCCAACAGTATTTACCACCTAGCCGCCCATCAAACAGTATTTACCACCTAGCCGCCCATCAAATAGTATTTACCACCTAGCCGCCCACCAAACAGTATTTACCACCTAGCCGCCCACCCAACAGTATTTACCACCTAGCCGCCCACCAAACAGTATTTACCACCTAGCCGCCCATCGAAGTCAGAAAAAAACAGTTTATTCCTCTCAGCGGTGAGCGGGGTTGTTTCACCAATAAAACACACACGAGTGGGGTGGGGTGGGGGGAGGGAGGGTGGGGGTGATGCTAAAACATTTGGTGTCAACCTTTCTAAACCCACATATCCAGACTGCATGCACATAACCATACACAAAAACATGCCCACAAACATACACACAAACATACACACAAACATACACACAAACATACACACAAACATGCCCACAAACACACACACATACACACATTAGGAAGACTTGAAGGATGTTAAAAATGGCTGATTTATAATTGTAATTAGGAATTATCATTAGAGAATTATCATCATCTTTGAATCAGCAGATCTGAACAGAAACGGATTATGATAAACGAATTATTGATTGGTCTTGTTCTCGTGGGAATTTATGCCAGTGTTGGGTGGCCAGGTTGTCTTTGTTGAGACGGTTGGCCAGGTTGTCATTGGTGAGACGGTTGGCCAGGTTGTCATGGGTGAGACGGTTGGCCAGGTTGTCATTGGTGAGATGGTTGGCCAGGTTGTCATGGGTGAGACGGTTGGCCAGGTTGTCATTGGTGAGATGGTTGGCTAGGTTGGTGAGACGGTTGGCCAGGTTGTCATGGGTGAGACGGTTGGCCAGGTTGTCATTGGTGAGATGGTTGGCCAGGTTGTCATGGGTGAGACGGTTGGCCAGGTTGGTGAGATGGTTGGCCAGGTTGTCATTGGTGAAATGGTTGGCTAGGTTGGTGAGACGAGGTGGCAAGGTTGTCATGGGTGAGACGGTTGGCCAGGTTGTCATTGGTGAGATGGTTGGCCAGGTTGCCATGGGTGAGACGGTTGGCCAGGTTGTCATTGGTGAGATGGTTGGCCAGGTTGCCATGGGTGAGACGGTTGGTTAGGTTGCCATGGTGAAAGTGCCATAGTGTCACGTGACCAAACACTCCCTGCCTGCCCCACGAGACAGAAACCTAAAACTGAAAGACGAGGCATCAAGCTTTGGGCCGTGTTTGTAATTCCCTTTGTCAAATGTCAGCCTGCCCTGAGGTACGCACCAACCCCCCCCCCTCCCCCCCCCCCCCCCCCCCCCCCCGTGCGTCGTGTCATCCCATCAATTTTACAGGCCCGCTATTTAAATTGTTTACTGCTTGCTGTAATGGCTTTCTGCTCATCAATACAGAAGTGTCGCTTCTGATGCATTCACTTCGCGGGTCAATGTGTTTAAACACATTAATATTTCAGGTCAACTTTTTTTCTAATTACTTAGATATTACACGCGAATTTGTTCTAATTTAATATTACAGGAAATTTTGTTTGAATGTATAATATATTGTTGGCAAATTGTGTTGATATTGCATCGTTAGTGAGGGTAGGTTCTCTAATTAGATCTATAAAACTGCGATATGTTACAAAAACATCGAAAATCTATACGATATGATATAATTATAAAATCACAGGATAAATATTCAAGATGAGAGACCGGATCATATGGAGATGCCGTTGTTTAAGTGGTTGTTATTTATATATGTGCTCTCTGCAGTGGCGTAGCGAGGTCGGGTGTCACCCGGTGCGGCACTTAATGGTGTCACCCCCCCCAGAGGCATAGAGACCCTTCCCAGGGACAAACTTTCAAATTTTCGATTTGCACCCCCCCCCCCTCAAACTTTCTATTTGCACCCCCCTCGAGTTTTCGATTTGCACCCCCCCCCCCTCAAACTTTCGATTTGCACCCCCCCCCCCTCAAGTTTTCGATTTGCACCCCCCCCCTCAAACTTTCGATTTGCACCCCCCCCCTCGAGTTTTTCTCTATATATTTTGCTATTTTTTGCCTTGGTGTCACCCCCCTAAATGGTTCACCCGGTGCGGTCCGCACCCCCCGCCCCCCCCCCTCGCTACGCCCCTGGCTCTCTGTTTATATGTGGTTAATGTTTTTATAAGTGGTTACTGTTTTTATAAGTGGTTACTGTCATCCTGTATTACTCTGCAGTGTTTCTTCCAGGCATTTTTTCGGGGCGTCCGCCCCCCCCCCCTCAGAACGAAATGGAATTTATATAGAAAATATATACTTTTAACAGTGTCCGCCCTCCCACCCCCTCCCGGAAATTTTAATGTCCCCCCCCCCCCCCCGAGAAAAAAGTCTGAAAGAAACACTGTGTAGTTGGTAGAAATTGACACTTACTATTTTGTTTGGGGAGGCGGTAGACATATTTCAAGGGGTGGGGGCGGAAGACGTACTTCGGTGGGGGGGGGGGGGGGGGGTGAAGAGATAACTAAAAGAAACACTGATGATGAGTTAGAAAATGGCTTTTATTGCGGACCAAACTTTGTATCTGTCTTAGCGTGTGAAGACATGAGAGACGGTCTGGAACTTTGTTGGAACATATTTCAGTACCAAGCGTAGAATCCTACTGTCAACTTGGCTCCCTAACTATTGGCAGAGGTAAAAAAGTGTCTAAACTGGTTGCATGCCACTGGCTAGAACAGTCAGGGTTAAATCGGCACGTGTTGGTCCAGCTTAAATCTTAAACCTACCAGGAATTCAGAAACCTCATTTTGACTTAAATCTTAAACCTACCAGGAATTCAGAAACCTCATTTTGACTTAAATAAAAAAATATGGGACCATCATTCGTGTTTGATGTTTCAATTGCGGGTTGAATGTATTATTGATGGTCTCATTTTAACACTGCGGAACATTGAACCAATGTGCCGGGGGTGGGAGGGGAACTAGCGCTGGGTGGGGCCATTTAAGTTATTTACCCTCATCCGCCCGGCTCATGTGTTATCACATTTCATAGTACCTCAACACAATCACAACCCAATCACGTGGCTCTAGGACCCAATCACGTGGCTCTAGGACCCAATCACGTGGCTTTAGGACCCAATCACGTGACTCTAGGACCCAATCACGTGGTTCTAGGACCCAATGACGTGGCTCTAGGACCCAAGGACCCAATCACGTGGCTCTAGGGCCCAATCACGTGGCTCTAGGACCCAAGGACCCAACCACGTGGCTCTATGACCCAATCACGTGGATCTAGGACCCAAGGACCCAACCACGTGGCTCTAGGACCCAATCACGTGGCTCTAGGGCCCAATCACGTGGCTCTAGGACCCAAGGACCCAATCACGTGGCTCTAGGACCCAATCACGTGGCTCTAGGACCCAATCACGTGGCTCTAGGACCCAATGACGTGGCTCTAGGACCCAAGGACCCAATGACGTGGCTCTAGGACCCAATGACGTGGCTCTAGGACCCAATCACGTGGCTCTAGGACCCAATGACGTGGCTCTAGGATCCAATCACGTGGCTCTAGGACCCAATCACGTGGCTCTAGTACCCAAGGACCCAATCACGTGGCTCTAGGACCCAATCACGTGGCTCTAGGACCCAATCACGTGGTCTAGGACCCAAGGACCCAACCACGTGGCTCTAGGACCTAATCACGTGGCTCTAGGACTCAATCACGTGGCTCTAGGACCTTATAACCTAAATCTTGAAACCATCCACGTGTTACTATGATCACGTTACGTGGCACCAGGCCATCATGTGGTTCTAGAAGTGGATACACTTTCCCGCGTTCCTAGCCGCATGACGTCAACCTATCAAGCCACAAAAACCACTTACTTCAGCCCGAGCAAACTTTGGGACCTTAAAAAACTTTCTGGAAACTCTCAGAAAATGGGTTTATAAGGTCAACCGGTACAACATGACTGCTGTCCTAAAAGTTAACAACAACAGAAATGTGGACATGACAGCAACAACATAAATGTGGACATGACAACAACAACAGAAATGTGGACATGACAACAACAACAGAAATGTGGACATGACAGCAACAACAGAAATGTGGACATGACAGCAACAACAGAAATTTGGACATGACAACAACAACAGAAATGTGGACTTGACAGCAACAACAGAAATTTGGACATGACAGCAACAACAGAAATGTGGACATGACAGCAACAACAGAAATGTGGACATGACAGCAACAACATAAATGTGGACATGACAGCAACAACAGAAATGTGGACATGACAGCAACAACAGAAATGTGGACATGACAACAACAACAGAAATGTGGACTTGACAACAACAACAGAAATGTGGACATGACAGCAACAACAGAAATGTGGACATGACAGCAACAACAGAAATGTGGACATGACAGCAACAACAGATGTGTTAGGAAATGACAACATAGTCATTGCTTCAGGTCAATGACCTACTATTTACATCCACGCTTTACTCAGCTGACTAAGCGTCCATAATAAATCGCCATGTCAATTGTGTGTCCATAATAAATCGTCATGTCAATTATGTGTCAATAATAAATCGTCATGTCAATTGTGTGTCCATTAACATTGACAATTTTGTGTTAATTAAGGGCTTATGGTTAGGCTAATTTAAATGGCGTTAAATATAAGATTACTAATTAAAATGGTGCTAAAATATAAGACAACTAATTAAAATGGCGCTAAAATATAAGACAATGAAGCTGCACACACTATGTTGTATGTAACCATATTGTGAATGCTGACGTGTATATGTAAGATGTATGTCAGGGACAGACGTTTATTTCTAGCGACGTGTCCTGCACAGTAGGACGAAGTGTCCTGCACAGTAGGACGACGTGTCCTGCACAGAAGGACGACGGGTCCTACACAGAAGGAAGACGTGTCCTGCACAGGAGGACGACGTGTCCTGCACAGGAGGACGACGTGTCCTGCACAGGAGGACGACGTGTCCTGCCAGAAGGACGACGTGTCCTGCACAGGAGGACGACGTGTCCTGCACAGAAGGACGAGCTGAAATATTTAGCCATGACATTCACACTGGCCGTCTAGAAGCGCAGTCAAGTGTATGGCGTAAGCTTAGGGTGGAGTCACGGTGACACATGGGGTGCGGCGTGGTGGTGACACAGTGACCCTCACCATCCTACCAAACTGACACTGACCAACACACAATACTGACATTCTGGCCACCCCACCACACTGACACTCTGGCCACCCCACCACACTGACACTCTGGCCACCCCACCACACTGACACTCTGGCCACCCCACCACACTGACACTCTGGCCACCACACTGACACTCTGGCCACCCCACCACACTGCTCACCCCACCACACTGACACTCTGGCCACCCCACCACACTGACACTCTGGCCACCACACTGACACTCTGGCCACCCCACCACACTGACACTCTGGCCACCCCACCACACTGACACTCTGGCCACCACACTGACACTCTGGCCACCCCACCACACTGACACTCTGGCCACCACACTGACACTCTGGCCACCACACTGACACTCTGGCCACCCCACCACACTGACACTCTGGCCACCCCACCACACTGACACTCTGGCCACCCCACCACACTGACACTCTGGCCACCCCACCACACTGACACTCTGGCCACCCCACCACACTGACACTCTGGCCACCACACTGACACTCTGGCCACCCCACCACACTGACACTCTGGCCACCCCACCACACTGACACTCTGGCCACCCCACCACACTGACACTCTGGCCGGGGTGTAAATGGAGAAGGCGGGCTGGTCGATAGATGCGGCTTGTGCCAGCTCCAATTCCCCCAGGGTGGGGCGATAGCTCGGGGTGGGGAGAGGGGGAGATACAATCATTGTAAGATAAAATGGGCGAATGCCAACACTTGCTCTTCGATTTACACACACAAGTGGTGTGTGGGTGGGGGGGATATCACACAAGTGGTGTGAGTGGGTGGGTATGATGTATGTGTAGTAGACATATGGTTAATGTGTAGGGGACATCGTTTGTATGTGTAGTGGATATATGATGTATGTGCAGTGGACATATGATGTATGTGTAGTAGACATATGATGTATATGTAGTGGACATATGGTTAATGTGTAGTGGACATATGATGTATATGTAGTTGAAATATGTATGTGTAGTGGACATATAGTGTATGTGTAGTGGACATATGATGTATGTGTAGTGGACATATGATGTATGTTTAGTGGATATATTATGTATGTGTAGTGGACATATGATGTATGTTTTGTGAACATATGATGTATTTTTAGTGGATATATGATGTATGTGTAGTGGATATATGATGTATGTGTTGTGGATATATTCAAATTCAAATTTCAAATTCAAATTTCAAATTCAAATTCAAATTTCAAATTCAAAATTCAAATTTATTCAAACAACGGTTACAATTGTAGGCACAAAGGCCTTTTTTCACATTGGCCGTTTAAACAAATAAAGCAATTCAATAACACATAGCAGTAACACATAGCACTGAAAACGTGGAATAAAGAAACAATGGTACATAGCTATAATACATAATGAGATAAAAAAAGAGAATATAATAGATGAATGAGAAATGTTACAATGAGTCAGTTAGGTCATTAAATAATTTTAGTTTTAGTTTAGATTTGAATATATTTTCAGATCTAGATAGCTTTATTTTATTAGGAAGATTGTTCCACAAATTAGAACCAGAGTAGGCGAAGCTATGTTTTTGGAAAAAGGTTGAATAAGGGAATGGTAAATTAAGACGACGATTTAATTTTATGTTAAAAGAAAATAGATCTGATAAGTAAGAGGGGGCTGTTTCGTGGAATATTTTATATAAGGAAATTGATTTAGTATATATTATCTTTTTATTTAATGGAAGTATTTTAGTAGTAAGAAAAGAATCCAGACTACTAGACAAGCCAGTAACCAGTTTTATAGCCCTTTTTTGTAAAGAAAGAAGAGGACGCTGCTTAGATACAAAGCTGCCGCTCCACACTACAGAAGCATAATCCAACCTGGATACATAGATCTATATGATGTATGTGTAGTGGACATATGATGTGTATGATGTATATGTAATGGACATATGATGTATATGTAGTGGATATATGATGTATGTAGTGGGCATATGATGTATGTGTATGTATGTGTCGAAAGATACACATTTACTTGAACAGAGACAGAAAGCCATAGATGAAGTAGAATATCAACAACTGTAGTATAGGCCTATTACATGATCCAACCAACGCTTCCAAAATATGTGAATTAAGGGAAGCAATACATACAAGCATTGATTGGTGCGGAAATCGGATAAGATTTAACGTTCTTACATAGTAGTATCAGGATTATTCTCTCTACGCTAATAATAATGTGTATATGTATATGTATATATGTATGTGTATATGTATATGTATATATATATATATATACATATACATATATATATATGTATATATATACATATACATATATATATATATATATATATATATATATATATATATATATATATATATATATATATATATATATATATATATATATATGTGTGTGTGTGTGTGTGTGTGTGTGTGTAAGTGTAAATCGGCATGTGAAAACCATGTGTAATTTATTTTATTGACATGCCACCAGCTCATCATGAATTGCTGCAACTCATTCACGCTCGTCCACGTCTGCTGACCCAACTGTCACGTGGTACACATGTAGTTCAGGGTCATGGGTCAAAAATGTTCGGGCAGTAGAGAAATATTGTCAGGTATTTGGAAAAATGTAAGACCTTATAAACTGATATGTGACCTTGAACCTGTGGTATACGTGCAGACGACTGACCTAACTAGCCCAGACGCCAGTGTTGCCCAGTTGTTATGTCCCCTACTAGCCCAGAGTGTTGCCCAGTTGTTATGTCCCCTACTAGCCCACATGCCAGTGTTGCCCAGTTGTTATGTCCCCTACTAGCCCACATGCCAGTGTTGCCCAGTTGTTATGTCCACTACTAGCCCTACGCCAGTGGTGCCCAGTTGTTATGTCCCCTACTAGCCCACATGCCAGTGTTGCCCAGTTGTTATGTCCCCTACTAGCCCAGAGTGTTGCCCAGTTGTTATGTCCCCTACTAGCCCTACGCCAGTGGTGCCCAGTTGTTATGTCCCCTACTAGCCCATACGCCAGTGTTGCCCAGTTGTTATGTCCCCTACTAGCCCACATGCCAGTGTTGCCCAGTTGTTATGTCCCCTACTAGCCCAGAGTGTTGCCCAGTTGTTATGTCCCCTACTAGCCCTACGCCAGTGGTGCCCAGTTGTTATGTCCCCTACTAGCCCTACGCCAGTGGTGCCCAGTTGTTATGTCCCCTACTAGCCCACATGCCAGTGTTGCCCAGTTGTTATGTCCCCTACTAGCCCAGAGTGGTGCCCAGTTGTTATGTCCCCTACTAGCCCACATGCCAGTGTTGCCCAGTTGTTATGTCCCCTACTAGCCCACATGCCAGTGTTGCCCAGTTGTTATGTCCCCTACTAGCCCACATGCCAGTGGTGCCCAGTTGTTATGTTCCCTACTAGCCCACATGCCAGTGGTGCCCAGTTGTTATGTCCCCTACTAGCCCAGAGTGTTGCCCAGTTGTTATGTCCCCTACTAGCCCACATGCCAGTGTTGCCCAGTTGTTATGTCCCCTACTAGCCCACATGCCAGTGTTGCCCAGTTGTTATGTCCCCTACTAGCCCACATGCCAGTGTTGCCCAGTTGTTATGTCCCCTACTAGCCCACATGCCAGTGTTGCCCAGTTGTTATGTCCCCTACTAGCCCACATGCCAGTGTTGCCCAGTTGTTATGTCCCCTACTAGCCCACATGCCAGTGTTGCCCAGTTGTTATGTCCCTTACTAACCCTACGCCAGTGTTGCCCAGTTGTTATGTCTCCTACTAGCCCACATGCCAGTGTTGCCCAGTTGTTATGTCCCCTACTAGCCCACATGCCAGTGTTGCCCAGTTGTTATGTTCCCTACTAGCCCACATGCCAGTGTTACCCAGTTGTTATGTCCCCTACTAGCCCACATGCCAGTGTTGCCCAGTTGTTATGTCCCCTACTAGCCAAGATGCCAGTGTTGCCCAGTTGTTATGTCCCCTACTAGCCCACATGCCAGTGTTGCCCAGTTGTTATGTCCCCTACTAGCCAAGATGCCAGTGTTGCCCAGTTGTTATGTCCCCTACTAGCCCACATGCCAGTGTTGCCCAGTTGTTATGTCCCCTACTAGCCCACATGCCAGTGTTGCCCAGTTGTTATGTCCCCTACTAGCCCAGAGTGTTGCCCAGTTGTTATGTTCCCTACTAGCCCACATGCCAGTGTTACCCAGTTGTTATGTCCCCTACTAGCCCAGAGTGTTGCCCAGTTGTTATGTTCCCTACTAGCCCACATGCCAGTGTTGCCCAGTTGTTATGTCCCCTACTAGCCCACATGCCAGTGTTGCCCAGTTGTTATGTCCCCTACTAGCCCACATGCCAGTGTTGCCCAGTTGTTATGTCCCCTACTAGCCCAGAGTGTTGCCCAGTTGTTATGTCCCCTACTAGCCCACATGCCAGTGTTGCCCAGTTGTTATGTCCCCTACTAGCCCAGAGTGTTGCCCAGTTGTTATGTCCCCTACTAGCCCACATGCCAGTGTTGCCCAGTTGTTATGTCCCCTACTAGCCCACATGCCAGTGTTGCCCAGTTGTTATGTCCCCTACTAGCCCACATGCCAGTGTTGCCCAGTTGTTATGTCCCCTACTAGCCCACATGCCAGTGTTGCCCAGTTGTTATGTCCCCTACTAGCCCACATGCCAGTGTTGCCCAGTTGTTATGTCCCCTACTAGCCCACATGCCAGTGGTGCCCAGTTGTTATGTCCCCTACTAGCCCACATGCCAGTGGTGCCCAGTTGTTATGTCCCCTACTAGCCCACATGCCAGTGGTGCCCAGTTGTTATGTCCCCTACTAGCCCACATGCCAGTGGTGCCCAGTTGTTATGTCCCCTACTAGCCCACATGCCAGTGGTGCCCAGTTGTTATGTCCACTACTAGCCCAGAGTGTTGCCCAGTTGTTATGTCCCCTACTAGCCCACATGCCAGTGGTGCCCAGTTGTTATGTCCACTACTAGCCCAGAGTGTTGCCCAGTTGTTATGTCCCCTACTAGCCCACATGCCAGTGGTGCCCAGTTGTTATGTCCACTACTAGCCCTACGCCAGTGGTGCCCAGTTGTTATGTCTCCTACTAGCCCACATGCCAGTGTTGCCCAGTTGTTATGTCCCCTACTAGCCCACATGCCAGTGTTGCCCAGTTGTTATGTCCCCTACTAGCCCACATGCCAGTGTTGCCCAGTTGTTATGTCCCTTACTAGCCCTACGCCAGTGTTGCCCAGTTGTTATGTCCCCTCCTAGCCAAGATGCCAGTGGTGCCCAGTTGTTATGTCCCCTACTAGCCCACATGCCAGTGGTGCCCAGTTGTTATGTCCCTTACTAGCCATACGCCAGTGTTGCCCAGTTGTAATGTCCCCTACTAGCCCACATGCCAGTGTTGCCCAGTTGTTATGTCCCCTACTAGCCCACATGCCAGTGGTGCCCAGTTGTTATGTCCCCTACTAGCCCACATGCCAGTGTTGCCCAGTTGTTATGTCCCCTACTAGCCCAGAGTGTTGCCCAGTTGTTATGTCCCCTACTAGCCCTACGCCAGTGTTGCCCAGTTGTAATGTCCCCTACTAGCCCAGAGTGTTGCCCAGTTGTTATGTCCCCTACTAGCCCACATGCCAGTGTTGCCCAGTTGTTATGTCCCCTACTAGCCCAGAGTGTTGCCCAGTTGTTATGTCCCCTACTAGCCCAGACGCCAGTGGTGCCCAGTTGTTATGTCCCCTACTAGCCCACATGCCAGTGTTGCCCAGTTGTTATGTCCCCTACTAGCCCAGAGTGTTGCCCAGTTGTTATGTCCCCTACTAGCCCAGACGCCAGTGTTGCCCAGTTGTTATGTCCCCTACTAGCCCACATGCCAGTGTTGCCCAGTTGTTATGTCCCCTACTAGCCCACATGCCAGTGTTGCCCAGTTGTTATGTCCCCTACTAGCCCACATGCCAGTGTTGCCCAGTTGTTATGTCCCCTACTAGCCCAGACTCCAGTGTTGCCCAGTTGTTATGTCCCCTACTAGCCCACATGCCAGTGTTGCCCAGTTGTTATGTCCCCTACTAGCCCACATGCCAGTGTTGCCCAGTTGTTATGTCCCCTACTAGCCCAGTAGCCAGTGTTGCCCAGTTGTTATGTCCCCTACTAGCCCACATGCCAGTGGTGCCCAGTTGTTATGTCCCTTACTAACCCTACGCCAGTGTTGCCCAGTTGTTATGTCCCCTACTAGCCCACATGCCAGTGTTGCCCAGTTGTTATGTCCCCTACTAGCCCACATGCCAGTGTTGCCCAGTTGTTATGTTCCCTACTAGCCCTACGCCAGTGTTGCCCAGTTGTAATGTCCCCTACTAGCCCAGAGTGGTGCCCAGTTGTTATGTCCCCTACTAGCCCAGAGTGGTGCCCAGTTGTTATGTCCCCTACTAGCCCAGAGTGGTGCCCAGTTGTTATGTCCCCTACTAGCCCAGAGTGGTGCCCAGTTGTTATGTCCCCTACTAGCCCAGAGTGGTGCCCAGTTGTTATGTCCCCTACTAGCCCACATGCCAGTGTTGCCCAGTTGTTATGTTCCCTACTAGCCCTACGCCAGTGTTGCCCAGTTGTAATGTCCCCTACTAGCCCACATGCCAGTGTTGCCCAGTTGTTATGTTCCCTACTAGCCCTACGCCAGTGTTGCCCAGTTGTAATGTCCCCTACTAGCCCAGAGTGTTGCCCAGTTGTTATGTCCCCTACTTGCCCAGAGTGTTGCCCAGTTGTTATGTCCCCTATACACAAGCTCACATCACTAGCTCACGTGAAACAACAGCTCTCTAGACTCAATAGTTAGATTTTATTACCGTGCCGCTAGAGACATGGACTTGTTTAAAAATGTACACAACTTGGTGCCGTACAAGTAGGTCAAGTATTGATTCGTACAGAGAGATCAAACTTCATAAAATCTGGAAAAATAAAATGACGCGGCGAGATATGTGCCAAGGGGAGTAATCAATATAAAGAATATTCACCATAAATACTTGATTATGTCCCCTTGATGCTTATTTATCATTTCCGTGAGCTTTATTGTACGTTATTAGATTAGGCCGAACATGTGCATCTATAAACTAGCAGCAAATATACATGTACACAACTGGTGATGGGTGGGATGGTGTTTGTAAATACTTTTTGTTTTATGTCTTTTTACCCACCCACTCGGTCCCATTCCCCACCCATCCGGCCCCATTCCCCACCCACCAGGCGTCATTCCCCACCCACCCGGCGCCATTCCCAACCCACCCGCCCCATTCCCCACCCACCCGGCGCCATTCCCCACACACCCGGCATCATTCCCCACCCATCCAGCATCATTCCCCACCCACCCATCCAGCATCATTCCCCACCCACCCATCCAGCATCATTCCCCACCCACCCATCCAGCATCATTCCCCACCCACCCGGTCCCATTCCCCACCGATCCGGCGTCTTACAAAGACAATCCTTAAATATGCCGGATACATAGAAAAGAGCAGACAATCATTAGATAATGCTGGATATATAGACAAGGGTACGCAATAATTAATAAAGCAGGATCTGTAAACAAAGGTAGACAATCATTACATATGCCGAAAACATCAACAAGGGGAGACGACTGTTATTTAGAAGAAAGGTAGACCGCTATCAAGAGACCTTCACAATTTCATCTCGGCTAGACTTAACTTACTCGGTTTGTTTGCTTCTGAATGACGGTGTTTATATGCTGTACTGTAAACTTGGCATTTAGCATCACGTGACAACCGTATCACTGACATGTGAAGACCATGTTAAGACGCGCTGCTCTCTGAACCGGGGTTACCTCCCTACCCAGGTGTAAAACCATTCGATAGACGTCGGTTGTTGTCGCGTGGCTCAACTTATTTGTTTGATTAGCGACGGATGCTGGTAATCCAATCAACGATCTCATGACGTCGAGGCTAAAAATAGCACAAGGGGGAGGCACTCGTATCTCCGAATGAAAATGATGATTAAAACATTCCGTCTTTAATCTTCTCCATGCTAGTCAAGTACTTCATTAACGGAGACACGCGAGATTCGTTGTGTACCAGTAGACTGCAAGCAGAGAAGTATGCTTACAAGTTTAATCAGCCAGATAGGGCGTGGGTTATGTAGGGTGCTATGTAGGGTGTTATGTAGGGTGTTATGTAGGGTGTTATGTAGGGTGTTATGTAGGGTGTTATGTAGGGTGTTATGTGGTGTGTTATGTAGGGTGTTTTGTAGGGTGTTATGTAGGGTGTTATGTGGTGTGTTATGTAGGGTGTTTTGTAGGGTGTTATGTAGGGTGTTATGTAGGGTGTTATGTAGGGTGTTATGTGGTGTGTTATGTAGGGTGTTTTGTAGGGTGTTATGTAGGGTGTTATGTAGGGTGTTATGTAGGGTGTTATGTAAGACAGTCCAATAAGACAGGCCAATAAGACAGGCCAATAAGACAGGCTAATAAGACAGGCTAATAAGACAGGCTAATAAGACAGGCTAATAAGACAGGCCAATAAGACAATCCAATAAGACAGGCCAATAAGACAGGCTAATAAGACAGGCCAATAAGACAGGCTAATAAGACAGGCCAATAAGACAGGCCAATAAGACAGGCCAATAAGACAGGCCAATAAGACAGGTCAATAAGACAGGCCAATAAGACAGGCTAATAAGACAGGCCAATAAGACAGGCCAATAAGACAGGCCAATAAGACAGGCTAATAAGACAGGCTAATAAGACAGGCTAATAAGACAGGCCAATAAGACAGGCCAATAAGACAATCCAATAAGACAGGCCAATAAGACAGGCCAATAAGACAGGCCAATAAGACAGGCCAATAAGACAGGCCAATAAGACAATCCAATAAGACAGGCCAATAAGACAGGCTAATAAGACAGGCCAATAAGACAGGCCAATAAGACAGGCCAATAAGACAGGCCAATAAGACAATCCAATAAGACAGGCCAATAAGACAGTCCAATAAGACAGGCCAATAAGACAGGCCAATAAGACAGGCTAATAAGAGAGGCTAATAAGACAGGCTAATTAGACAGGCCAATAAGACAGGCCAATAAGACAGGCTAATTAGACAGGCCAATAAGACAGGCCAATAAGACAGGCTAATAAGACAGGCCAATAAGACAGGCTAATAAGACAGGCTAATAAGACAGGCTAATAAGACAGGCTAATAAGACAGGCCAATAAGACAATCCAATAAGACAGGCCAATAAGACAATCCAATAAGACAGGCCAATAAGACAGGCCAATAAGACAGGCTAATAAGACAGGCTAATAAGGCAGGCTAATAAGACAGGCCAATAAGACAATCCAATAAGACAGGCCAATAAGACAGGCCAATAAGACAGGCAAATAAGACAGGCCAATAAGACAGGCCAATAAGACAGGTCAATAAGACAGGCCAATAAGACAGGCCAATAAGACAGGCCAATAAGACAGGCCAATAAGACAGGCCAATAAGACAGGCCAATAAGACAGGCCAATAAGACAGGCCAATAAGACAGGCCAATAAGACAGGCCAATAAGACAGGCCAATAAGACAGGCCAATAAGACAGGCCAATAAGACAGTCAAATGGTGCACACTAGAAGGTCTAAGACAAATGTAAGAAAGTTAAAGGGAAGAAACTCTCGCCGCGTCACTCAAGATGGAACTGAGCAACATTTGTTTACTGTGGGGGGGGGGGGCGGCTTTAGTGCCATCGGTATTTAAATCTTTTTAAAAGAAATGGAAAGGTTTAATGTCAAGATTATTTAAATCAATTTTAAAATAAAACATGTCGGATTGACTTGTTCAAAGTCTGTAACACCTTGTTTAAATCTAACTAATCCATACAACAGGCAAATATTTAAATCTAACTAATCCATACAACAGGCAAACATTTAAACCTAACTGCAGAGTCATGGAAACTAAACAAGAAAGGAGAGAGCCGACTCAGAGGCTTTGAAAGAAGATCCCTCCAAAGCATCCTCAGGATAAAGTGGGACGACAAAGTCCCGAACAAGGAAATATGGCGAAGGACAGGATTAAACGACATTGTATCAGAAGTTCGAACGAGGAGATGGAGATGGCTGGGCCATGTCCTACGCATGAGCAAAAAAAAGACTCCCCAACATGGCGCTGAAGTGGAATGTGCCTGTAAAGCGAAAGAGAGGAAGACCACTGGGAACATGGAGGAGGGAGATGGAAGAAGAAGTACAGGCTACTGGCAAAACCTGGCATGAACTAAAGTGGCTCGCCCAGGATGGGTGGAATGGCGGAGATTTGTTGCTGCCCTATACTCCACAGGGAGTGATGAGGATTAAGTAAGTAAGTAAGTAATCCATACAACAGGCAAACTTTTTTAATGTATTTTTTAAAGTATTTCAGTGTATTGTAGAACAAGACACACACACACACACACAATTGTCATCTCACACACACACATATTTGTCATCACACTTATTACGAAACACACCTACACTTATAAGAAGCCAGACCATCCTGTTCCAACATGTCACACGACAAGTTGTAAGTTTTAAAAGTAAAACAAGCAAATTAAAACTTAGATAATTTAGGCAGTAATTGCTCGAATGATCCATTAGAAACGACACCATAAGTCACCGCAGAAGCTTTTGATCTGAGTTTATACACGATAGGTCATGACGGCCATAACAGGTCGTTTAACGACAGGTCAAGTTTAACGACAGGTCAAGTTTGAAGAGCATTCGGGCAAATTTTGACAACCATAAAGGTAAGTGTGATTGTGTGAATTAATGACGAAATATTGATGTAGAATAAATGTAATTAACGCATTAAGAGGAGGTACGTTTTTAACTAAGACAAAATGACAAGGACATGGTTTGATACAGATGAACATTGCTACTGCATGGGCAAATACAAGTGTTAATACATGTGTAAATAAATGAAAGTGTCGATGAAAGTGTCGATGAAAGTGCCGATAAAGGTGTCGATGAAATTGTCGATGATTATGTAGATGAAACTGTAGATGAAAGTGTCGATGAAAGTGTCGATGAAAGTGTCGATGAAAGTGTCGATGAAAGTGTCGATCAATGTTGCGATGATTGTGTAGATCAGGGGTCTCCAAACTTTTCAGTCCGAGGGCCGCATTAACTATCAAATTTCAGTTCGGGGGCCAGTTTATTCCAGGCATATTCCTCAGCCATCACCAACAAACATATATTCCGTGGACAAAAAGATCTACGCGGGCCGGATGAGAGGACCTCGCGGGCCGCATCCGGCCCGCGGGCCGTAGTTTGGAGACCCGTGGTGTAGATGGTTGTGTAGATGAATATGTCGATGAAAGAGTCAATGAAAGAGTCAATGAAAGTGTCGATGAAAGTGTCGATGAAAGTGTCGATGAAAGTGTCGATGAAAGTGTCGATGAAAGTGTCGATGAAAGTGTAGATGAAAGTGTAGATGAAAGTGTAGATGAAAGTGTAGATGAAAGTGCCGATTACCTTTAGCACAGAAGCAGGAGACGAGCCAGTCGATGAGACAACAGTTGTAGCGGTGCTGCAACCGCTGCCACCACGTCATCTTGCTGACGTCCATCTCGCGGTGGTGGTGGTGGTGGTGGCTGACGTCATCGTGGTCACTGGACGTGATGTACGTCCCGGCGAAGGCGCTCATCTTTAGTCAAGCGTGAGTACTAAAGTCTGGCTCACCCCAGCACGTGACACAACGGATGTTAAGTCGCTTGCTAGCAACTGTCTAGATCTAATGGCTAGTTAGCGAATCTCATTTGGCTTACAGATCAAAGTAACATCCATTCTTAGCGGATACGGGGTTATATATATAATGTATATATATATATATATATATATATATATATATATATATATATATATATATATATATATATATATATATATATATATATATATATATACACATATTTATATATATATATATATATATATATATATATATATATATATATATATATATATATATATGATGTATATGTGTGTTCAAGGAAAAGCGCACGCATTATATAGATTGTATTAATGCTATCTCTATCAGCAAGTGACGTATAACTAGCTACGTACGTACTTGAGTGCACGATACCCCCCCCCCCTTACACCTAACCTCGTTAATTTCGGTGTTCTAAATGATCTTCTAATGGGTTAAAGGTGCACACCTGGAACGGGTATCACGTGATTGAGGGTAAACAAGCCTATTCACGATCTCGATTTGTTCTTGTGTAAGTGCCGCCTCCCCCCCCTTATGCTGCAAGGCGTCGGTGGATGCTATCCTGTTGGCAAGGGTTCTTAGAAGGGGTCCGAGCAGGGGTCGGTGACATGCGTGTGGGTCAGAGTAGGGGTCGGCGACTTGCGGACCTTAAAAATACGGATCTTAGCTTCAAGTATAAAAGTAAACAATGAAAGAATTCAGATACTTTTGTTTTTAATTGCGCGGTATAATTGAAAGCGTCCAATTGATATTTTTATAAACTGGTTACCGTTAGGATTAGACGGCTGTCAAAGGTTTAAGGTAAATAAATTCTACCCTTGTGTCAATTAGTGTTGAACTACTTAGATTTTTACGTCCATACATGTAATTAGCCCATACATGTAATCAGCCTATACCTGTAATCAACCTATACCTGTAATCAGCCCATACCTGTAATCAACCCATACCTGTAATTAGCACATACATGTAATTAACCCATACCTGTTATAAACCTATGCCAGTACTTAAGCCAGTTCCGATGAAAGACAAAATGAAAGTCTTTGTAAAAGTGGATTAAGTTCAGTAGTTCCTGGATCAGCGGTTCCCAACCTGTGGGATCCCTGGATCAGCGGTTCCCAACCTGTGGGATCCCTGGATCAGCGGTTCCCAACCTGTGGGATCCCTGGATCAGCGGTTCCCAACCTGTGGGATCCCTGGATCAGCGGTTCCCAACCTGTGGGATCCCTGGGGAACCACAGGGAACAGACAGGTTCATCTTTTGTTTTTTAACAAGGTGCTTGGCTCATTAACTAACTAGTTTATCTTCATTCAGACTTAACCTTTGTATCTTCATTTAAACTTGACCTTTGTATCTTCAGACTTGACCTTTAAGGTAAACTAACTGTAAACTAAAGGTAAACTTGGGGTAAAATGGCGGTAAACTAACGGTAGACTAACGGTAAACTAACGGTAAACTAACGGTAAACTTAGAATAAACTAACGGTAAACTAACGATTGACCCGACCCCCAGGTGTAACAGCTGGCCGCAGCAATAGCGCCCAGGTGTGTTAACGGTCATTAAAGGTTTCGATTATTTACTTGAGTTATTGGAGCGTGACTCTTGTTCTTTTCACCAACTACATACAGATATGCATCTGTATATTGTACACACATGTATATATGTATATTATATGTATATTATATTTTATATATATATATATATATATATATATATATATATATATATATATATATATATATATATATATATAGCTGATAAAAGCACGTAGGTCGATATATTTTTATTGCACCTACTATATTGTTGTAGTCAGCTCTAAAGATCGATGTGTCATCATAAGGAACTAATTTGTCCAATTGACCCACTCTTGCTCATTTCACTCGATTCACCGATTGATTGGACATGGAAATTATTGCAAAGTTATCGCTAGCTGGTCCTAAAGTTATCGCTAGGTGGTCGTTATGTTATAGCTAGTCGGTCGTTATGAGGTCAGGGCAATAGCACAACACCTGGTGGCTATTGCCTAGGTTATTTGGTGCGGTGAGCGAGTAAGGTTCGAACACACTATTTTATGATAGGGTAGGGAGAAAGTAAGGTTCTAACACACTATTTCATGATAGGGTCGGGAGAAAGAAAGGTTCTAAGACGATAAAGTAAAAATCTAGACCACATACAGAGCCCACAGCTATAGCTAGAGCTAAGTCCCATACACTCACACAGCTAAAGGTACACAGCCAACCCTACTGCTACCTGCTAAGCTTCACGTGAACTAACACAGCACATTATCTCTCAACACAACATTTTATCCCTGAACACAGCACCTTATCCCTGAACACAACACCGTATTCCTGAACACAACACCGTATCCTGAATGATTAATGAACTCTCGTGAGACAAACCACGTGTCACTTCCATGTACTGACAGCACGTGCTGGCACAGACATCAGCCGTGCATGAAGATGACCTCTGGAGTCACCAGCAGACTCTTAGAGTCACCAGCAGACGATCCTGGCACTATAATCTGCCGGAGACGTACTCACACAATAGAAATCACGTGTATCCAAAAAACTCCCAGAATCCTTCCAACTGTGAAACGTTAAACACCGTAAAAGTTTATCCGCGGAGAAAAGTTGCAATTGTTTACTCAAGTCCAACCTGTTTCTGTGTTGTTTAGCAATTGACAAGTTACCTTCCGTTGAGCAATTGACAAGTTACCTTTCGTTGAGCAATTGACAAGTTACCTTTCGTTTAGCACGGCATTCTCCGGCAGGCCAGCTGTCGAGTGCCCTTTCATCTGGCGTGAGTAGGCTATTTTTAGAACAATGACGCAACATGCGCGCGACGGCCGGTTACCTGCAACTGGAGAAATATTGAAACTTATCCATGTCACTTGATGTTTGTGGATGTCACATGACATGTGGTAAATGTCACACAAGTGGCAGTTTGTTGTTATCACATCGATGAGCTTTGGAAGTTGTCATCTGAATGACACTTTATAAATGTCACCTGGGTGGCATTTATTGGTGTCATCTAGGCGTTATGGTAGATGCCACCTAGATGACAGCTTGTAAATGTCACAACATAAAGTCAAACTTCCACTCCGAAAACTTTTCCCCCACATAGACACAAGAGTACAAGTCCTGCCTACACCAAGGGGAAGCCACTGAGTTGAGTTTGATGAAACAATGAATGATCTCCCGGCTGAGGCCTCGCTATGCACCAGGATAAGACAGTCGATCAATAGCCGACAAACGGCTCTTTGGCTAGCAGCTGACATAAGATAGTTGTTAGTTTATTGGATTAACGGGCCGACCATCGGATTAACGGGCCGACCATCGGATTAACGGGCCGACCATCGGATTAACGGGCCGACCATCGGATTAACTGGCCGACCATCGGATTAACTGGCCGACCATCGGATTAACGGGCCGACCATCTGATTAACTAGCCGACCATCGGATTAACTAGCCGACTATCGGATTAACTGGCCGACTATCGGATTAACTAGCAGAACATCTAATTAACTAGCAGAACATCTGATTAACTTATATTAAATCGAATGAACAAGATTGGCACAGAACATAAAAAAGAAAGATTTCGGATTGAAAGTCAAGTACATAAATTGTGAAATTTTAAAAGGAAACAAAATTTCATCTGGCATCATTGGGTTGTTTTAATTTTATTTTTATTCAATTTTATGAGCATTTCACACATTTACATCACACAGTCAACACCCCCACCCAACACCCCCACCCAACACCCCCACCCAACACCCCCACCCAACACCCCCACCCAACACCCAACAGCCCCACCCAACAGCCCCACCCAACAGCCCCACCCAACACCCCCACCCAACACTCCCACCCAACACCCCCACCCAACACCCCCACCCAACACCCCCACCCAACACCCCCACCCAACACCCCCACCCAACACCCCCACCCAACACCCCCACCCAACAGCCCCACCCAACACCCCCACCCAACACTCCCACCCAACACCCCCACCCAACACCCCCACCCAACACCCCCACCCAACACCCCCACCCAACACCCCCACACAACACCCCCACCCAACACCCAACAGCCCCACACAACACCCCCACCCAACACCCAACAGCCCCACCCAACACCCCCATCCAACACCCCCACACAACACCCCCACCCAACACCCAACAGCCCCACCCAACAGCCCCACCCAACAGCCCCACCCAACACCCCCACCCAACACTCCCACACAACACCCCCACCCAACACCCCCACCCAACACTCCCACCCAACAGCCCCACCCAACACCCAACACCCCCACCCAACACCCCCACCCAACAGCCCCACCCAACAGCCCCACCCAACACCCAACAGCCCCACCCAACACCCCCACACAACACCCCCACCCAACACCCCCACCCAACACCCCCACCCAACACCCCCACCCAACACCCCCACCCAACACCCCCACCCAACACCCAACAGCCCCACCCAACAGCCCCACCCAACACCCAACAGCCCCACCCAACACCCCCATCCAACACCCCCACACAACACCCCCACCCAACACCCCCACCCAACACCCCCACCCAACACCCCCACCCAACACCCCCACCCAACACCCAACAGCCCCACCCAACACCCCCACACAACACCCCCACCCAACACCCCCACCCAACATCACCCTGTCAGCACCCCAATAGATCCACCAAGTATCAAAACAATGTGATGACTGTCCAGTCCAGCATCACCACTGGCCAACAGACAGCTAGGGTACATGTCTTACATTGGCCAACAGACGGCTAGGGTACATGTCTTACATTGGCCAACAGACAGCTAGGGTACATGTCTTACATTGGCCAACAGCTAGGGTACATGTCTTACATTGGCCAACAGACAGCTAGGGTACATGTCTTACACTGGCCAACAGACGGCTAGGGTACATGTCTTACATTGGCCAACAGCTAGGGTACATGTCTTACATTGGCCAACAGACAGCTAGGGTACATGTCTTACACTGGCCAACAGACGGCTAGAGTACATGTCTTACATTGGCCAACAGCTAGGGTACAGTTCTTACATTGGCCAACAGACGGCTAGGGTACATGTCTTACATTTGCCAACAGACAGCTAGGGTACATGTCTTACACTGGCCAACAGACGGCTAGGGTACATGTCTTACATTGGCCAACAGCTAGGGTACATGTCTTACATTGGCCAACAGACAGCTAGGGTACATGTCTTACACTGGCCAACAGACGGCTAGAGTACATGTCTTACATTGGCCAACAGCTAGGGTACAGTTCTTACATTGGCCAACAGACGGCTAGGGTACATGTCTTACATTTGCCAACAGACAGCTAGGGTACATGTCTTACACTGGCCAACAGACGGCTAGGGTACATGTCTTACATTGGCCAACAGCTAGGGTACATGTCTTACATTGGCCAACAGACAGCTAGGGTACATGTCTTACATTAGCCAACAGACAGCTAGGGTACATGTCTTACATTGGCCAACAGACGGCTAATGTACATGTCTTACATTGGCCAACAGACGGCTAGGGTACATGTCTTACATTGGCCAACAGACAGCTAGGGTACATGTCTTACATTGGCCAACAGACAGCTAGGGTACATGTCTTACATTGGCCAACAGACGGCTAATGTACATGTCTTACATTGGCCAACAGACAGCTAGGGTACATGTCTTACATTGGCCAACAGACGGCTAATGTACATGTCTTACATTGGCCAACAGACAGCTAGGGTACATGTCTTACATTGGCCAACAGACAGCTAGGGTACATGTCTTACATTGGCCAACAGACGGCTAGGGTACATGTCTTACATTGGCCAACAGACAGCTAGGGTACATGTCTTACATTGGCCAACAGCTAGGGTACATGTCTTACATTGGCCAACAGACAGCTAGGGTACATGTCTTACACTGGCCAACAGACGGCTAGGGTACATGTCTTACATTGGCCAACAGCTAGGGTACATGTCTTACATTGGCCAACAGACAGCTAGGGTACATGTCTTACACTGGCCAACAGACGGCTAGAGTACATGTCTTACATTGGCCAACAGCTAGGGTACAGTTCTTACATTGGCCAACAGACGGCTAGGGTACATGTCTTACATTTGCCAACAGACAGCTAGGGTACATGTCTTACACTGGCCAACAGACGGCTAGGGTACATGTCTTACATTGGCCAACAGCTAGGGTACATGTCTTACATTGGCCAACAGACAGCTAGGGTACATGTCTTACACTGGCCAACAGACGGCTAGAGTACATGTCTTACATTGGCCAACAGCTAGGGTACAGTTCTTACATTGGCCAACAGACGGCTAGGGTACATGTCTTACATTTGCCAACAGACAGCTAGGGTACATGTCTTACACTGGCCAACAGACGGCTAGGGTACATGTCTTACATTGGCCAACAGCTAGGGTACATGTCTTACATTGGCCAACAGACAGCTAGGGTACATGTCTTACATTAGCCAACAGACAGCTAGGGTACATGTCTTACATTGGCCAACAGACGGCTAATGTACATGTCTTACATTGGCCAACAGACGGCTAGGGTACATGTCTTACATTGGCCAACAGACAGCTAGGGTACATGTCTTACATTGGCCAACAGACAGCTAGGGTACATGTCTTACATTGGCCAACAGACGGCTAATGTACATGTCTTACATTGGCCAACAGACAGCTAGGGTACATGTCTTACATTGGCCAACAGACGGCTAATGTACATGTCTTACATTGGCCAACAGACAGCTAGGGTACATGTCTTACATTGGCCAACAGACAGCTAGGGTACATGTCTTACATTGGCCAACAGACGGC
Organism: Physella acuta; assembly: GCF_028476545.2. Lineage (NCBI taxonomy): Eukaryota > Metazoa > Mollusca > Gastropoda > Physidae > Physella > Physella acuta. The sequence goes on along the minus strand of NW_026731776.1, from coordinate 710,460 downwards.
TAATGTACATGTCTTACATTGGCCAACAGACAGCTAGGGTACATGTCTTACATTGAAACTTTGTGAACCCATCCACCACTGACCAACAGACGGCTAGGGTACATGTCTTACATTGGCCAACAGACGGCTAGGGTACATGTCTTACATTGGCAAACAGACAGCTAGGGTACATGTCTTACATTGGCCAACAGACGGCTAGGGTACATGTCTTACATTGGCCAACAGACGGCTAGGGTACATGTCTTACATTGGCCAACAGACAGCTAGGGTACATGTCTTACATTGGCCAACAGCTAGGGTACATGTCTTACATTGGCCAACAGACAGCTAGGGTACATGTCTTACACTGGCCAACAGACGGCTAGGGTACATGTCTTACATTGGCCAACAGCTAGGGTACATGTCTTACATTGGCCAACAGACAGCTAGGGTACATGTCTTACACTGGCCAACAGACGGCTAGAGTACATGTCTTACATTGGCCAACAGCTAGGGTACAGTTCTTACATTGGCCAACAGACGGCTAGGGTACATGTCTTACATTTGCCAACAGACAGCTAGGGTACATGTCTTACACTGGCCAACAGACGGCTAGGGTACATGTCTTACATTGGCCAACAGCTAGGGTACATGTCTTACATTGGCCAACAGACAGCTAGGGTACATGTCTTACACTGGCCAACAGACGGCTAGAGTACATGTCTTACATTGGCCAACAGCTAGGGTACAGTTCTTACATTGGCCAACAGACGGCTAGGGTACATGTCTTACATTTGCCAACAGACAGCTAGGGTACATGTCTTACACTGGCCAACAGACGGCTAGGGTACATGTCTTACATTGGCCAACAGCTAGGGTACATGTCTTACATTGGCCAACAGACAGCTAGGGTACATGTCTTACATTAGCCAACAGACAGCTAGGGTACATGTCTTACATTGGCCAACAGACGGCTAATGTACATGTCTTACATTGGCCAACAGACGGCTAGGGTACATGTCTTACATTGGCCAACAGACAGCTAGGGTACATGTCTTACATTGGCCAACAGACAGCTAGGGTACATGTCTTACATTGGCCAACAGACGGCTAATGTACATGTCTTACATTGGCCAACAGACAGCTAGGGTACATGTCTTACATTGGCCAACAGACGGCTAATGTACATGTCTTACATTGGCCAACAGACAGCTAGGGTACATGTCTTACATTGGCCAACAGACAGCTAGGGTACATGTCTTACATTGGCCAACAGACGGCTAATGTACATGTCTTACATTGGCCAACAGACAGCTAGGGTACATGTCTTACATTGAAACTTTGTGAACCCATCCACCACTGACCAACAGACGGCTAGGGTACATGTCTTACATTGGCCAACAGACGGCTAGGGTACATGTCTTACATTGGCAAACAGACAGCTAGGGTACATGTCTTACATTGGCCAACAGACAGCTAGGGTACATGTCTTACATTGAAACTTTGTGAACCCATCCACCACTGACCAACAGACGGCTAGGGTACATGTCTTACATTGGCCAACAGACGGCTAGGGTACATGTCTTACATTGGCAAACAGACAGCTAGGGTACATGTCTTACATTGGCCAACAGACAGCTAGGGTACATGTCTTACATTGAAACTTTGTGAACCCATCCACCACTGACCAACAGACGGCTAGGGTACATATCTTACATTGGCCAACAGACGGCTAGGGTACATGTCTTTTAACACGTTTTTCTTAACTCAGCTTCGCGTTTGTTTGTTTGTTTGGATGTTTGTTGTTAAAATTGACATCGAAAATTAGCCCACTTCTGATTGCTCTAGAGATCTGAAATTTGGCATGTAGGCTACTTTCGCCTAACAATTTCAGATGCAATCATAAAAACTAGCAATTAGAGACCGTAATTAGCTTAATTTAATTACGCCCCAAGGACCATAAAATTGAGGACATGATTTCTAAAGATACCGACAAGACTGGAGGCCTATTGACACAGTTACTTCGGCCCCAATCGATGTGAGCGCGCTGGCCGTGATCGTATAGTGGTTAGTACTTCGCGTTGTGGACGCGACAACCCAGGTTCGAATCCTGGTCGCTCAAGATTTTTAGTCCGTGTATTTATAAACACTTAGTCAAGTCATACTTAATGAAGTCATTTGATAAAGTAGAAAATAAACTATATAAAAAACTTTTTTAAAAACCACGTTTTTCATGTGTAGCAACGGACTAAAAAGGAGAAAATAAAATACTTAAAAAAAACTTTTTAAAAAACCACGTTTTTCTTGTGGACTAAAGAGTAGAAAATAAATTTTCATACATTTGATGACAAAAAACGTGGGTCGGGCAGATGGGTCGGGAACTTTGATGGTGAACGTACCCACGTTTTTTGTCATCAAATGTATGAAAATTTATTTTCTACTCTTTAGTCCACAAGAAAAACGTGGTTTTTTAAAAAGTTTTTTTTAAGTATTTTATTATTGAAACCCATCCACCACGACTATAGGTGCATGTTTACATTCCAGCTCAGTCAGGTGGCGCTTGTATTTCTATTTCTACTGACTGGGTGGGGTGATGTTTTTTCAAAGACCCAATAGTGTACCTTGTACGAGCAGAAAGTAAACGATAAAATGTTCTTACACTTTTACTTTTTAAGGTCACCGACTTTATGTTCTTGACCTGAAATTCTGTCAATTGTGTAGCGTTTTGCTGCAGTATTGTCTGTCTGTCTGTCTGTCACTGTGCTGCATGTCTATCTGGCAAGTCATGTCTGTCTGTTTTATCACGTCTGTCTGTCATATCACGTCTGTCTGTCAAGTCACGTCTGTCTGTCAAGTCACCGTGCTAGATGGCAGCCAGCCTCACTATCAATGCAGCAAACGAGTCGGCCTATAAAAACATTTCAAGTATGTGGCCAGATAAACTGTCCATGAAAGAAGTGAAAACGTTGGCCGCCTAGTTGGCCAGTAGACAACTTAGCATACCGGCCCGTCCCCGGGGAAACATTCTGCACTAGTGGAACATGCTGCCCCACGGGGAATAAAGAATAGAAATCCAATTTTCCTTCAGTCTGTCTACTTTGTGCTTTGTCTATCTGCCCTTCCCACCCCCCCCCCCCTATTGTCTGATGTCTGTATCATCCAGCTCTCATGTGTCCACTATTTGTGTCAATGAGTTCTAATTTCTTTTAGACATGTGTGTGTGGGTGGGTGTATTTGCGTGCGTGCGTGAGTGAAAGATTGCCAGAGTTGTCGAAGTTTATATTCGTTCAATATTTATGTGTGTCGGCTTTATTTATCGTCGGCCTTTAGATCGTCTGCCTGGTTGTTCTTGACCTTTTCTAATCGGTATTTAACCATAGTCGGCCTTTGTCTACTTCAACATATGTTTTTATGTCGGCCTATGTCCGTCTCAACATGTGTCTTGTCGGCCTATGTCCGTCTCAGCTGGAGTTGGTGGTCAAGATCTACTCACTTTCACGGCGCTGCTCATTTGTTTCTGTATCAATCCTAATCGAAACATTTTACTCAGGGTGTAGATCTAAATGTTTGGTGGAGGATATGGTGAATCGTGTTTTTGATGGATGGTATGAAGCCTCCGGTTGTGTAAACTGCTAAAGGAACACGTTCAGATGTCTTGGCCAGACGTTCTACAGCCCCGGTCATTGTTCTCATACCTGACTGTCTACCTGTACAACTGCATGTACACCTGCCTGTGTACCTGTATACCTGCCTGTCTACCTGTCTACCTGCCTGTCTACATGTATACCTGCCTGTCTACCTGTATACCTGCCTGTCTGCCTGCCTGCCTGTCTGCCTACTTGTCTGCCTACCTACACCAGACCTACCTACCTACCTGCCTGCCACTATCAAAGAGACTTAACTAGCCTTAGGAAGTTCCCAGGTAATCCCTTGGGGTGGGGTCATGTTTACAGGTGCTTGAGTACGGTGTGACACAAATAACGGCCAACCCATGCACGTGCGGTGAGCGCTGCACGAGATGCTGCTCACTCTTTAATGAACCTACACGTGTCGGAGGCTTGGTGGTGACTCACGTGATCGTACAGCTTTGTGGTGACTCACGTGATCGTACAGCTTTGTGGTGACTCACGTGATCGTACAACTTTGTGGCGACTCACGTGATCATACAGCTTTGTGTGGTGACTCACGTGACCGTACAGCTTTGTGGTGACTCATGTGATCGTACAGCTTTGTGGTGACTCACGTGATCGTACAACTTTGACTCACGTGATCGTACAGCTTTGTGGTGACTCACGTGATCGTACAGCTTTGTGGTGACTCACGTGATCGTACAACTTTGACTCACGTGATCGTACAGCTTTGTGGTGACTCACGTGATCGTACAGCTTTGTGGTGACTCACGTGATCGTACAACTTTGACTCACGTGATCGTACAGCTTTGTGGTGACTCACGTGATCGTACAACTTTGTGGTGACTCACGTGATGTACAACTCTAACAATGTATTCTATAGAAGACGCAGACTCTAGAGGGATATAGGAGAGTGAAGGAGAGTGTGGAGAATGGAGGATAGAGAGAGTGGGAGGTCTAGCCTAGAATCTTACCTGCCATTGATAGAGAGAGTGGGAGGTCTAGCCTAGAATCTTACCTGCCATTGATAGAGAGAGTGGGAGGTCTAGCCTAGAATCTTACCTGCCATTGATAGAGAGAGTGGGAGGTCTAGCCTAGAATCTTACCTGCCATTGATAGAGAGAGTGGGAGGTCTAGCCTAGAATCTTACCTGCCATTGATAGAGAGAGTGGGAGGTCTAGCCTAGAATCTTACCTGCCATTGATAGAGAGAGTGGGAGGTCTAACCTAGAATCTTACCTGCCATTGATAGAGAGAGTGGGAGGTCTAGCCTAGAATCTTACCTGCCATTGATAGAGAGAGTGGGAGGTCTAGCCTAGAATCTTACCTGCCATTGATAGAGAGAGTGGGAGGTCTAGCCTAGAATCTTACCTGCCATTGATAGAGAGAGTGGGAGGTCTAGCCTAGAATCTTACCTGCCATTGATAGAGAGAGTGGGAGGTCTAGCCTAGAATCTTACCTGCCATTGATAGAGAGAGTGGGAGGTCTAGCCTAGAATCTTACCTGCCATTGATAGAGAGAGTGGGAGGTCTAGCCTAGAATCTTACCTGCCATTGATAGAGAGAGTGGGAGGTCTAGCCTAGAATCTTACCTGCCATTGATAGAGAGAGTGGGAGGTCTAGCCTAGAATCTTACCTGCCATTGATAGAGAGAGTGGGAGGTCTAGCCTAGAATCTTACCTGCCATTGATAGAGAGAGTGGGAGGTCTAGCCTAGAATCTTACCTGCCATTGATAGAGAGAGTGGGAGGTCTAGCCTAGAATCTTACCTGCCATTGATAGAGAGAGTGGGAGGTCTAGCCTAGAATCTTACCTGCCATTGATAGAGAGAGTGGGAGGTCTAGCCTAGAATCTTACCTGCCATTGATAGAGAGAGTGGGAGGTCTAGCCTAGAATCTTACCTGCCATTGATAGAGAGAGTGGGAGGTCTAGCCTAGAATCTTACCTGCCATTGATAGAGAGAGTGGGAGGTCTAGCCTAGAATCTTACCTGCCATTGATAGAGAGAGTGGGAGGTCTAGCCTAGAATCTTACCTGCCATTGATAGAGAGAGTGGGAGGTCTAGCCTAGAATCTTACCTGCCATTGATAGAGAGAGTGGGAGGTCTAGCCTAGAATCTTACCTGCCATTGATAGAGAGAGTGGGAGGTCTAGCCTAGAATCTTACCTGCCATTGATAGAGAGAGTGGGAGGTCTAGCCTAGAATCTTACCTGCCATTGATAGAGAGAGTGGGAGGTCTAGCCTAGAATCTTACCTGCCATTGATAGAGAGAGTGGGAGGTCTAGCCTAGAATCTTACCTGCCATTGATAGAGAGAGTGGGAGGTCTAGCCTAGAATCTTACCTGCCATTGATAGAGAGAGTGGGAGGTCTAGCCTAGAATCTTACCTGCCATTGATAGAGAGAGTGGGAGGTCTAGCCTAGAATCTTACCTGCCATTGATAGAGAGAGTGGGAGGTCTAGCCTAGAATCTTACCTGCCATTGATAGAGAGAGTGGGAGGTCTAGCCTAGAATCTTACCTGCCATTGATAGAGAGAGTGGGAGGTCTAGCCTAGAATCTTACCTGCCATTGATAGAGAGAGTGGGAGGTCTAGCCTAGAATCTTACCTGCCATTGATAGAGAGAGTGGGAGGTCTAGCCTAGAATCTTACCTGCCATTGATAGAGAGAGTGGGAGGTCTAGCCTAGAATCTTACCTGCCATTGATAGAGAGAGTGGGAGGTCTAGCCTAGAATCTTACCTGCCATTGATAGAGAGAGTGGGAGGTCTAGCCTAGAATCTTACCTGCCATTGATAGAGAGAGTGGGAGGTCTAGCCTAGAATCTTACCTGCCATTGATAGAGAGAGTGGGAGGTCTAGCCTAGAATCTTACCTGCCATTGATAGAGAGAGTGGGAGGTCTAGCCTAGAATCTTACCTGCCATTGATAGAGAGAGTGGGAGGTCTAGCCTAGAATCTTACCTGCCATTGATAGAGAGAGTGGGAGGTCTAGCCTAGAATCTTACCTGCCATTGATAGAGAGAGTGGGAGGTCTAGCCTAGAATCTTACCTGCCATTGATAGAGAGAGTGGGAGGTCTAGCCTAGAATCTTACCTGCCATTGATAGAGAGAGTGGGAGGTCTAGCCTAGAATCTTACCTGCCATTGATAGAGAGAGTGGGAGGTCTAGCCTAGAATCTTACCTGCCATTGATAGAGAGAGTGGGAGGTCTAGCCTAGAATCTTACCTGCCATTGATAGAGAGAGTGGGAGGTCTAGCCTAGAATCTTACCTGCCATTGATAGAGAGAGTGGGAGGTCTAGCCTAGAATCTTACCTGCCATTGATAGAGAGAGTGGGAGGTCTAGCCTAGAATCTTACCTGCCATTGATAGAGAGAGTGGGAGGTCTAGCCTAGAATCTTACCTGCCATTGATAGAGAGAGTGGGAGGTCTAGCCTAGAATCTTACCTGCCATTGATAGAGAGAGTGGGAGGTCTAGCCTAGAATCTTACCTGCCATTGATAGAGAGAGTGGGAGGTCTAGCCTAGAATCTTACCTGCCATTGATAGAGAGAGTGGGAGGTCTAGCCTAGAATCTTACCTGCCATTGATAGAGAGAGTGGGAGGTCTAGCCTAGAATCTTACCTGCCATTGATAGAGAGAGTGGGAGGTCTAGCCTAGAATCTTACCTGCCATTGATAGAGAGAGTGGGAGGTCTAGCCTAGAATCTTACCTGCCATTGATAGAGAGAGTGGGAGGTCTAGCCTAGAATCTTACCTGCCATTGATAGAGAGAGTGGGAGGTCTAGCCTAGAATCTTACCTGCCATTGATAGAGAGAGTGGGAGGTCTAGCCTAGAATCTTACCTGCCATTGATAGAGAGAGTGGGAGGTCTAGCCTAGAATCTTACCTGCCATTGATAGAGAGAGTGGGAGGTCTAGCCTAGAATCTTACCTGCCATTGATAGAGAGAGTGGGAGGTCTAGCCTAGAATCTTACCTGCCATTGATAGAGAGAGTGGGAGGTCTAGCCTAGAATCTTACCTGCCATTGATAGAGAGAGTGGGAGGTCTAGCCTAGAATCTTACCTGCCATTGATAGAGAGAGTGGGAGGTCTAGCCTAGAATCTTACCTGCCATTGATAGAGAGAGTGGGAGGTCTAGCCTAGAATCTTACCTGCCATTGATAGAGAGAGTGGGAGGTCTAGCCTAGAATCTTACCTGCCATTGATAGAGAGAGTGGGAGGTCTAGCCTAGAATCTTACCTGCCATTGATAGAGAGAGTGGGAGGTCTAGCCTAGAATCTTACCTGCCATTGATAGAGAGAGTGGGAGGTCTAGCCTAGAATCTTACCTGCCATTGATAGAGAGAGTGGGAGGTCTAGCCTAGAATCTTACCTGCCATTGATAGAGAGAGTGGGAGGTCTAGCCTAGAATCTTACCTGCCATTGATAGAGAGAGTGGGAGGTCTAGCCTAGAATCTTACCTGCCATTGATAGAGAGAGTGGGAGGTCTAGCCTAGAATCTTACCTGCCATTGATAGAGAGAGTGGGAGGTCTAGCCTAGAATCTTACCTGCCATTGATAGAGAGAGTGGGAGGTCTAGCCTAGAATCTTACCTGCCATTGATAGAGAGAGTGGGAGGTCTAGCCTAGAATCTTACCTGCCATTGATAGAGAGAGTGGGAGGTCTAGCCTAGAATCTTACCTGCCATTGATAGAGAGAGTGGGAGGTCTAGCCTAGAATCTTACCTGCCATTGATAGAGAGAGTGGGAGGTCTAGCCTAGAATCTTACCTGCCATTGATAGAGAGAGTGGGAGGTCTAGCCTAGAATCTTACCTGCCATTGATAGAGAGAGTGGGAGGTCTAGCCTAGAATCTTACCTGCCATTGATAGAGAGAGTGGGAGGTCTAGCCTAGAATCTTACCTGCCATTGATAGAGAGAGTGGGAGGTCTAGCCTAGAATCTTACCTGCCATTGATAGAGAGAGTGGGAGGTCTAGCCTAGAATCTTACCTGCCATTGATAGAGAGAGTGGGAGGTCTAGCCTAGAATCTTACCTGCCATTGATAGAGAGAGTGGGAGGTCTAGCCTAGAATCTTACCTGCCATTGATAGAGAGAGTGGGAGGTCTAGCCTAGAATCTTACCTGCCATTGATAGAGAGAGTGGGAGGTCTAGCCTAGAATCTTACCTGCCATTGATAGAGAGAGTGGGAGGTCTAGCCTAGAATCTTACCTGCCATTGATAGAGAGAGTGGGAGGTCTAGCCTAGAATCTTACCTGCCATTGATAGAGAGAGTGGGAGGTCTAGCCTAGAATCTTACCTGCCATTGATAGAGAGAGTGGGAGGTCTAGCCTAGAATCTTACCTGCCATTGATAGAGAGAGTGGGAGGTCTAGCCTAGAATCTTACCTGCCATTGATAGAGAGAGTGGGAGGTCTAGCCTAGAATCTTACCTGCCATTGATAGAGAGAGTGGGAGGTCTAGCCTAGAATCTTACCTGCCATTGATAGAGAGAGTGGGAGGTCTAGCCTAGAATCTTACCTGCCATTGATAGAGAGAGTGGGAGGTCTAACCTACAATCTTACCTGCCATTGATAGAGAGAGTGGGAGGTCTAGCCTAGAATCTTACCTGCCATTGATAGAGAGAGTGGGAGGTCTAGCCTAGAATCTTACCTGCCATTGATAGAGAGAGTGGGAGGTCTAGCCTAGAATCTTACCTGCCATTGATAGAGAGAGTGGGAGGTCTAGCCTAGAATCTTACCTGCCATTGATAGAGAGAGTGGGAGGTGTAGCCTAGAATCTTACCTGCCATTGATAGAGAGAGTGGGAGGTCTAGCCTAGAATCTTACCTGCCATTGATAGAGAGAGTGGGAGGTCTAGCCTACAATCTTACCTGCCATTGATAGAGAGAGTGGGAGGTCTAACCTACAATCTTACCTGCCATTGATAGAGAGAGTGGGAGGTCTAACCTAGAATCTTACCTGCCATTGATAGAGAGAGTGGGAGGTCTAGCCTAGAATCTTACCTGCCATTGATAGAGAGAGTGGGAGGTCTAACCTACAATCTTACCTGCCATTGATAGAGAGAGTGGGAGGTCTAACCTACAATCTTACCTGCCATTGATAGAGAGAGTGGGAGGTCTAGCCTAGAATCTTACCTGCCATTGATAGAGAGAGTGGGAGGTCTAGCCTAGAATCTTACCTGCCATTGATAGAGAGAGTGGGAGGTCTAGCCTAGAATCTTACCTGCCATTGATAGAGAGAGTGGGAGGTCTAGCCTAGAATCTTACCTGCCATTGATTCCTCCCCACCTGCAAGAGAAGAGGAAGAGTTATTGGTCGTGATGACATGAGATTATGTGGATGTACGTGGTGACATATGTGGATGTAAGTGATGACATGTGTGGAGTGCGTGATGACATGTGTGGATGTACGTGATGACATGTGTGGATGTACGTGATGACATGTGTGGATGTACGTGATATCATGTGTGGATGTATGTGATGACATGTGTGGATGTAAGTGATGACATGTGTGGATGTACGTGATATCATGTGTGGATGTACATGATGACATATGTGGATGTATGTGATGACATGTGTGGATGTACATGATGACATATGTGGATGTAAGTGATGACATGTGTGGAGTGCGTGATGACATGTGTGGATGTACATGATGACATATGTGGATGTATGTGATGACATGTGTGGAGTGCGTGATGACATGTGTGGATGTACGTGATATCATGTGTAGATGTACGTGATGACATGTGTGGATGTGGGTGATGACATGTGTGGATGTACGTGATATCATGTGTAGATGTACGTGATGACATGTGTGGATGTGGGTGATGACATGTGTGGATGTGGGTGATGACATGTGTGGATGTACGTGATATCATGTGTGGATGTACGTGATGACATGTGTGGATGTACGTTGTGACATGTGTGGATGTACATGATGACATGTGTGGATGTGGATGTACGTGATGACATGTGTGGATGTACGTGATGACATGTGTGGATGTACGTGATGACATGTGTGTATGTGGGTTATGACATGTGTGGATGTGGGTGATGACATGTGTGGATGTACGTGATGACATGTGTGTATGTGGGTAATGACATGTGTGGATGTGGGTGATGACATGTGCGGATGTGGGTAATGACATGTGTGGATGTGGGAGATGACATGTGCGGATGTGGGTAATGACATGTGTGGATGTGGGTGATGATATGTGTGGATGTGGGTAAATGACATCTTTGGATGCACTGGTATTGTAGAACAAAATATTGAAGTGAGGTTGTGTCAAAATGTAAAGGTGGTGAAAAGTGAAGTTGATTACTCGATTGAGGCAACCAAAGGTAAACTGCCCAAGGGAGGTAACCAGTAAAATTGTAAAAATGAAATTCAGCTGAAAATATTTTTTCGGTGGCTTCCCTTTGACTAATGAAATCTGATACTGTAATCTGTTGGCTAAATGACGTGAATTTGTTTTGCTCTAGTTAACTGATGTGCTGTGGTCAAAACTAACCAGTTGTATTTCCCTATATAATCTTTGTATTTATGGGAAAAACAGATGGTCATTTCAACGCGGATTTTAGGGTACTTAAACTCAGTATATCTGGCTAATTTTTTGCATGCACCTAGGTAAATGGCTTGGCTTTTTGGGAAAACTGTCGGTTTGACTCAAAGCCCTCGACGAGGGATAAACGATGACCGCGAGTAAAAATCTTCTTATTTGAGCTATATAACGAAAACATTTCTTGCCGAACGACCCCCCCTTGATATTTTGTGAGGTGGTATGAGAACACCTAGGGGTGTCAGAAAAAACTCGCCACATCCGGGAAAAATCTGCAAATGGGTTAAAACTGACCAGCCGTATTTCCCTATATAATCTTTGTATTTATGGAAAAACAGGGTAATTTCAACATAAATTTTATGATACTCAAACCTCTATTTATCTGGCCATTTTTTGCATGCACCTCTTTAGATGACTAGACCGTATGGAAAAACTGTTGGTCAGACTCAAAGCCCTCGACGAGGGCTAAAAAATGACCGCGAGTGAAATTCTCATTATATAAGGTATATATAAATAAATTGACGAACGATCTCCCTAATATTTTGTGAGGTCGTATACCGACCCCTAGGCTGTCCCCTATACTACCCACTAGACTGTCCCCTACACTACCCACTAGACTCTAGACTGTCCCCTACACTACCCACTAGACTCTAGACTGTCCCCTACACTACCCACTAGACTGTCCCCTACACTACCCACTAGACTGTCCCCTACACTACCCACTAGACTGTCCCCTACACTACCCACTAGACTGTCCCCTACACTACCCACTACCCACTAGACTGTCCCCTACACTACCCACTAGACTGTCACCTACACTACCCACTAGACTGTCCCCTACACTACCCACTAGACTGTCCCCTACACTACCCACTAGACTGTCCCCTACACTACCCACTAGACTGTCCCCTACACTACCCACTAGACTGTCCCCTACACTACCCCCTACACTACCCACTAGACTGTCCCCTACACTACCCACTAGACTGTCCCCTACACTACCCACTAGACTGTCCCCTACACTACCCACTAGACTGTCCCCTACACTACCCACTAGACTGTCCCCTACACTACCCACTAGACTGTCCCCTACACTACCCACTAGACTGTCCCCTACACTACCCACTAGACTGTCCCCTACACTACCCACTAGACTGTCCCCTACACTACCCACTAGACTGTCCCCTACACTACCCACTAGACTCTAGACTGTCCCCTACACTACCCACTAGACTGTCCCCTACACTACCCACTAGACTGTCCCCTACACTACCCACTAGACTGTCCCCTACACTACCCACTAGACTGTCCCCTACACTACCCACTAGACTGTCCCCTACACTACCCACTAGACTCTAGACTGTCCCCTACACTACCCACTAGACTGTCCCCTACACTACCCACTAGACTGTCCCCTACACTACCCACTAGACTGTCCCCTACACTACCCACTAGACTGTCCCCTACACTACCCACTAGACTCTAGACTGTCCCCTACACTACCCACTAGACTGTCCCCAACACTACCCACTAGACTCTAGACTGTCCCCTACACTACCCACTAGACTGTCCCCTACACTACCCACTAGACTGTCCCCTACACTACCCACTAGACTCTAGACTGTCCCCTACACTACCCACTAGACTGTCCCCTACACTACCCACTAGACTGTCCCCTACACTACCCACTAGACTGTCCCCTACACTACCCACTAGACTGTCCCCTACACTACCCACTAGACTGTCCCCTACACTACCCACTAGACTGTCCCCTACACTACCCACTAGACTGTCCCCTACACTACCCACTATCCACTAGACTGTCCCCTACACTACCCACTACCCACTAGACTGTCCCCTACACTACCCACACACTGTCCCCTACACTACCCACTAGACTGTCCCCTACACTACCCACTAGACTGTCCCCTACACTACCCACTAGACTGTCCCCTACACTACCCACTAGACTGTCCCCTACACTACCCACTAGACTGTCCCCTACACTACCCACTAGACTGTCCCCTATACTACCCACTAGACTGTCCCCTACACTACCCACTAGACTGTCCCCTACACTACCCACTAGACTGTCCCCTACACTACCCACTAGACTGTCCCCTACACTACCCACTAGACTGTCCCCTACACTACCCACTAGACTGTCCCCTACACTACCCACTACCCACTAGACTGTCCCCTACACTACCCACTAGACTGTCCCCTACACTACCCACTAGACTGTCCCCTACACTACCCACTAGACTGTCCCCTACACTACCCACTAGACTGTCCCCTACACTACCCACTAGACTGTCCCCTACACTACCCACTAGACTGTCCCCTACACTACCTACTAGACTGTCCCCTACACTACCTACTAGACTGTCCCCTACACTACCCTCCATTCCTGTGAGTTAACAGACAGCATCTTACAGCTAGTTTGGACACTGCCCAAAAGTGACGTCATCGTGTTGTCCCCGGGGAGGGGCTCTAAAACTGGGGCACGCTACACGGAGTCCTGGACACGACAAATTGTCGTTGGCTGGACGACAAAACTTTTCGGCAACACGTTTGGTCTAAGACGATACACTGGGGGGAGGGGGGGGGGCTAAGACGACACACTGGGTAGGGGGGGGGGCTAAGACGATACACGTGGGGGGGGGGCTAAGACGATACACTGTCGTTGGTTGATGTCACAGTGGACACATTGATTTAGCTGGGATTGGGCGGGGGTGGGGGGGGGGTGGCTAAGACGACAGTGATACATTTTCTTTCCATATTTCGTCCTTGAGATATTTTGTCTGAGATATTTGATCAGCGATATTTTATCCTGCGAGATTTTATCCTAGGATATTTGTCCTATCATAGACACAATACATAGTCGCTGTTGTCTGACATTTGAAATATCGACCTGTGTATACAGCCGGTACACTCGCTGATACATTTTATTATATCGGACATCATGATTACATGTGTATACAGCTGGTAGACTCGCTGATACATTTCATTACATCGGACATCAAGATTACATGTGTATACAGCCGGTACACTCGCTGATACATTTTATTATATCGGACATCAAGATTACATGTGTATACAGCTGGTAGAGTCGCTGATACATTTCATTATATCGGACATCAAGATTACACCTCACGCCCGTAAAAAAATTAAGAACTGTCGGCCATAACTTGTCTGTTGATTTTCTGTCTCTCTTTTTTTTGCAAATGTCTGCTATTTCCTCGTGTTGTAAATATCTTTTTCCATTTTTACTGTGTCTATTGTCTTTCCGTTTCTCTGATGTTTGTCTGTTGTTTTTTGTCTGTTGTTTCGTCATTTTATACGCGGATGGTTTTCTCCATAAATAAACATCGAACCTCGAGAATTGGTTGTGTTGATATTTGATTGACCTGTGTGTGTTGTGTTGATATTTGATTGACCTGTGTGGGTTGTGTTGATATTTGATAGACCTGTGTGTGTTGTGTTTATGTATTATTGAGCTGTGTGCTGCCACAAGTCGCTAGTCCAATCCTTGATGTAGGAGTCATGTGTTTATGTATTATTGAGCTGTGTACTGCCACAAGTCGCTAGTCCAATCCTTGATGTAGGAGTCATGTGTTTATGTATTATTGAGCTGTGTACTGCCACAAGTCGCTAGTCCAATCCTTGATGTAGGAGTCATGTGTTTATGTATTATTGAGCTGTGTACTGCCACAAGTCGCTAGTCCAATCCTTGATGTAGGAGTCATGTGTTTATGTATTATTGAGCTGTGTGCTGCCACAAGTCGCTAGTCCAATCCTTGATGTAGGAGTCATGTGTTTATGTATTATTGAGCTGTGTGCTGCCACAAGTCGCTAGTCCAATCCTTGATGTAGGAGTCATGTGTTTATGTATTATTGACCTGTGTGTGTTGTGTTTATGTATTATTGAGCTGTGTGTGTTGTGTTTATGTATTATTGAGCTGTGTGCTGCCACAAGTCGCTAGTCCAATCCTTGATGTAGGAGTCATGTGTTTATGTATTATTGAGCTGTGTGCTGCCACAAGTCGCTAGTCCAATCCTTGATGTAGGAGTCATGTGTTTATGTATTATTGAGCTGTGTGCTGCCACAAGTCGCTAGTCCAATCCTTGATGTAGGAGTCATGTGTTTATGTATTATTGAGCTGTGTGCTGCCACAAGTCGCTAGTCCAATCCTTGATGTAGGAGTCATGTGTTTATGTATTATTGAGCTGTGTACTGCCACAAGTCGCTAGTCCAATCCTTGATGTAGGAGTCATGTGTTTATGTATTATTGAGCTGTGTGCTGCCACAAGTCGCTAGTCCAATCCTTGATGTAGGAGTCATGTGTTTATGTATTATTGAGCTGTGTGCTGCCACAAGTCGCTAGTCCAATCCTTGATGTAGGAGTCATGTGTTTATGTATTATTGAGCTGTGTGCTGCCACAAGTCGCTAGTCCAATCCTTGATGTAGGAGTCATGTGTTTATGTATTATTGAGCTGTGTGCTGCCACAAGTCGCTAGTCCAATCCTTGGTGTAGGAGTCATGTGTTTATGTATTATTGAGCTGTGTGCTGCCACAAGTCGCTAGTCCAATCCTTGATGTAGGAGTCATGTGTTTATGTATTATTGACCTGTGTGCTGCCACAAGTCGCTAGTCCAATCCTTGATGTAGGAGTCATGTGTTTATGTATTATTGACCTGTGTGTGTTGTGTTTATGTATTATTGAGCTGTGTGTGTTGTGTTTATGTATTATTGAGCTGTGTGCTGCCACAAGTCGCTAGTCCAATCCTTGATGTAGGAGTCATGTGTTTATGTATTATTGAGCTGTGTGCTGCCACAAGTCGCTAGTCCAATCCTTGATGTAGGAGTCATGTGTTTATGTATTATTGAGCTGTGTGCTGCCACAAGTCGCTAGTCCAATCCTTGATGTAGGAGTCATGTGTTTATGTATTATTGAGCTGTGTGCTGCCACAAGTCGCTAGTCCAATCCTTGATGTAGGAGTCATGTGTTTATGTATTATTGAGCTGTGTACTGCCACAAGTCGCTAGTCCAATCCTTGATGTAGGAGTCATGTGTTTATGTATTATTGAGCTGTGTGCTGCCACAAGTCGCTAGTCCAATCCTTGATGTAGGAGTCATGTGTTTATGTATTATTGAGCTGTGTGCTGCCACAAGTCGCTAGTCCAATCCTTGATGTAGGAGTCATGTGTTTATGTATTATTGAGCTGTGTGCTGCCACAAGTCGCTAGTCCAATCCTTGATGTAGGAGTCATGTGTTTATGTATTATTGAGCTGTGTGCTGCCACAAGTCGCTAGTCCAATCCTTGGTGTAGGAGTCATGTGTTTATGTATTATTGAGCTGTGTGCTGCCACAAGTCGCTAGTCCAATCCTTGATGTAGGAGTCACTTGGGACCGGAAAAAGTCGGCACTATTGATGTAGATGTTAATCGGCGCTTTCCTGTCCCCTTCCCTTCCCAACTCTCCCCCCCCCCCTACCCCTCACCTCTACCCCTCACCACACCCTTACTCTTACAATAAGATGTAATGCATAGATTAACGAACCGTCTATAAACTGACCACTTCTGCACATTTTGTTAAAGACACTAGTCAGTAGTTGTTCATTTACCTGATGAACAGGGGCGGAACTACAGTCCGGCTAGACCCCGCAATGCGCGGGAAGGGGGGGGGGCAGGCCGTTTAGGGGCCCACGGCTGACCAAAATTAATATTTTTTTTAAATTTTGAATTTAATTTTTGCCTTAATATTTGGTTTGTAAAAGAAAAACACTGTAGCTGCGGTACGATTATCTTTATTTTACAGTCACTATACCACGCTCTTCCGCAAAAGATAAAATCCATTACAGAAACTACAGTGTAAAATATAGGCAACTTCAAATTTTGAATGACTTCTTTGAATCGTTGCCCCCCCTCCCTTTGATAGCTAAAAAGAGGACACGTAACTGTTTGACCGATCCTCCAAAGTGTACTGTGGCGGATGGGGCAGGGGATGGGGACCAAAAAGGGGGTTAAAAAATTGTCGCCAATTTTTTTTACATATTTAAAAAACTTATTTATAGTTGTATTTTTTAACCATCGTCAAGGCCGAGTTCTATTTCCCTACAATCAAACACACGCTGTCGCCGGCAAAATTCTTTTTAAAAAAACAACAAAGTCCATAGCACGAAAAGCCGCTACATATGAAGTGGGCTTTCATGATGCGCGGTTTTCATTTGCGGCATTGGTAGGGGACCCGAAATCCATTGTACATTTTTCAATGTTAATATGTGTTTGTGATAGTGGTTGAATTTGTATCCTGTACTATCTTGTATCGTACAAATAATTTTAAAAAAATAATATAATACTAGAAACTTCAGTTTTATATACGTTTACTTGTTTTTGATTTTACAAGAAATATAGTAAACTTTTAAGGCCTATACTTCAAATTATCTCCCCTGAGTAAGTTTTACAATGGGCGATGCTGACGTACATAGATCAAGGCGTTTTGTTGTCCCTTTCAAGTTTTTTTCCCGAGCCGACCCCTATCCCATCCCTCTTTCTCAACCTCACAAGTATCGAGGAGATAAATGTATCGTTTATGAACTACTTCCTAGCCGTACGATTCACCACTTCAGCACATTTTGTCAGACACTAGACAGCACTAGATCTAGTCAACACATATTAATTTACTTTCATAGTATTAGGCACATCTAATTCACAAAACAGGGCAGGTAAGATTATTTTTTATATAATTATTTAGAAATTAATTAGAACATTTAGAATTAATTGAACATTATTAATAGTCATTGAGGTGGGGGTGTGTGAGGGTCTGGCTTTTTGTTAATCCCCCCCTCCCCTAAATCAGAAGGTTATCCAACGCGTGACCTGGCCACATACAGTTGTACATGTGAAAAACATTTTTCTCTCTATTATTATTATGCATTACTGCATCATTCACCCAATCGCCATGAAAACTTGGGAAGCTGTTGAGTACAACCCCGCAAAGGTTTCTGTCATAGGCCCAACATTTGTACATATTTGAGTGGGGACTCCTAACTAGGCAGGGGGGGGGGGGTTAGGGGGGGGGGGTCATAACTTCCCCCCCCCATCGACCCCTCGGTATATATATATATATATATATATATATATATATATATATATATATATATATATATATATATATATATATATATATATATATATATGTGTGTGTGTATATATATATATATATATATATATATATATATATATATATATATATATATATATATATGGGGGCCCAAAAATTTTTTTTGCGGGGTGGCCCATTTTTTCTAGTTCCGCCACTGCTACTTACACGCAGCTTTTCAGCGGTTGCCAATAGCAACGAGTTCAAACATGTTGTGTTTTAATGGTTGAACTATTATCGTGGATAAGCTGATGACCTTGACCCACCATGTATGTCTTATGTCGCCCCCCCCCCCCCCCGTCAGTCGTACAGCCGCTGTAAAATTTTATGTGCAATTGATCGGGTTTGAGGGTGGGGTTAGAGGGTGGGGTTAGAGGGTGGGGATGGCGGCGCGGGCCCCGGGGGTGCGTTAGATCAATCTGAGAAGCTGAGGCGGAGGTTTTCTGTGGGTGATGGATGGTGGTGATGTACAACGTCAGTTTGTTGGATCAGGGGGGTGGTCACATGGGTTGTCATGGTAAAACAATGGGTTGTCATGGTTGAACACGGGTTGTCATGGTCAAACATGGGTTGTCATGGTCAAATGTGGTTTGTCATGGTAAAAAATGGGTTGTCATGATGGTCAAACATGGATTGTGAGAGGCGGGAACAGAATAGTATCATTACTGTGTCACTTGGGTAGTGTGTAGTGACACTTCATAACTGTGTTAGGTAGTGTGTAGTGACACGTCATTACTGTGAGGTAGTGTGTAGTGACACGTCATTACTGTGTCACTTGGGTAGTGTGTAGTATCACGTCATTACTGTGTCACTTGGGTAGTGTGTAGTGACACGTCATTACTGTGTTAGGTAGTGTGTAGTAAAATGTAGGATGTGTCAATATAGCATATAGAACATAGACGGTATGGTAGCTGGTAATGAGGACTATAAAGTGTGTGCGTGCGTAAATTGTCGTGAACTTTGCTAATGGCAGAACTCACAAGACACGAGTGATGGCCCTTGCCTTTAACTCACAGATTTATCCGGCCACGTTTCAATATCTATGCAAATGGCAAGATGGAGATATCCATTTCATTCACTTGTAAACTCAATTTACTTTATGAAAGATGCGCGCGTCAAGGTCTACAACCCATCTATCTTACAGAAAAAACGGTTATTGCCCCTGATCCGGATATGAGTTTAAATAGGGCCGAACAAATTGGAGCTTGGCAAAAAAAAAAGTAAAGCGACAATTTTTCGTCTTCGGTTTTCGAAGTGCAGGAAATTGATTAATGTTTTCAAAAAACTCTCGAGCTGTCTTCGGGCACAGATCAAAAAGATGGATTCGATTAGAAATGACATGAGAGATAGCATATTTTCTTGTCGGCTTGTATAGCTGGCTGTATGGCTAGTTGTATGGCTGACTGTATGGCTGACTGTATGGCTGGTTGTATGGCTGGCTGTATGGCTGGCTGTATGGCTGGCTGTATAGCTGGTTGTGTAGCTGGTTGTATGGCTAGTTGTATGGCTGACTGTATGGCTGACTATATGGCTGGTTGTATAGCTGGTTGTATGGCTGGTTGTATAGCTGGCTGTATGGCTGGTTGTATGGCTGGTTGTATGGCTGGATGTATGGCTGGTTGTATGGCTAATTGTATGGCTGGTTGTATGGCTGGTTGTATGCCTGGTTGTATGGCTGGTTTTATGGCTGGTTGTATGGCTGGTTGTATGGCTGGTTGTATGGCTGGTTGTATGGCTGGTTGTATGGCTGGTTGTATGGCTAGTTGTATGGCTGGTTGAATGGCTGGTTGTATGGCTGGATGTATGTATGGTTGTATGGCTGGTTGTATGGCTGGTTGTATGGCTGGTTGTATGGCTGGTTGTATGGATGGTTGTATGGCTGGTTGTGTGGCTGGTTGTATGGCTGACTGTGTGGCTGGTTGTATGGCTGACTGTATGGCTGGTTGTATGGCTGGTTGTATGGCTGGATGTATGGCTGGTTGTATGGCTGGTTGTATGGCTGGTTGTATAGCTGCTTGTATGGCTAATTGTATGGCTGGTTGTATGGCTGGCTGTATGGCTGGCTGTATGGCTGGCTGTATGGCTGGCTGTATGGCTGACTATATGGCTGGCTGTATGGCTGGCTGTATGGCTGGCTGTATGGCTGACTATATGGCTGGTTGTATGGCTGGTTGTATGGCTGGTTGTATGGGTGGATGTATGGCTGGATGTATGGCTGGTTGTATGGCTGGATGTATGGCTGGTTGTATGGCTAATGGTATGGCTGGTTGTATGGCTGGTTGTATGGCTGGTTGTATGGCTGCTTGTATGGCTGGTTGTATGGCTGGTTGTATGGCTGGTTGTATGGCTGGTTGTATGGCTGGTTGTATGGCTAGTTGTATGGCTGGTTGTATGGCTGGATGTATGGCTGGATGTATGGCTGGTTGTATGGCTGGTTGTATGGCTGGTTGTATAGCTGCTTGTATGGCTAATTGTATGGCTGGTTGTATGGCTGGCTGTATGGCTGGCTGTATGGCTGGCTGTATGGCTGGCTGTATGGCTGGATGTATGGCTGGTTGTATGGCTGGTTGTATGGCTGGTTGTATGGCTGGTTGTATGGCTGGTTGTATGGCTGGTTGTATGGCTGGTTGTATGGCTGGTTGTATGGCTGGTTGTATGACTGGTTGTATGGCTGGCTGTATGTCTGGTTGTATGGCTGACTATATGGCTGGTTGTATGGCTGGTTGTATGGCTGGTTGTATGGCTGGATGTATGGCTGGTTGTATGGCTGGTTGTATAGCTGGATGTATGGCTGGTTGTATGGCTGTCTGTATATCTGGCTGGCTGGCTGTATGGCTAATTGTTGGTTTTCCCGTTAGTGGTATATCAAATGTCAAGTCAATTGTCCACCAATCACTTGTCCACCAAATGTCCAGATTGTCCACCAAATGTCCAGATTGTCCACCAAATGTCCAGATTGTCCACCAAATGTCCAGTCACTTATCCACCAAATGTCCAGTTACTTGTCCACCAAATGTCCAGTCACTTGTCCACCAAATGTCCAGTCACTTGTCCACCAAATGTCCAGTCACTTGTCCACCAAATGTCCAGTCACTTGTCTAGTCACTTGTCCATCAAATGTCCAGTCATTAGTCTAGTCACTTGTCCACCAAATGTCCAGTCACTTGTCCACCAAATGTCCAGTCATTTGTCTAGTCACTTGTCCACCAAATGTCCAGTCACTTGTCCACCAAATGTCCAGATTGTCCACCAAATGTCCAGTCACTTGTCCACCAAACGTCCAGTCACTTGTCCACCAAATGTCCAGTCACTTGTCCACCAAATGCCCAGTCACTTGTCCACCAAATGTCCAGTCATTTGTCTAGTCACTTGTCCACCAAATGTCCAGTCACTTGTCCACCAAATGTCCAGATTGTCCACCAAATGTCCAGTCACTTGTCCATCAAATGTCCAGTCACTTGTCCACCAAATGTCCAGTCATTTGTCTAGTCACTTGTCCACCAAATGTCCAGTCACTTGTCCAGTCACTTGTCCACCAAATGTCCAGTCACTTGTCCACCAAATGTCCAGTCATTTGTCTAGTCACTTGTCCACCAAATGTCCAGTCACTTGTCCACCAAATGTCCAGATTGTCCACCAAATGTCCAGTCACTTGTCCATCAAATGTCCAGTCACTTGTCCACCAAACGTCCAGTCACTTGTCCACCAAATGTCCAGTCACTTGTCCACTATATGTCCAGTCACTTGTCCACCAAATGTCCAGTCACTTGTCCACCAAATGTCCAGTTACTTGTCCACCAAATGTCCATCAAATGTCCAGTCACTTGTCCAGTCACTTGTCCACCAAATGTCCAGTCACTTGTCCACCAAATGTCCAGTCATTTGTCTAGTCACTTGTCCACCAAATGTCCAGTCACTTGTCCACCAAATGTCCAGATTGTCCACCAAATGTCCAGTCACTTGTCCATCAAATGTCCAGTCACTTGTCCACCAAACGTCCAGTCACTTGTCCACCAAACGTCCAGTCACTTGTCCACCAAATGTCCAGTCACTTGTCCACCAAATGTCCAGTCACTTGTCCACTATATGTCCAGTCACTTGTCCACCAAATGTCCAGTCACTTGTCCACCAAATGTCCAGTCACTTGTCCACCAAATGTCCACCAAATGTCCAGTCACTTGTCCAGTCACTTGTCCACCAAATGTCCAGTCATTTGTCCACCAAATGTCCACCAAATGTCCAGCCACTTGTCCACCAAATGTCCAGCCACTTGTCCACCAAATGTCCAGTCACTTGTCCACCAAATGTCCAGTCGCTTGTCCACCAAATGTCCAGTCACTTGTCCATATGTACTCACCACCAGAGTTGTATGACGTAGACAGCTGCAGGGGACGCCGTGAGAGTGAGCGGTTCAGGAAACTGTTTCTCTTCTGTACTCGTCTCAACACCTGCCCCACTGCAACAGGTAACACAACAGGTGAGTAGTGGGACAATAGACCAGAGTAGTGGGACACTAGACCAGAGTAGTGGGACACTAGACCAGGTAAGTAGTGGGACACTAGACCAGGTGAGAAGTGGGACACTAGACCAGGTGAGTAGTGGGACACTAGACCAGGTGAGTAGTGGGACACTAGACCAGGTGAGTAGTGGGACACTAGACCAGGTAAGTAGTGGGACACTAGACCAGGTAATTAGATTGTTAGTTAGAAAAGGTAAGAAGATTTTTTAAAAAAAACACAAAGTATCGTTTATCAAATGCTACCAGTTATTTATTTACCATAATGTAACTTACACCAGGGCTACATTTACAAAACTAGACCAGAGCTACAGTAACAAAACTAGACCAGGACTACAGTAACAAAACTAGACCAGAGCTACAGTAACAAAACTAGACCAGGACTACAGTAACAAAACTAGACCAGGACTACAGTAACAAAACTAGACCAGAGCTACAGTAACAAAACTAGACCAGGACTACACACTAGACCAGGACTACAGTAACAAAACTAGACCAGGACTACACACTAGACCAGGACTACAGTAACAAAACTAGACCAGGACTACAGTAACAAAACTAGACCAGGACTACACACTAGACCAGGACTACAGTAACAAAACTAGACCAGGACCAGGGCTACAGTAACAAAACTAGACCAGGACTACAGTAACAAAACTAGACCAGGACAACAGTAACAAAACTAGACCAGGACTACAGTAACAAAACTAGACCAGGACTACAGTAACAAAACTAGACCAGGACTACACACTAGACCAGGACTACAGTAACAAAACTAGACCAGGACTACAGTAACACAACTAGACCAGAGCTACAGTAACAAAACTAGACCAGGACTACAGTAACAAAACTAGACCAGGACTACAGTAACAAAACTAGACCAGGACTACAGTAACAAAACTAGACCAGGACTACAGTAACAAAACTAGACCAGGACTACAGTAACAAAACTAGACCAGGACTACAGTAACAAAACTAGACCAGGACTACAGTAACAAAACTAGACCAGGACTACAGTAACAAAACTAGACCAGGACTACAGACTAGACCAGGGCTACAGTAACCAAACTAGACCAGGACTACAGTAACAAAACTAGACCAGGACTACACACTAGACCAGGACTACAGTAACAAAACTAGACCAGGACTACAGTAACAAAACTAGACCAGGACTACAGTAACAAAACTAGACCAGGACTACAGACTAGACCAGGGCTACAGTAACCAAACTAGACCAGGACTACAGTAACAAAACTAGACCAGGACTACACACTAGACCAGGACTACAGTAACAAAACTAGACCAGGACTACAGTAACAAAACTAGACCAGGACTACACACTAGACCAGGACTACAGTAACAAAACTAGACCAGGGCTACAGTAACAAAACTAGACCAGGACTACAGTAACAAAACTAGACCAGGACTACAGTAACAAAACTAGACCAGGGCTACAGTAACAAAACTAGACCAGGACCAGGACTACAGTAACAAAACTAGACCAGGACTACAGTAACAAAACTAGACCAGGACTACACACTAGACCAGGACTACAGTAACAAAACTAGACCAGGACTACAGTAACAAAACTAGACCAGGACTACAGTAACAAAACTAGACCAGGACTACAGTAACAAAACTAGACCAGGACTACACACTAGACCAGGACTACAGTAACAAAACTAGACCAGGACTACAGTAACAAAACTAAACCAGGACTACAGTAACAAAACTAGACCAGGACTACAGTAACAAAACTAGACCAGGACTACAGTAACAAAACTAGACCAGGACTACAGTAACAAATCTAAACCAGGACTACAGTAACACAACTAGACCAGGCTACAGACTAGACCAGGACTACAGTAACAAAACTAGACCAGGACTACAGTAACACAACTAGACCAGAGCTACAGTAACAAAACTAGACCAGGACTACAGTAACAAAACTAGACCAGGACTACAGTAACAAATCTAAACCAGGACTACAGTAACACAACTAGACCAGGCTACAGACTAGACCAGGACTACAGTAACAAAACTAGACCAGGACTACAGTAACAAAACTAAACCAGGACTACACACTAGACCAGGACTACAGTAACAAAAATAGACCAGGACTACAGTAACAAAACTAGACCAGGACTACAGTAACAAAACTATACCAGTACTACACACTAGACCAGGGTTACAGTAACAAAACTAGACCAGGACTACAGTAACAAAACTAGACCAGGACTACAGTAACAAAACTAGACCAGGACTACAGTAACAAAACTAGACCAGGACTACAGTAACAAAACTAGACCAGGACTACAGTAACAAAACTAGACCAGGGCTACAGTAACAAAACTAGACCAGGACTACACACTAGACCAGGACTACAGTAACAAAACTAGACCAGGACTACAGTAACAAAACTAGACCAGGACCAGGGCTACAGTAACAAAACTAGACCAGGACTACAGTAACAAAACTAGACCAGGACAACAGTAACAAAACTAGACCAGGACTACAGTAACAAAACTAGACCAGGACTACAGTAACAAAACTAGACCAGGACTACACACTAGACCAGGACTACAGTAACAAAACTAGACCAGGACTACAGTAACACAACTAGACCAGAGCTACAGTAACAAAACTAGACCAGGACTACAGTAACAAAACTAGACCAGGACTACAGTAACAAAACTAGACCAGGACTACAGTAACAAAACTAGACCAGGACTACAGTAACAAAACTAGACCAGGACTACAGTAACAAAACTAGACCAGGACTACAGTAACAAAACTAGACCAGGACTACAGTAACAAAACTAGACCAGGACTACAGTAACAAAACTAGACCAGGACTACAGTAACAAAACTAGACCAGGACTACAGTAACAAAACTAGACCAGGACTACAGTAACATAACTAGACCAGGACTACAGTAACAAAACTAGACCAGGACTACAGACTAGACCAGGGCTACAGTAACCAAACTAGACCAGGACTACAGTAACAAAACTAGACCAGGACTACACACTAGACCAGGACTACAGTAACAAAACTAGACCAGGACTACAGTAACAAAACTAGACCAGGACTACAGTAACAAAACTAAACCAGGACTACACACTAGACCAGGGCTACAGTAACAAAACTAGACCAGGACTACAGTAACAAAACTAGACCAGGACTACAGTAACATAACTAGACCAGGACTACAGTAACAAAACTAGACCAGGACTACACACTAGACCAGGACTACAGTAACAAAACTAGACCAGGACTACAGTAACAAAACTAGACCAGGACTACAGTAACAAAACTAGACCAGGACTACAGTAACAAAACTAGACCAGAGCTTCAGTAACAAAACTAGACCAGGACTACAGTAACAAAACTAGACCAGGACTACAGTAACCAAACTAGACCAGGACTACAGTAACAAAACTAGACCAGGACTACACACTAGACCAGGACTACAGTAACAAAACTAGACCAGGACTACAGTAACAAAACTAGACCAGGACTACAGTAACAAAACTAAACCAGGACTACACACTAGACCAGGGCTACAGTAACAAAACTAGACCAGGACTACAGTAACAAAACTAGACCAGGACTACAGTAACATAACTAGACCAGGACTACAGTAACAAAACTAGACCAGGACTACAGTAACAAAACTAGACCAGGACTACAGTAACAAAACTAGACCAGGACTACAGTAACAAAACTAGACCAGGACTACAGTAACAAAACTAGACCAGGACTACAGTAACAAAACTAGACCAGGACTACAGTAACAAAACTAGACCAGAGCTTCAGTAACAAAACTAGACCAGGACTACAGTAACAAAACTAGACCAGGACTACAGTAAAAAAAACTAGAACAGGACTACAGTAACAAAACTAGACCAGGACTACAGTAACAAAACTAGACCAGGACTACAGTAACAAAACTAGACCAGAGCTTCAGTAACAAAACTAGACCAGGACTACAGTAACAAAACTAGACCAGGACTACAGTAACAAAACTAGACCAGGACTACAGTAACAAAACTAGACCAGGACTACACACTAGACCAGGACTACAGTAACAAAACTAGACCAGGACTACAGTAACAAAACTAGACCAAGACTACAGTAACAAAACTAGACCAGGGCTACAGTAACAAAACTAGACCAGGAATACAGTAACAAAACTAGACCAGGACTACAGTAACAAAACTAGACCAGGACTACAGTAACAAAACTAGACCAGGACTACACACTAGACCAGGACTACAGTAACAAAACTAGACCAGGACTACAGTAACAAAACTAGACCAGGACTACACACTAGACCAGGACTACACACTAGACCAGGACTACAGTAACAAAACTAGACCAGGACTACAGTAACAAAACTAGACCAGGACTACACACTAGAACAGGACTACAGTAACAAAACTAGACCAGGACTACAGTAACAAAACTAGACCAGGACTACAGTAACAAAACTAGACCAGGACTACAGTAACAAAACTAGACCAGGACTACAGTAACAAAACTAGACCAGGACTACACACTAGACCAGGACTACACACTAGAACAGGACTACAGTAACAAAACTAGACCAGGACTACAGTAACAAAACTAGACCAGGACTACAGTAACAAAACTAGACCAGGACTACACACTAGACCAGGGCTACAGACTAGACCAGGACTACAGTAACAAAACTAGACCAGGACTACAGTAACAAAACTAGACCAGGACTACAGTAACAAAACTAGACCAGGACTACAGTAACAAAACTAGACCAGGACTACAGTAACAAAACTAGACCAGGACTACAGTAACAAAACTAGACCAGAGCTACAGTAACAAAACTAGACCAGGACTACAGTAACAAAACTAGACCAGAGCTACAGTAACAAAACTAGACCAGGACTACAGTAACAAAACTAGACCAGGACTACAGTAACAAAACTAGACCAGGGCTACAGTAACAAAACTAGACCAGGACTACAGACTAGACCATGACTACAGTAACAAAACTAGACCAGGACTACAGTAACAAAACTAGACCAGGACTACAGTAACAAAACTAGACCAGGGCTACAGTAACAAAACTAGACCAGGACTACAGTAATAAAACTAGACCAGGACTACAGTAACAAAACTAGACCAGGACTACAGTAACAAAACTAGACCAGGACTACAGTAACAAAACTAGACCAGGACTACACACTAGACCAGGACTACAGTAACAAAACTAGACCAGGGCTACAGTAACAAAACTAGACCAGGACTACACACTAGACCAGGACTACACACTAGACCAGGACTACAGTAACAAAACTAGACCAGGACTACAGTAACAAAACTAGACCAGGACTACAGTAACAAAACTAGACCAGGACTACAGACTAGACCAGGACTACAGTAACAAAACTAGACCAGGACTACAGTAACAAAACTAGACCAGGACTACAGTAACAAAACTAGACCAGGACTACAGTAACAAAACTAGACCAGGACTACAGTAACAAAACTAGACCAGGACTACACACTAGACCAGGACTACAGTAACAAAACTAGACCAGGACTACAGTAACAAAACTAGACCAGGACTACAGTAACAAAACTAGACCAGGACTACAGTAACAAAACTAGACCAGGACTACAGTAACAAAACTAGACCAGGACTACACACTAGACCAGGGCTACAGTAACCAAACTAGACCAGGACTACAGTAACAAAACTAGACCAGGACTACACACTAGACCAGGACTACAGTAACAAAACTAGACCAGGACTACAGTAACAAAACTAGACCAGGACTACAGTAACAAAACTATACCAGTACTACACACTAGACCAGGACTACAGTAACAAAACTAGACCAGGACTACAGTAACAAAACTAGACCAGGACTACAGTAACAAAACTAGACCAGGACTACAGTAACAAAACTAGACCAGGACTACAGTAACAAAACTAGACCAGGACTACAGTAACAAAACTAGACCAGGGCTACAGTAACAAAACTAGACCAGGACTACAGTAACAAAACTAGACCAGGGCTAGAGTTCTGTTGTTAGTGTTGTGCCAGGACCGACCCCACAGTTAAGACATAAGGATGGGACAGCAGACCCCACCCCAGTCTAATTGCAAACAGTGAACTCAGGGGTCGTGTTGACACACAAGCTATAGTTGCCTTAAGGGTCACCTATTAAAAACACTAGAACCACCCTCACACACACACACACACCCACCCACACACCCACCCACACACCCCACACACTGAAATAAGAAGTCACTTGCGTGGTCTCTGGTTCTCAAAACCAGTGGAAATCAATGGCATCAGTGGAGGGGTGGGGGGGGGGGGGGGGGCTTGATGAAAGTGAAGGAGTAATGAAGCTGATTACTGTCTTGGGGGTCAAGGGCATCAGAGGGAATGCAGGGGTGGGGGGGTCTCAAGAAGAAATGATGACGTCACCGGTCGTGGAATTGGTGGATGATTGATTCCAAGACAGATGTTTGCTTTACGGTGGGGGGGGGGGGGGGGGCTGTGATGGTTTAGGGGGACAGTGCAATAATTGCTAGGGAATGTAGTCATTATTGAAGGGAATGATACAATTAAGGGAAGATAACTGAAGTGATAAGGGGGGGGGGTATTTTGATGATTAAGAGGGAGGGAGGAATATTTCAATGCTTAAATTAAAAGTAATATCCTAACCATGGTATTGATGGGGTAACCGGCCAATCTACGGGTTAAGTAACGGCTAAGATGGTGGCTATGGACCTAACTACACCGGTTATATAAAGGCTAAGATGGTGGCTATGGACCTAACTACACCGGTTATATAAAGGCTAAGATGGTGGCTATGGACCTAACTACACCGGTTATATAAAGGCTAAGATGGTGGCTATTGACCTAACTACACCGGTTATATAACGGCTAAGATGGTGGCTATTGACCTAACTACACCGGTTTAGATTACTTTAATAATCTGATGCAACAACGCAAAGGCGTGACACGTCTCTCTTCCTCCCACGGGGCATGAAATCTCTTCCTCCCTCACAGGCAAACATGACAGATTATCACAATCAAACATGACAGATTAACACAATCAAACATGACAGATTATCACAAGCAAACATGACAGATTAACACAAGCAAACATGACAGATTAACACAATCAAACATGACAGATTAACACAAGCAAACATGACAGATTAACACAAGCAAACATGACAGATTAACACAATCAAACATGACAGATTAACACAAGCAAACATGACAGATTAACAAAAAAAGACAGATTAACACGAGCAAACGTTACAGATTAACATAATATAACAAGTTAAAATCGGAGTCAACGGCTAATATGGCGCATAACAAGTTGACACGTAATATTTATATTGTGTTGGAGGAAATCCCGTCGAACATTACAATTAAGAACGAAGAAGAAGAAGATGTTGACCAACGTATAAATCTAGCCGGCAGCCGTGTAATCCACTTTGTTCTAACCGTACAAAAATCTAGCCGGCAGCCGTGTAATCCACTTTGTTCTAACCGTACAACAATCTAGCCGGCAGCCGTGTAATCCACTTTGTTCTAACCGTACAACAATCTAGCCGGCAGCCGTGTAATCCACTTTGTTCTACCCGTACAACAATCTAGCCGGCAGCCGTGTAATCCACTTTGTTCTACCCGTACAACAATCTAGCCGGCAGCCGTGTAATCTACTTTGTTCTACCTGTACAACAATCTAGCCGGCAGCCGTGTAATCTACTTTGTTCTAACCGTACAACAATCTAGCCGGCAGCCGTGTAATCCACTTTGTTCTAACCGTACAACAATCTAGCCGGCAGCCGTGTAATCTACTTTGTTCTAACCGTACAACAATCTAGCCGGCAGCCGTGTAATCTACTTTGTTCTAACCGTACAACAATCTAGCCGGCAGCCGTGTAATCCACTTTGTTCTAACCGTACAACAATCTAGCCGGCAGCCGTGTAATCCACTTTGTTCTAACCGTACAACAATCTAGCCGGCAGCCGTGTAATCTACTTTGTTCTAACCGTACAACAATCTAGCCGGCAGCCGTGTAATCTACTTTGTTCTAACCGTACAACAATCTAGCCGGCAGCCGTGTAATCCACTTTGTTCTACCCGTACAACAATCTAGCCGGCAGCCGTGTAATCCACTTTGTTTTAACCGTACAACAATCTAGCCGGCAGCCGTGTAATCCACTTTGTTCTAACCGTACAACAATCTAGCCGGCAGCCGTGTAATCCACTTTGTTCTAACCGTACAACAATCTAGCCGGCAGCCGTGTAATCCACTTTGTTCTAACCGTACAACAATCTAGCCGGCAGCCGTGTAATCTACTTTGTTCTAACCGTACAACAATCTAGCCGGCAGCCGTGTAATCTACTTTGTTCTAACCGTACAACAATCTAGCCGGCAGCCGTGTAATCTACTTTGTTCTAACCGTACAACAATCTAGCCGGCAGCCGTGTAATCCACTTTGTTCTAACCGTACAACAATCTAGCCGGCAGCCGTGTAATCTACTTTGTTCTAACCGTACAACAATCTAGCCGGCAGCCGTGTAATCTACTTTGTTCTAACCGTACAACAATCTAGCCGGCAGCCGTGTAATCTACTTTGTTCTAACCGTACAACAATCTAGCCGGCAGCCGTGTAATCCACTTTGTTCTAACCGTACAACAATCTAGCCGGCAGCCTTGTAATCCACTTTGTTCTAACCGTACAACAATCTAGCCGGCAGCCGTGTAATCCACTTTGTTCTAACCGTACAACAATCTAGCCGGCAGCCGTGTAATCCACTTTGTTCTAACCGTACAACAATCTAGCCGGCAGCCGTGTAATCCACTTTGTTCTAACCGTACAACAATCTAGCCGGCAGCCGTGTAATCTACTTTGTTCTAACCGTACAACAATCTAGCCGGCAGCCGTGTAATCTACTTTGTTCTAACCGTACAACAATCTAGCCGGCAGCCGTGTAATCTACTTTGTTCTAACCGTACAACAATCTAGCCGGCAGCCGTGTAATCCACTTTGTTCTAACCGTACAACAATCTAGCCGGCAGCCGTGTAATCTACTTTGTTCTAACCGTACAACAATCTAGCCGGCAGCCGTGTAATCTACTTTGTTCTAACCGTACAACAATCTAGCCGGCAGCCGTGTAATCCACTTTGTTCTAACCGTACAACAATCTAGCCGGCAGCCGTGTAATCCACTTTGTTCTAACCGTACAACAATCTAGCCGGCAGCCGTGTAATCTACTTTGTTCTAACCGTACAACAATCTAGCCGGCAGCCGTGTAATCCACTTTGTTCTAACCGTACAACAATCTAGCCGGCAGCCGTGTAATCCACTTTGTTTTAACCGTACAACAATCTAGCCGGCAGCCGTGTAATCCACTTTGTTCTAACCGTACAACAATCTAGCCGGCAGCCGTGTAATCCACTTTGTTCTAACCGTACAACAATCTAGCCGGCAGCCGTGTAATCCACTTTGTTCTAACCGTACAACAATCTAGCCGGCAGCCGTGTAATCTACTTTGTTCTAACCGTACAACAATCTAGCCGGCAGCCGTGTAATCTACTTTGTTCTAACCGTACAACAATCTAGCCGGCAGCCGTGTAATCTACTTTGTTCTAACCGTACAACAATCTAGCCGGCAGCCGTGTAATCCACTTTGTTCTAACCGTACAACAATCTAGCCGGCAGCCGTGTAATCTACTTTGTTCTAACCGTACAACAATCTAGCCGGCAGCCGTGTAATCTACTTTGTTCTAACCGTACAACAATCTAGCCGGCAGCCGTGTAATCTACTTTGTTCTAACCGTACAACAATCTAGCCGGCAGCCGTGTAATCCACTTTGTTCTAACCGTACAACAATCTAGCCGGCAGCCTTGTAATCCACTTTGTTCTAACCGTACAACAATCTAGCCGGCAGCCGTGTAATCCACTTTGTTCTAACCGTACAACAATCTAGCCGGCAGCCGTGTAATCCACTTTGTTCTAACCGTACAACAATCTAGCCGGCAGCCGTGTAATCCACTTTGTTCTAACCGTACAACAATCTAGCCGGCAGCCGTGTAATCTACTTTGTTCTAACCGTACAACAATCTAGCCGGCAGCCGTGTAATCTACTTTGTTCTAACCGTACAACAATCTAGCCGGCAGCCGTGTAATCTACTTTGTTCTAACCGTACAACAATCTAGCCGGCAGCCGTGTAATCCACTTTGTTCTAACCGTACAACAATCTAGCCGGCAGCCGTGTAATCTACTTTGTTCTAACCGTACAACAATCTAGCCGGCAGCCGTGTAATCTACTTTGTTCTAACCGTACAACAATCTAGCCGGCAGCCGTGTAATCCACTTTGTTCTAACCGTACAACAATCTAGCCGGCAGCCGTGTAATCCACTTTGTTCTAACCGTACAACAATCTAGCCGGCAGCCGTGTAATCTACTTTGTTCTAACCGTACAACAATCTAGCCGGCAGCCGTGTAATCCACTTTGTTCTAACCGTACAACAATCTAGCCGGCAGCCGTGTAATCCACTTTGTTCTAACCGTACAACAATCTAGCCGGCAGCCGTGTAATTCCCCCTACATAAATCTAGGAGGGCGTGCAGGGTACCAGGGACCATTTCCTACAGGAAATCAGCCGTCGTGTCGAGCTGATTTCCGGAACTTTGTGTACCCAGACGTCCAGCAGACGACCAACAGACGACCGACAGACGACCAACAGACGACCAACAGACGACCAACAGACGACCAACAGACGAAAAACAGACGACCAACAGACGACCAACAGACGACCAACAGACGACCAACAGACGACCAACAGACGACCAACAGACGACCAACAGACGACCAACAGACGAAAAACAGACGACCAACAGACGACCAACAGACGACCAACAGACGACCAACAGACGACCGATAGACGTCCAGCAGAACACCGACAGACGACCAACAGACGACCAGCAGACGACCAGCAGACGACAGATACACGACCGACAGACGACCAACAGACGACCAACAGACGACCAAAAGACGACCAACAGACGACCGACAGACGACCAACAGACGACAGATAGACGTCCAGATATTAGACGTCTTGGAATCTTGGCGCATGCTATGTCAAAATGTCAAACTATGCTTTAGCTTGTTGCCCTCACTCTACTGCCTCTGTGCTGCTGTTGTGCCGAACTGTTTGAAAGTTGTGAGCCGAGTTGTTAACTACAGGACTTAGCAAGCAGTTGAAAGTTGAGTGACAATAATCTACGCAAGTCACGTGGTACTGACATGACACACACGCATGGACCAGTGGCCAGTGTGGACAGTGGGGAGTGTGGGGAGTGTGGGGAGTGTGGGGAGTGTCTAGTCTGGGCAGCCTATGTGTTAGAGATTGAAGCAATCAAAGGAAGGAAGTCTAGTCTGGGCAGCCTATGTGTTAGAGATTGAAGCAATCAAAGGAAGGAAGTCTAGTCTGGGCAGCCTATGTGTTAGAGATTGAAGCAATCAAAGGAAGGAAGTCTAGTCTGGGCAGCCTATGTGTTAGAGATTGAAGCAATCAATGGAAGGAAGTCTAGTCTGGGCAGCCTATGTGTTAGAGATTGAAGCAATCAATGGAAGGAAGTCTAGTCTGGGCAGCCTATGTGTTAGAGATTGAAGCAATCAATGGAAGGAAGTCTAGTCTGGGCAGCCTATGTGTTAGAGATTGAAGCAATCAATGGAAGGAAGTCTAGTCTGGGCAGCCTATGTGTTAGAGATTGAAGCAATCAAAGGAAGGAAGTCTAGTCTGGGCAGCCTATGTGTTAGAGATTGAAGCAATCAAAGGAAGGAAGTCTAGTCTGGGCAGCCTATGTGTTAGAGATTGAAGCAATCAAAGGAAGGAAGTCTAGTCTGGGCAGCCTATGTGTTAGAGATTGAAGCAATCAAAGGAAGGAAGTCTAGTCTGGGCAGCCTATGTGTTAGAGATTGAAGCAATCAAAGGAAGGAAGTCTAGTCTGGGCAGCCTATGTGTTAGAGATTGAAGCAATCAATGGAAGGTAGTCTAGTCTGGGCAGCCTATGTGTTAGAGATTGAAGCAATCAATGGAAGGAAGTCTAGTCTGGGCAGCCTATGTGTTAGAGATTGAAGCAATCAATGGAAGGAAGTCTAGTCTGGGCAGCCTATGTGTTAGAGATTGAAGCAATCAAAGGAAGGAAGTCTAGTCTGGGCAGCCTATGTGTTAGAGATTGAAGCAATCAATGGAAGGAAGTCTAGTCTGGGCAGCCTATGTGTTAGAGATTGAAGCAATCAATGGAAGGAAGTCTAGTCTGGGCAGCCTATGTGTTAGAGATTGAAGCAATCAATGGAAGGAAGTCTAGTCTGGGCAGCCTATGTGTTAGAGATTGAAGCAATCAAAGGAAGGAAGTCTAGCCTGAGCAGCCTATGTGTTAGAGATTGAAGCAATCAAAGGAAGGAAGTCTAGCCTGAGCAGCCTATGTGTTAGAGATTGAAGCAATCAATGGAAGGAAGTCTAGTCTGGGCAGCCTATGTCTTAGAGATTGAAGCAATCAAAGGAAGGAAGTCTAGTCTGGGCAGCCTATGTGTTAGGGATTGAAGCAATCAATGGAAGGAAGTCTAGAGATTGAAGCAAAGGAAGGGAGTCTAGCCTGAGCAGCCTATGTGTTAGAGATTGAAGCAATCAAAGGAAGGAAGTCTAGTCTGGGCAGCCTATGTCTTAGAGATTGAAGCAATCAAAGGAAGGAAGTCTAGTCTGGGCAGCCTATGTGTTAGGGATTGAAGCAATCAATGGAAGGAAGTCTAGAGATTGAAGCAAAGGAAGGGAGTCTAGCCTGAGCAGCCTATGTGTTAGAGATTGAAGCAATCAAAGGAAGGAAGTCTAGTCTGGGCAGCCTATGTGTTAGGGATTGAAGCAATCAATGGAAGGAAGTCTAGAGATTGAAGCAAAGGAAGGAAGTCTAGCCTGAGCAGCCTATGTGTTAGAGATTGAAGCAATCAAAGGAAGGAAGTCTAGTCTGGGCAGCCTATGTGTTAGAGATTGAAGCAAAGGAAGGAAGTCTAGTCTGGGCAGCCTATGTGTTGGAGATTGAAGCAATCAAAGTGAGAAAGTCTAGCCAGGGCAGCCTATGTGTTAGAGATTGAAGCAATCAAAGTAAGGAAGTCTAGCCGGGGAAACGCTGAGGTGTCCGAGTCATTCGTTACGTAATCCTGGCTGGCCGCTAGGGACATGTCCAGAGTTTTCACTAGAGCTTTACAGTAGTGAGCTATAACAGAGCTTAAGGGGCGGAACTTTACTGAGCTGTATTAGAGAAACAAGTAAAATAATTTTTTGCTTGACTTTAAAGCTGGCGAGGTGGAAGTTTGGGGGTGGGGGTGGGGTGGGGTGGGGTGCGGACCGCGGTAAACGGAAAAAAAGTCACAGGGAAAAAAACACAGAAAAAAAGTCACAGAGGAAAAATTTTATCGGAAAAAAAGTCACAGAAATAAAGTCACAGAAAAAAGTCACAAAAATCTTTTTAGAAATATTTTTATTAATTTGTTAAGAATTGTAAAATTGTGTATGTTTATTGTTGTGGGTTGTATTTTTTGATAGCATAAATTATTTATAGACGTTAAAAGCATTATGATTTATAACAATTGTAAGTAAATATATTCTAAGATAATTTACACAACAATCTCAACTTTTGTTACGTATTTAGTTAAATACGCGGTAGAAAAGTTAATTATAAAAGAAATTTAGGCACATTTTGCCGTAGGCTATTCTCCGGTCGGCCTCTCCTCAGTAGGCATTGTCCGAACATATTTTGTGTTGTTGACGTTATGCGTCAATGACAGCCTTTGAACCTTGTCGGCTTTCTGGTTTGATCCCAAGGTTTGTTATGTAATGAGCGTGATACATGTGGGCAGTAAAGGTGGTTGAACTAAACATAACTATTGTTGCCATGAGTTGAGGGCAGCAAGTCAGACGAACTTACCATTTCACGGTAATTTAATGGTATTTAAAAATAACACGATGAAAACCGTGGACTTTGGAGCATTCTATTAAATGCTACCAATCTTAAGTTTAAAATAATTACAATCTACATACTTCATAATAAATATTTTTAGATGAATTATAAAAATTCCTATGCGTATACAGTCTACACACATTACATTACATTTAATTAATCCTAAGTTAATTTGCACTTTCTAAATATTTAATACATAAAAGTATTAACAAATATCATGCAAATATATATTTGTGACTTTTTTTCATGTGACTTTTTTTCCTGTGACTTTTTTTCCTGTGACTTTTTTTCCTGTGACTTTTTTTCTGTGTTTTTTTTCCTGTGTTTTTTTTTCCTGTGACTTTTTTTCCTACAATCGCGGACCGCACCGGATGACACCATTTAGAGCGGGGTGACACCAAGGCAAAAAATTAGCAAAATACATACAGTAAAATGATAATTCCACTTAATTAATTGATTAACTAGAGTGAGTTAATTAGTATTTTAAGAGCAAAGTTGAAATTAAGTACATACTTGGATGTCCTTAAACCAAGCAAAAAGGTTTGTTTTATCACTGTATCAGTTGACCTCACGTTTTTAATTTACTTAGTCGCGTCACTAATTAATGAGCTAACAGCCAAACAGGTGAGGAAAACAGCTCATTAACTAATGAGACACTCATGTAACAATGGAGGTCTGATCTGACAAGCTTACACCTACAGCATCTAGACCAAGATGACGTGTTAAACTTGGTTATTTTATTGGATCCACCTTGATGACTTGTTATACTTGGTTATTTTGTTGATCCACCAAGATGACTTGTTATACTTGGTTATTTTGTTGATCCACCAAGATGGCATGTTATACTTGGTTATTTTGTTGATCCACCAAAATTACTTGTTATACTTGGTTATTTTGTTGATCCACTAAGATGGCATGTTATACTTGGTTATTTTGTTGATCCACCAAGATGGCATGTTATACTTGGTTATTTTGTTGATCCACCAAAATTACTTGTTATACTTGGTTATTTTGTTTGATCCACCAGATCACGTGAAGATCTCGCCCTTGGGAAATTAGAGATTTGCTCAACTTTAAGCCAATCGATTCGTGCAATGAATCGCACATTTCTCACTCGCCCTTTTTTCACTCACAATCCACTGACTCAAACAACGGTCGGTTTTTTCTTGGACCAATTCAGTGGTCCAGTCTTTAACTTGTATTGTCCAGTTGTGTGACAGTGTGTGATAGTGTGTGGCTGTGTGTGGCTGTGTGTGGCTCTGGCAGTGTGTGGCTGTGTGGCTGTGTGTGGTTGTGTGACAGTGTGTGGCTGTGTGACAGTGTGTGACAGTGTGTGGCTGTGTGACAGTGTGTGACAGAGTGTGGCTGTGTGATAGTGTGTGACAGTGTGTGGCTGTGTGACAGTGTGTGACAGTGTGTGACAGTGTGTGGCTGTGTGACAGTGTGTGGCTGTGTGACAGTGTGTGGCTGTGTGACAGTGTGTGACAGTGTGTGGCTGTGTGATAGTGTGTGACAGTGTGTGGCTGTGTGACAGTGTGTGGCTGTGTGACAGTGTGTGGCTGTGTGAAGGTGTGTGACAGTGTGTGGCTGTGTGACAGTGTGTGACTGTGTGACAGTGTGTGGCTGTGTGACAGTGTGTGACAGTGTGTGGCTGTGTGACAGTGTGTGGCTGTGTGACAGTGTGTGGCTGTGTGTGACAGTGTGTGACAGTGTGTGGCTGTGTAAAAGTGTGTGACAGTGTGTGGCTGTGTGACAGTGTGTGGCTGTGTGACAGTGTGTGACAGTGTGTGGCTGTGTGACAGTGTGTGGCTGTGTGACAGTGTGTGGCTGTGTGACAGTGTGTGACAGTGTGTGGCTGTGTGACAGTGTGTGGCTGTGTGACAGTGTGTGACAGTGTTTGGCTGTGTGACAGTGTGTGACAGTGTGTGACAGTGTGTGGCTGTGTGACAGTGTGTGACAGTGTGTGGCTGTGTGGTTGTGTGACAGTGTGTGACAGTGTGTGACAGTGTGTGGCTGTGTGACAGTGTGTGGCTGTGTGACAGTGTGTGACTGTGTGACAGTGTGTGACAGTGTGTGGCTGTGTGACAGTGTGTGACAGTGTGTTGCTGTGTGACAGTGTGTGGCTGTGTGACAGTGTGTGACAGTGTGTGGCTGTGTGACAGTGTGTGACAGTGTGTGGTTGTGTGACAGTGTGTGGCTGTGTGACAGTGTGTGGCTGTGTGACAGTGTGTGACTGTGTGACAGTGTGTGACAGTGTGTGGCTGTGTAAAAGTGTGTGACAGTGTGAGGCTGTGTGACAGTGTGTTGCTGTGTGACAGTGTGTGGCTGTGTGACAGTGTGTGACTCATTATAACAGTATGTAAAGGATGAAAGGATGTGGTTGACATTGTGCGATAGTGTGTCAAAAAATATGTCACGCTGTGTGACACTGTGTGATATTGTGTGACAGTATATAACAATACGTGACACTGAGTGACACTGTGCGATATTGTGTCACTATGTGACAAAGTGTGAGAGTATATTATATAGCCGCTGTTCCCAGTTTATACACTCGTGCTGTAACATTTTAATTGTTTAGACTTGACCTAGTTTCAAATCACCGTGAGCTTCTAGTGTAACAAATTGAAACATCAATAAGTAGATGGGATACAGGGCGGCGGCGGCTGTAAGGTGGGATACAGGGAGTTTTATCAGCGGCGGCTGTAAGGTGGGATACAGGGAGTTTTATCAGCGGCGGCTGTAAGGTGGGATACAGGGAGTTTTATCAGCGGCGGCTGCAAGGTGTGATACAGGGAATTTTATCAGCGGCGTCTGTAAGGTGGGATACAGGGAGTTTTATCAGCGGCGGCTGTAAGGTGGGATACAGGGAATTTGTATAAAGTGGTGAACACCTTGGATCTACAAGAGCTATACGAGATGTGACTTGTGTTGTCACGGTAACCAGAACGTAAACAGATATTAGTTTAGCTCATCAACAACTGTTTGTATTAGTTTAGCTCATCAACAACTGCTTATATTAGTTTAGCTCATCAACAACTGCTTGTATTAGTTTAGCTCATCTACAACTGCTTGTATTAGTTTAGCTCATCTACAACTGCTTGTATTAGTTTAGCTCATCAACAACTGCTTGTATTAGTTTAGCTCATCAACAACTGCTTGTATTAGTTTAGCTCATCAACAACTGCTTGTATTAGTTTAGCTCATCAACAACTGCTTGTATTAGTTTAGCTCATCAACAACTGCTTGTATTAGTTTAGCTCATCTACAACTGCTTGTATTAGTTTAGCTCATCTACAACTGCTTGTATTAGTTTAGCTCATCAACAACTGCTTGTATTAGTTTAGCTGATCAACAACTGCTTGTATTAGTTTAGCTCATCAACAACTGTTTGAATTAGTTTAGCTCATCAACAACTGCTTGTATTAGTTTAGCTCATCAACAACTGTTTGTATTAGTTTAGCTCATCAACAACTGTTTGAATTAGTTTAGCTCATCAACAACTGCTTGTATTAGTTTAGCTCATCTACAACTGCTTGTACTAGTTTAGCTCATCAACAACTGTTTGAATTAGTTTAGCTCATCAACAACTGCTTGTATTAGTTTAGCTCATCAACAACTGTTTGTATTAGTTTAGCTCATCAACAACTGTTTGAATTAGTTTAGCTCATCAACAACTGCTTGTATTAGTTTAGCTCATCTACAACTGCTTGTACTAGTTTAGCTC
The DNA here is from genome assembly GCF_028476545.2 of Physella acuta. Classification (NCBI taxonomy): domain Eukaryota; kingdom Metazoa; phylum Mollusca; class Gastropoda; family Physidae; genus Physella; species Physella acuta. The sequence goes on along the minus strand of NW_026731776.1, from coordinate 669,848 downwards.
ATCAACAACTACTTGTATTAGTTTAGCTCATCAACAACTGCTTGTATTAGTTTAGCTCATCAACAACTGCTTGTATTAGTTTAGCTCATCAACAACTGCTTGTATTAGTTTAGCTCATCAACAACTGTTTGAATTAGTTTAGCTCATCAACAACTGTTTGAATTAGTTTAGCTCATCAACAACTGCTTGTATTAGTTTAGCTCATCAACAACTGTTTGAATTAGTTTAGCTCATCAACAACTGTTTGAATTAGTTTAGCTCATCAACAACTGTTTGAATTAGTTTAGCTCATCAACAACTGTTTGAATTAGTTTAGCTCATCAACAACTGCTTGTATTAGTTTAGCTCATCAACAACTGTTTGAATTAGTTTAGCTCATCAACAACTGTTTGAATTAGTTTAGCTCATCAACAACTGTTTGAAATAGTTTAGCTCATCAACAACTGTTTGTATTAGTTTAGCTCATCAACAACTGCTTGTATTAGTTTAGCTCATCAACAACTGCTTGTATTAGTTTAGCTCATCAACAACTGTTTGAATTAGTTTAGCTCATCAACAACTGTTTGAATTAGTTTAGCTCATCAACAACTGTTTGAATTAGTTTAGCTCATCAACAACTGTTTGAATTAGTTTAGCTCATCAACAACTGTTTGAATTAGTTTAGCTCATCAACAACTGCTTGTATTAGTTTAGCTCATCAACAACTGCTTGTATTAGTTTAGCTCATCAACAACTGCTTGTATTAGTTTAGCTCATCAACAACTGTTTGAATTAGTTTAGCTCATCAACAACTGTTTGAATTAGTTTAGCTCATAAACAACTGCTTGTATTAGTTTAGCTCATCAACAACTGCTTGTATTAGTTTAGCTCATCAACAACTGTTTGAATTAGTTTAGCTCATCAACAACTGTTTGAATTAGTTTAGCTCATAAACAACTGCTTGTATTAGTTTAGCTCATCAACAACTGTTTGAATTAGTTTAGCTCATCAACAACTGTTTGAATTAGTTTAGCTCATCAACAACTGTTTGAATTAGTTTAGCTCATCAACAACTGTTTGTATTAGTTTAGCTCATCAACAACTGCTTGTATTAGTTTAGCTCATCAACAACTGCTTGTATTAGTTTAGCTCATCAACAACTGTTTGAATTAGTTTAGCTCATCAACAACTGCTTGTATTAGTTTAGCTCATCAACAACTGTTTGAACTTCCCGCGTGAGCAGGTGAGCATGCTACAGCTACACGTGTATTTTGTCTATCCTAATCCCAGCTACACGTGTATTTGGTCTATCCTAATCCCAGCTACACGTGTATTTGGTCTATCCTAATCCCAGCTACACGTGTATTTTGTCTATCCTAATCCCAGCTACATGTGTATTTTGTCTATCCTAATCCCAGCTACACGTGTATTTTGTCTATCCTAATCCCAGCTACACGTGTATTTGGTCTATCCTAATCCCAGCTACACGTGTATTTTGTCTATCCTAATCCCAGCTACACGTGTATTTTGTCTATCCTAATCCCAGCTACACGTGTATTTGGTCTATCCTAATCCCAGCTACATGTGTATTTGGTCTATCCTAATCCCAGCTACATGTGTATTTTGTCTATCCTAATCCCAGCTACACGTGTATTTGGTCTATCCTAATCCCAGCTACACGTGTATTTTGTCTATCCTAATCCCAGCTACATGTGTATTTTGTCTATCCTAATCCCAGCTACACGTGTATTTTGTCTATCCTAATCCCAGCTACACGTGTATTTTGTCTATCCTAATCCCAGCTACATGTGTATTTGGTCTATCCTAATCCCAGCTACACGTGTAATTTGTCTATCCTAATCCCAGCTACACGTGTATTTTGTCTATCCTAATCCCAGCTACACGTGTATTTGGTCTATCCTAATCCCAGCTACACGTGTATTTTGTCTATCCTAATCCCAGCTACACGTGTATTTGGTCTATCCTAATCCCAGCTACACGTGTATTTTGTCTATCCTAATCCCAGCTACACGTGTATTTTGTCTATCCTAATCCCAGCTACACGTGTATTTGGTCTATCCTAATCCCAGCTACACGTGTATTTTGTCTATCCTAATCCCAGCTACACGTGTATTTTGTCTATCCTAATCCCAGCTACACGTGTATTTGGTCTATCCTAATCCCAGCTACACGTGTATTTGGTCTATCCTAATCCCAGCTACACGTGTATTTTGTCTATCCTAATCCCAGCTACACGTGTATTTTGTCTATCCTAATCCCAGCTACACGTGTATTTGGTCTATCCTAATCCCAGCTACATGTGTATTTGGTCTATCCTAATCCCAGCTACACGTGTATTTTGTCTATCCTAATCCCAGCTACACGTGAATTTGGTCTATCCTAATCCCAGCTACACGTGTATTTTGTCTATCCTAATCCCAGCTACACGTGTATTTGGTCTATCCTAATCCCAGCTACACGTGCATTTTGTCTATCCTAATCCCAGCTACACGTGTATTTTGTCTATCCTAATCCCAGCTACACGTGTATTTTGTCTATCCAAATCCCAGCTACACGTGTATTTGGTCTATCCTAATCCCAGCTACACGTGTATTTGGTCTATCCTAATCCCAGCTACACGTGCATTTTGTCTATCCTAATCCCAGCTACACGTGTATTTGGTCTATCCTAATCCCAGCTACACGTGTATTTTGTCTATCCTAATCCCAGCTACACGTGTATTTGGTCTATCCTAATCCCAGCTACATGTGTATTTTGTCTATCCTAATCCCAGCTACACGTGTATTTTGTCTATCCTAATCCCAGCTACACGTGTATTTGGTCTATCCTAATCCCAGCTACATGTGTATTTTGTCTATCCTAATCCCAGCTACACGTGTATTTTGTCTATCCTAATCCCAGCTACACGTGTATTTTGTCTATCCTAATCCCAGCTACACGTGTATTTTGTCTATCCTAATCCCAGCTACACGTGTATTTTGTCTATCCTAATCCCAGAAAAGTTGCCTTGGCTGCTGGAGTATCCAAACTACGTCATCACCCAGGGCCAGACGTGAAAGGATCACGTGTCTTTACCTGATGTTCCAACACGACCAATCAGACAGTGGTCTGTGGTGGTGTTAAACGCCGGCTCAATTGATTGGTTAAATCAAGCTAATGAGGCATGTTTTCTCCATTAGCACGGCATATGTCTGAGCGTATATTGTTGATACAAAACAAACCGTTATCCCCCCCCCCCCCCACACAAGTCTGACGCCAGACACGCCCCTGCGCAAACAGGGGCGAACGTATCGTCATGAGAGCAGTGATAATAAGCATCAATTTCTTGGCGTGCTGCTCTATTTTTAGATGAAAATCTGCTCTCTAAAATAGGAAAACAATTTTACTCTACTAGATGACGCTGGGAGGTGGGGGGGAGACATCGAACAGGCTACAGGAATTCCTGGAGGGATTTAGGTCTGGCAAGATACTTAGTGGATACATGTTGTCAGATATTTGTGGATAATAGTTGGATAATTAAATCCCCCCTTTGCGGAATGTGTTTGCAAAAGCGAATATGGTATAGTGGCTCAAAGTCTAATCAAAGCGAATATGGTACCCCCCCCCCCCTTTCTCATTAATTTGTGTTGATTTATACAGGTCTGTGTACGATTTTCTTACTGACATGAGATGTCACTGTCCCTTAGTGGAATCAAATGTCACTGTCCGTGAATGGCATCAAATGACACTGTCCGTCAATGGCATCAAATGACACTGTCCGTTAATGACATCAAATGACACTGTCCGTTAATGGCATCAAATGACACTGTCCTTTAATGGCATCAAATGGCACTGTCCGTTAATGGCATCAAATGACACTGTCCGTTAGTGGAATTAAATGACACTGTCCGTTAATGGCATCAAATGTCACTGTCCGTTAATGGCATCAAATGACACCGTCCGTTAATGGCATCTAATGACACCGTCCGTTAATGGCATCAAATGACACTGTCCGTTAATGGCATCAAATGACACTGTCCGTTAATGGCATCAAATGACACTGTCCGTTAGTGGAATCAAATGACACTGTCCTTTAATGGCATCAAATGACACTGTCCGTTAATGGCATCAAATGTCACTGCCCTTTGGTTTAACTAAAAAGTGTCGGCTGGGTAATAAGATGAAGATTTGTGGGATACTTGTATCAGGATAAGTGTCATGTTTGATGTCTGAGATGATACTAAACCGACACTTGTATCAGGATAAGTGTCATGTTTGATTGATGTATGAGATGATACTAGACCGACACTTGTATCTTGTTGAAATGTTGCGATGAGTCTGGGCCAGGGAATTGTATTATCTATGTCTTTCTCCTATTTCAGCCTAATTAAAAGTTAATATTTTAAAACACGATAAAACAGAGTAGGAGGAGACAATTGATTTAATGTTGAATACAGTCAACAAACTACATAGGTTATTAAAGACTAGAGAGTTTCTTTCAGCACCTCCCATTCTCCCCCCCCCCCCCCCAGCACGTCTACTTCAACCAGTGTCCGCCGAACCCCGGAATTTAATTGCCCACAGATAAAAAATGTGTGAAAGAAACACTGTCTAATAAATTTGTATCCTTTATACTAACTTTGAGTCGAAGAAAGAGAAAAAAAAGTGGTCGGACGAATATGTATAACAGATTCACATGTATAACAGATTCACATGTATAACAGATTCACATGTATAATAGATTCACATGTATAACAGATTCACATGTATAACAGACCTTGATGGGAATCGGCGTTTTAACGACTTGATTAGCTCAGTCAAGTTGAGCAATTCTAGTCTAGCACGGCAAAACTACGACAACATTTCCTTCTGCTGCATGCAGATGTTAAGTACAAGAAAACACTCGCTGAACTAAGGTGGAGTCGCGCATTTTTTACTGCTGTCTGTAAGGCTACAGCAGAAGTCATAATGTTTAGCAGTAAAATTTATTTTGTTGTTTTTTGTGTGAAAATCATATTTAATGGTTTTGGTCTTTAAACACAATGATGTTGATCAGAGGCGTAGCGAGGGGGGGGGGGGCGGACCGCATCGGGTGACACCATTTAGGGGGGTGACACCAAGGCAAAAAATAGCAAAATATATAGAGAAAAACTTGAGGGGGTGCAAAACGAAAGTTTGGGGGGGGGGGGTGCAAATCAAAAGTTTGAGGGGGGGGGGGGCCAAATCGAAAACTTGAGGGGGGTGCAAATCGAAAGTTTGAGGGGTCGCTACGCCTCTGGGAGGTGACACCATTAAGTGCCGCACCGGGTATCACCCGACCTCGCTACGCCACTGATGTTGATGCACTGTTCTTTTTGGGGCATTCGTAAAGTAAGTGCCTATGTTTTGAATTATTTTTTTAAATTATATTTTGTTTCTGTTAAGAAGGGTTCGCATATGCACTAGTAGGGTTTCGGTTCCGATTTAGGATATATATATATATATATATATATATATATATATATATATATATATATATATCCTCTAGAAAGCGGCCAACGCTATTAAAACAACCTGTCCTATTTTAACACCACTGATCCCATATAAAAGCTACCAGACAGGCCTACCAGATGTATGTGCTAAGAAATGCTCACGAGCTGATGAAACCTAAGCGAGACTCCAGTACCAAAGAGCTGCTATTGATTGTATAAGAGCATTAGACTTGTACCCAGATGTGATTTGATAGAGGCCTCCCACTAGAGGGAACAGTCTTGTCCAGGGGCGGAGACAGGCAGGGGGGACATGACTATAGTCTAGACAGGCAGGGAAACTCGACCATAGTCTAGACAGGCAGGGAAACTCGACCATAGACAGGCAGGGAAACTCTACCATAGTCTAGACAGGCAGGGAATAAAGACTATAGGCTAGACAATCAAAGAAACACGACCATAGCTTAGAATAAGAATGGTTTTAATCGGCCAAGAATATATAATAAATATAGCGACCCCATCTAGCTACCCTAATCTAGTGACCCCATCTAGGGCACTAGAGACCCATCTAGTGACCCCATTTAGTGCACTACCATCTAGTGACTCTATCTAGTGCACTAACATATAGTGACCCCATCTAGCGACCCCATCTAGTGCACTAACATCTAGTGACCCCATCTAGCGACCCCATCTAGTGACCCCATCTAGTTACCCCATTTAGTGCACTAGCATCTAGTGACCCCATCTAGTGACCCCATCTAGCGACCCCATCTAGTGCACTAGCATCTAGTGACCCCATCTAGTGACCCCATCTAGCGACCCCATCTAGTGCACTAGCATCTAGTGACCCCATCTAGCGACCCCATCTAGTGCACTAGCATCTAGTGACCTCATCTAGTGACCCCATCTAGTGCACTAGCATCTAGTGACCCCATCTAGTGACCCCATCTAGTTACCCCATTTAGTGCACTAATATCTAGTGACCCCCCATCTAGTGCACTAACATCTAGTGATCCCATCTAGTGCACTAACATCTAGTGACCCCCATCTAGTGCACTAGCATCTTGAGACCCCATGTACTAAAACAAAGTTTACACGAATCTAAAACCAATAGCCAGGATCGCTGACGACACTCAGTGTTACGTTATTTTGTTACTGTCAGTTCAATCTGTTCTATGAAATGAGCAAATAATTTTACGTGCGTTTCCTTGACAGTGTACATGACCCTCCCCTCCACCCCCTCCCCACCACGCCTGCCCTTTACATTTTGACACATGTTTTGCAAAAGAGGGTAAGGGGTGGGGGGGGGGGTGGAATCACGGTACACACTGGTCATTTGATTTAGTCCTTTCATCTTATGACCGTTTGAGTGCGGTCTCTTTCTTAAGACAGTTTAAAGATACAGCCACCTGACATAACCACCATAAGACACCATCTACGCCAGCATCAGACACCATCTACACCAGCATCAGACACCATCTACGCCAGCATCAGACACCATCTACACCAGCATCAGACACCATCTACACCACCATAAGACACCATCTACACCAGCATCAGACACCATCTACACCAGCATCAGACACCATCTACACCAGCATCAGACACCACCTGACAACACCACCATCCATAAGACACCACCTTACAACACCACCATAAGACACCATCTACACCACCATAAGACACCATCTACACCACTATAAGACACCATCTACACCACCATAACACCATCTACACCAGCATAAGACACCATCTACACCAGCATCAGACACCATCTACACCACCATTAGACACCATCTACACCAGCATCAGACACCACCTGACAACACCACCATCACGACGACATCCACATGTTGTTTAAACAAACATTCTGTGTGCCGTGTGCTACCATTATGGTGGTCTTCCAATAGCCGAGCAAGCAATCCACCGTTTGAAACACACGCACGTTGTGTGAATCAGAAAATTCATTCATTTATTTTATTTGTTTGTAAACAGCGACTGGAGTGTATGTGTAGATCGTTGTAGCATGCGTGGGACCAATTTTCTTCGACAACAACCAGACAAACAGACGTAACTACACGCACACGCACTCACGCACGCACACACACACACACCTTACTAACAAGCGAATGGGGAAAGTCTTGTGGCAAAAAGGGAAAAAGTCACATACGTTTGAAACTAAATATCGATTGGCTACATTTATTTTCAATGAGCGAAACTGTTGAATAGGTGTAAAAATAAACGTTTATACAACCCAGTTTTCAGATGAAACATTGGCATTAAAAAATGTCTAGAACCAAATTAAATCCTAAAGTGTTTATCTATTCAAATCACACAATTAAATATGCTTACATTTTTAGAACAGAGATGCGAGAATTGTTTATTCAAACTGTGTTGGCTGTTTGTATGTCTAGTTTATGTAGGAGATGGTGATATATGTAGAGCTAGTCTAAGTATGTGATGGTGATATATGTAAAGGCTAGTTTATGTAGGAGATAGTGATACATGTATGGCTAGTTTATGTAGGAGATGGTGATATATGTAGAGCTAGTTTATGTATGTGATGATGATATATATAAAGGCTAGTTTATGTAGGAGATGGTGATTATGTAGAGCTAGTTTATGTAGGAGATGGTGATAGATATAGGTCTAGCTAGTACCATGATTATCTAGTTTGTGTGGCTAATGTACACACACACATATATATATATATATATATATATATATATATATATATATATATATATATATATATATATATATATATATATATACATATATATATATATATATATATATGTATATATATATATATATATATATATATATATATATATATATATATATATATATATATATATATACTGACGTCTGCGTGAGCGCTAGACGGATGATTGAGGGCCTACTGTGATGCTCGCGTCTTTAATTTCGGGCCACTTGTCCCTGTCAATAGCCCAGTCAATGTCCAGCTTGGTCACGTGATGGCCACTCCAGCCACTTGGGCTGACCAGCGTAACGTGATCAGTGCTCCCAGCCCCACACTCAGTGAGTACTGACCTCTAGTTGACCCGGGTACTGCCTGCTTCATGAGTACTGACCTCTAGTTGACCCGGGTACTGCCTGCTTCATGAGTACTGACCTCTAGTTGACCCGGGTACTGCCTGCTTCATGAGTACTGACCTCTAGTTGACCCGGATACTGCCTGCTTCATGAGTACTGACCTCTAGTTGACCCGGGTACTGCCTGCTTCATGAGTACTGACCTCTAGTTGACCCGGATACTGCCTGCTTCATGAGTACTGACCTCTAGTTGACCCGGGTACTGCCTGCTTCATGAGTACTGACCTCTAGTTGACCCGGGTACTGCCTGCTTCATGAGTACTGACCTCTAGTTGACCCGGGTACTGCCTGCTTTATGAGTACTGACCTCTAGTTGACCCGGGTACTGCCTGCTTCATGAGTACTGACCTCTAGTTGACCCGGGTACTGCCTGCTTCATGAGTACTGACCTCTAGTTGACCCGGGTACTGCCTGCTTCATGAGTACTGACCTCTAGTTGACCCGGGTACTGCCTGCTTCATGAGTACTGACCTCTAGTTGACCCGGGTACTGCCTGCTTCATGAGTACTGACCTCTAGTTGACCCGGGTACTGCCTGCTTCATGAGTACTGACCTCTAGTTGACACGGGTACTGCCTGCTTCATGAGTACTGACCTCTAGTTGACCCGGGTACTGCCTGCTTTATGAGTACTGACCTCTAGTTGACCCGGGTACTGCCTGCTTCATGAGTACTGACCTCTCGTTGACCCGGGTACTGCCTGCTTCATGAGTACTGACCTCTAGTTGACCCGGGTACTGCCTGCTTCATGAGTACTGACCTCTAGTTGACCCGGGTACTGCCTGCTTCATGAGTACTGACCTCTAGTTGACCCGGGTACTGCCTGCTTCATGAGTACTGACCTCTAGTTGACCCGGGTACTGCCTGCTTCATGAGTACTGACCTCTAGTTGACCCGGGTACTGCCTGCTTCATGAGTACTGACCTCTAGTTGACCCGGGTACTGCCTGCTTCATGAGTACTGACCTCTAGTTGACCCGGGTACTGCCTACTACTGCCCTCTGATTGACCAGGGTACTACCCACGTGGCTACCCTGAGTACCATCCTATTGCACTGACTTGTGTTTAGTGTGGCCACTTACATGACAAATAGACAAACATTGATGTATTCTGATTATTCATACAAACACATTTTGTATATAAACATACGTATACACACATACATACACATATATACAATACATACAACAATATATATATACACAATCAAATACACATGTTCATTTTCTATACATAACGCCGAGTTAATTTTTTATCAGTATTCTCTGATCACGTGATCTATCGGAAGTCCAGAAAAAACCTACTGACGATAAAGTATGTAAATATAGCGTCTAACTTATACATCGACCCTCGGATATTTCATTAGCTGGATGTCAGTTTGTGTGAGACTGAACTGTTTACAATTTATGATGGTCGTTGCCATAGTAACGCTTTAACCGTGTGTGTGATGTTAGGCTTATGTTACGGCGTAACATATGATATTTCTGATGTCCCACATACTAGTTCTCGGTGTCCCACATACAAGTTTCTGATGTCCCACATACAAGTTCCTGGTGTCCCACATACAAGTTTCTGGTGCCCCACATACAAGTTGTGTCCCACATACAAGTTGTGTCCCACATACAAGTTCCTGGTGTCCCACATACTAGTTCTTGGTGTCCCACATACAAGTTGTGTCCCACATACAAGTTCCTGGTGCCCCACATACAAGTTGTGTCCCACATACAAGTTGTGTCCCACATACAAGTTCCTGGTGTCCCACATACTAGTTCTTGGTGTCCCACATACAAGTTGTGTCCCACATACAAGTTGTGTCCCACATACAAGTTCCTGGTGTCCCACATACTAGTTCTTGGTGTCCCACATACAAGTTGTGTCCCACATACAAGTTCCTGGTGTCCCACATACAAGTTGTGCCCCACATATAAGTTGTGTCCCACATATAAGTTGTGCCCCACATACATGTTGTGCCCGCATACACGTTCCTGATGTCCCACGTACAAGTTCCTGGTGCCCCGCATACAAGTTGTGTCCCACATACAAGTTGTGCCCCACATACAAGTTGTGCCCCACATACACGTTCCTGATGTCCCACATACAAGTTGTTTCCTAAATACAAGTTCCTGGTGTCCCACATACAAGCTGTGTCCCACATACAAGTTGTGCCCCATATACAAGTTGTGCCCCACATACAAGTTCCTGGTGCCCCACATACAAGTTGTTTCCTAAATACAAGTTCTTGGTGCCCCACATACAAGTTGTTTCCTAAATACAAGTTCCTGGTGTCCCACATACAAGTTGTGCCCCACATACAAGTTGTGTCCCACATACAAGTTGTGTCCCACATACAAGTTCCTGGTGTCCCACATACTAGTTCTTGGTGTCCCACATACAAGTTGTGTCCCACATACAAGTTCCTGGTGCCCCACATACAAGTTGTGTCCCACATACAAGTTGTGTCCCACATACAAGTTCCTGGTGTCCCACATACTAGTTCTTGGTGTCCCACATACAAGTTGTGTCCCACATACAAGTTGTGTCCCACATACAAGTTCCTGGTGTCCCACATACTAGTTCTTGGTGTCCCACATACAAGTTGTGTCCCACATACAAGTTCCTGGTGTCCCACATACAAGTTGTGCCCCACATATAAGTTGTGTCCCACATATAAGTTGTGCCCCACATACATGTTGTGCCCGCATACACGTTCCTGATGTCCCACGTACAAGTTCCTGGTGCCCCGCATACAAGTTGTGTCCCACATACAAGTTGTGCCCCACATACAAGTTGTGCCCCACATACACGTTCCTGATGTCCCACATACAAGTTGTTTCCTAAATACAAGTTCCTGGTGTCCCACATACAAGCTGTGTCCCACATACAAGTTGTGCCCCATATACAAGTTGTGCCCCACATACAAGTTCCTGGTGCCCCACATACAAGTTGTTTCCTAAATACAAGTTCTTGGTGCCCCACATACAAGTTGTTTCCTAAATACAAGTTCCTGGTGTCCCACATACAAGTTGTGCCCCACATACAAGTTGTGCCCCGCATACAAGTTGTGCCCCAAATACAAGTTGTGCCCCACATACAAGTTGTGCCCCACATACACGTTCCTGATGTCCCACGTACAAGTTCCTGGTGCCCCACATACAAGTTGTTTCCTAAATACAAGTTCCTGGTGTCCCACATACAAGTTGTGTCCCACATACAAGTTGTGTCCCACATACAAGTTGTGTCCCACGTACAAGTTCCTGGTGTCCCACATACAAGTTCCTGGTGTCCCACATACAAGTTCCTGGTGTCCCACATACAAGTTTCTGGTGTCCTACATACAAGTTCCTGGTGTCCCACATACAAGTTTCTGGTGTCCCACATACAAGTTGTGTCCCACATACAAGTTCCTGGTGTCCCACATACAAGTTCCTGCGTGCCACATACAAGTTCCTGATGTCCCACATACAAGTTTCTGGTGTCCCACATACAAGTTTCTGGTGTCCCACATGCAAGTTTCTGGTGTCCCACATACAAGTTCCTGATGTCCCACATACAAGTTGTGTTCTACATACAAGTTGTGTCCCACATACAAATTGTGCCCCTCATACAAGTTCTTGGTGTCCCATATACAAGTTCCTGGTTTCCCACATACAAGTTCCTGTAACAAAATGTTACTGAGGCTGTCTCGCATCTCTCTCATAACTTATAAGTTACGGCTGATTAATTCACATTTTTATGAACACAAATGAGTCTGGATATTATTTTTTCCACTAAATTTGGCTGTCCTTTTGGCCAACAGATCTCCCATAATTCCTGGTGAGTCTCCTTATGGAGAGCACAGGTCGCTATCAATAACTGTAGAAAAAAAAGTCACAGGAAAAAGTCACAGAAAAAAAGTCACAGGAAATTGAGTCGCGGGGAGGAGTAGATAGTTTAGATATTTCTCAGTGAGTTGTATTAGTATAACATTTTTAAAAAAAAGAGTCATTAAGAAAGAAAGCTCACAACGTACCATCACAACAGTCATAAGTCGACTATTTGGGGGAGGATATAGAAATAAAATATATGTTTGTCACAGCGCGAATATACACAATCAACGCGCACCTGTATAGGTGGCGTTGACACAATTTGTAACGTATGTCCGTCGTGGTTTCAAGGGTTCCACGATATTGATACCTTAAGATACCCTGATATTTCGATATACTACTATGTCGCGATGTCGTATTTGAAATATCATCGGCGCGGCCGTAGGTTCTATTTTTTGCACTGACAAAATCCGATCGCAAATTATGTGAGTCGGGTGTGTCTTGACCTGCGTCGAACGTCTTAGAATTCATCACCGAACCGCTGGGGTTCGATCGAAGACAGGTTAAGAACCACTGGCCTATATATATATATATATATATATATCTATATATATATATATATATATATATATATATATATATATATATATATATATATATAGATATATATATATATATATATATATATAGATATATATAGATATATATATATATATATATATATATATATATATATATATATATATATATATATATATATATATATATAGATATATATAGATATATATATATATATATATATATATATATATATATATATATATATATATATATATATATATATATATAGATATAGATATATATAGATATATATAGATATATATATATATATAGATATATATATATATATATATATCTATATATATATATATATATATATATATATATATATATATATATATATATATATATATATATATATATATATCGTTTATGAAAAAAAGTTGAACGAAAGGGTTATCGATGTGGCGGATGTCACAGAAGTGTAAATTATTTCTATAGGTACGAGAGACAGACAACCAGTTGGTGATGAGCATAAAACTCCCACGTGTTGCTGATATATTAGCACATAGCTAGTTGGCCCATATGTTGCTGACATATTAGCACATAGCTAGTTGGCTCATACGTTGCTGACATATTAGCACATAGCTTTGGCTCATATGTTACTGACATATTAGCACATAGCTAGTTGGCTCATATGTTGCTGATATATTAGCACATAGCTAGTTGGCTCATATGTTGCTGACATATTAGCACATAGCTAGTTGGCTCATATGTTGCTGACATATTAGCACATAGCTAGTTGGCTCATATGTTGCTGATGTATTAGCACATAGCTAGTTGGCTCATATGTTGCTGACATACAAGCACATAGCTTTGGCTCATATGTTGCTGATATATTAGCACATAGCTAGTTGGCTCATATGTTGCTGACATATTAGCACATAGCTAGTTGGCTCATATGTTGCTGACATATTAGCACATAGCTAGTTGGCTCATACGTTGCTGACATATTAGCACATAGCTAGTTGGCTCATACGTTGCTGACATATTAGCACATAGCTAGTTGGCTCATATGTTGCTGACATATTAGCACATAGCTAGTTGGCTCATATGTTGCTGACATATTAGCACATAGCTAGTTGGCTCATATGTTGCTGACATATTAGCACATAGCTAGTTGGCTCATATATTCCCACCTCTCGCTAAATGGGGCTAGCAAGATAGGACCAGACCAACTAATAGAAAAACGATACAGAAGTTCCACAAGGAAATCGATGGAGCCGGGATTTTGGGCGGAAATTTGAAATCTGAAGACGGTCCGGTTTCTGCCTGACTGAGCCGTAAGGGTCGCTTTGTTAGTCACGCTTGGTTGGTCAAGGAAGTTTCCAGTGACCAATGCGGGATGCGTGTAATGGCCACTGTTGGACTGTGATGTTCTGCTATAATGACTGTACCAAGTGGCATATCATGCAGCTGTGTTGTACGGCTAATTTATAACGTAGTTGTTGTATCTTGCTGTACAACATTGTTGTATGACGTTGTTGTATGATGTTGTTGTATGACGTTGTTGTATGACGTTGTTGTATGACGTTGTTGTATGACGTTGTTGTATGACGTTGCTGTATGACGTTGTTGTATAACGTTGTTGTATGACGTTGTTGTATGACGTTGGCTGATTTTTTTAAATTAAAAAATAGTGAATTAAAATGTCCTTTTGATTTTAATGAATTAATTAATGATAACTAATTAGAAATGTCAAATTAATCTGTTTTTTGCTTATTATTTCAGCTTGTTTTTAACCATATAACAACTTGTCTCATGTCACCATTTGTCTCACCATATCACCACAAAGTGTCTCACCATATCACCACCACTTGTCTCACCATATCACCACCACTTGTTTCACCATATACCACCACTTGTCTCACCATATCACCACCACTTGTCTCACCATATCACCACCACTTGTCTCACCATATCACCACCACTTTTCTCACCATATCACCACAACGTGTCTCACCATATCACCACAACGTGTCTCACCATATCACTACCACTTGTCTCACCATATCACCACCACTTGTCTCACCATATCACCACCACTTGTCTCACCATATCAATCACCACTTGTCTCACCATATCACCACCACTTGTCTCACCATATCACCACCACTTGTCTCACCATATCACTACCACTTGTCTCACCATATCACCACCACTTGTTTCACCATATA
Organism: Physella acuta; assembly: GCF_028476545.2. Classification (NCBI taxonomy): domain Eukaryota; kingdom Metazoa; phylum Mollusca; class Gastropoda; family Physidae; genus Physella; species Physella acuta. Next base: position 654,684 of record NW_026731776.1, on the reverse strand, counting down.
CCACCACTTGTCTCACCATATCACCACCACTTGTCTCACCATATCACCACCACTTGTCTCACCATATCACCACCACTTTTCTCACCATATCACCACAACGTGTCTCACCATATCACCACAACGTGTCTCACCATATCACTACCACTTGTCTCACCATATCACCACCACTTGTCTCACCATATCACCACCACTTGTCTCACCATATCAATCACCACTTGTCTCACCATATCACCACCACTTGTCTCACCATATCACCACCACTTGTCTCACCATATCACTACCACTTGTCTCACCATATCACCACCACTTGTCTCACCATATCACCACAACGTGTCTCACCATATCACCACAACGTGTCTCAACATATCACTACCACTTGTCTCACCATATCAGCACTTATCTCGCTATATCACCACCACTTGTCTCACCATATCACCACAACGTGTCTCAACATATCACTACCACTTGTCTCACCATATCAGCACTTATCTCGCTATATCACCACCACTTGTCTCACCATATCACCACCACTTGTCTCACCATATCAGCACTTATCTCTCTATATCACCACAACGTGTCTCACCATATCACCACAACGTGTCTCACCATATCACCACCACTTGTCTCACCATATCAGCACTTATCTCGCTATATCACCACAACGTGTCTCACCATATCACCACAACGTGTCTCACCATATCGCCACCACTTGTCTCACCATATCACCACCACTTGTTTCACCATATACCACCACTTGTCTCATCATATGACCACCACTTGTCTCACCATATCACCACCACTTGTCTCACCATATCCCCACCACTTGTCTCACCATATCACCACAACGTGTCTCACCATATCACCACAACGTGTCTCACCATATCACTACCACTTGTCTCACCATATCAGCACTTATCTCGCTATATCACCACCACTTGTCTCACCATATCCCCACCACTTGTCTCACCATATCACCACCACTTGTCTCACCATATCACCACCACTTGTCTCACCATATCACCACCACTTGTCTCATCATATCCTCACCACTTGTCTCACCATATCACCACAACGTGTCTCACCATATCACCACCACTTGTCTCACCATATCAGCACTTATCTCGCTATATCACCACCACTTGTCTCACCATATCACCGCCACTTGTCTCACCATATCCCCACCACTTGTCTCACCATATCCCCACCACTTGTCTCACCATATCACCACAACGTGTCTCACCATATCACCACCACTTGTCTCACCATATCAGCACTTATCTCGCTATATCACCACCACTTGTCTCACCATATCACCACCACTTGTCTCACCACACCCCCACCACTTGTCTCACCATATCACCACCACTTGTCTCACCATATCACCACCACTTGTCTCACCATATCACCACCACTTGTCTCACCATATCACTACCACTTGTCTCACCATATCACCACCACTTGTCTCACCATATCACCACCACTTGTCTCACCACTTTTTCGCCGTGTATCCATAGTTGATATCGGAATACTTGCCCTCTACTTCAGCTCGTGACGGATGATTAATTCGACAGAACATAAGTTGTCTCTGGCAGTAGTCGTGTGTTTAGAGCACATCAATTCTGTGGCAGCTGGCCAAAGTCAGATAAGTGGCCTTTGTGGGAGCTGGCCAAAGTCAGGGGAGATAAGTGGCCTTTGTGGGAGCTGGCCAAAGTCAGGGGAGATAAGTGGCCTTTGTGGGAGCTGGCCAAAGTCAGGGGAGATAAGTGGCCTTTGTGGGAGCTGGCCAAAGTCAGGGGAGATAAGTGGCCTTTGTGGGAGCTGGCCAAAGTCAGGGGAGATAAGTGGCCTTTGTGCGAGATGGCCAAATTCAGGGAAGATAAGTGGCCTTTGTGGGATATGGCCAAAGTCAGGGAAGATAAGTGGCCTTTGTGCGAGATGGCCAAAGTCAGGGAAGATAAGTGGCCTTTGTGGGAGATGGCCAAAGTCAGGGGAGATAAGTGGCCTTTGTGGGAGCTGGCCAAAGTCAGGGGAGATGAGTGGCCTTTGTGCGAGATGGCCAAAGTCAAGGGAGATAAGTGGCCTTTGTGTGAGATTGCCAAATTCAGGGAAGATAAGTGGCCTTTGTGGGAGATGGCCAAATTCAGGGAAGATAAGTGGCCTTTGTGGCAGCTGGCCAAAGTCAGGGGAGATAAGTGGCCTTTGTGGGAGCTGGCCAAAGTCAGGGGAGATAAGTGGCCTTTGTGGGAGCTGGCCAAAGTCAGGGGAGATAAGTGGCCTTTGTGGGAGCTGGCCAAAGTCAGGGGAGATAAGTGGCCTTTGTGCGAGATGGCCAAATTCAGGGAAGATAAGTGGCCTTTGTGGGAGATGGCCAAATCAGGGAAGATAAGTGGCCTTTGTGGGAGATGGCCAAAGTCAGGGAAGATAAGTGGCCTTTGTGGGAGATGGCCAAAGTCAGGGGAGATAAGTGGCCTTTGTGGGAGCTGGCCAAAGTCAGGGGAGATGAGTGGCCTTTGTGCGAGATGGCCAAAGTCAAGGGAGATAAGTGGCCTTTGTGTGAGATGGCCAAATTCAGGGAAGATAAGTGGCCTTTGTGGGAGATGGCCAAATTCAGGGAAGATAAGTGGCCTTTGTGGCAGCTGGCCAAAGTCAGGGGAGATAAGTGGCCTTTGTGGGAGCTGGCCAAAGTCAGGGGAGATAAGTGGCCTTTGTGGGAGCTAGCCAAAGTCAGGGGAGATAAGTGGCCTTTGTGCGAGATGGCCAAATTCAGGGAAGATAAGTGGCCTTTGTGGGAGATGGCCAAATTCAGGGAAGATAAGTGGCCTTTGTGGGAGATGGCCAAAGTCAGGGAAGATAAGTGGCCTTTGTGGGAGATGGCCAAAGTCAGGGGAGATAAGTGGCCTTTGTGGGAGCTGGCCAAAGTCAGGTGAGATAAGTGGCCTTTGTGCGAGATGGCCAAAGTCAAGGGAGATAAGTTGCCTTTGTGGCAGCTGGTGGCCAAAACTTAAGTCAGGGTGAGAAGTGGACTACAAATGCATGAGGCTAAATATTCTCAGGAAAATATCGTAGAGAGACTCATAGTTTTTCAAAGACACAAACGCACTTTCGTAGATAAACAAAGTTTAACATAGAACCCCTAATACAGACATCAACCTTAATACAGACATCAACTTCAATACACACATTTTAATGTAAACACAAAATTACACACAGACACAAACTCTAACACAAACTTAAACATAGACACAACATGTAACACAAACTTTAATACAATCACGAGCCGATGATGAAAACTGTAATAGTAAAGCGAACATGCAAGCTAAACTGACGCTGTAAATTACATGTCTGAGGCTTAAAAGAAAAGACGGGAGAAAAAAAAGAAACTTTAACGCAGACAAATTTTAATACAGACAAACGTTAAAGCAGACAAACTTGTATACAAACTTTAATACAAACTTTAATACAGAAAAAGTTTAATGCAGACAAACTTTATACAGACAAACTTTAATACAGACAAACTTTAATACAGACAAACTTTAATACAGACAAACTTTAATACAGACAAACTTTAATACAGACAAACTTTAATACAGACAAACTTTAATACAAACTTTAATACAGACAAACTTTAATACAAACTTTAATACAGACAAACTTTAATACAAACTTTAATACAGACAAACTTTAATACAGACAAACTTTAATACAAACTTTAATACAGACAAACTTTAATACAGACAAACTTTAATACTGACAAACTTTAATACAGACAAACTTTAATACAGACAAACTTTAATACAGACAAACTTTAATACAGACAAACTTTAATACAGACAAACTTTAATACAGACAAACTTTAATACAAACTTTAATACAGACAAACTTTAATACAGACAAACTTTAATACAAACTTTAATACAGACAAACTTTAATACAAACTTTAATACAGACAAACTTTAATACAGACAAACTTTAATACAGACAAACTTTAATACAGACAAACTTTAATACAGACAAACTTTAATACAGACAAACTTTAATACAGACAAACTTTAATACAGACAAACTTTAATACAGACAAACTTTAATACAGACAAACTTTAATACAGACAAACTTTAATACAAACTTTAATACAGACAAACTTTAATACAGACAAACTTTAATACAAACTTTAATACAGACAAACTTTAATACAAACTTTAATACAGACAAACTTTAATACAGACAAACTTTAATACAGACAAACTTTAATACAGACAAACTTTAATACAGACAAACTTTAATACAAACTTTAATACAGACAAACTTTAATACAGACAAATTTTAACACAGACACAAACTTGAACACAAACACAGACTTGAACACAAACACAAACTTGAACCAGCCAAACGCCGCCAAAACTTACTGTTAAGCCGGCCCGGTGAGTCTCATACTGTCGCATCTAGACCCTCCCCTGGAACCCTGCAGCTGACGGTATCCACGTGAAAATCCACGAGTGTATCCAAGATTATCCACGGGGAAATCCACGAGAGATTATCCAGAAGACAAGTCCAGATGGAAGCACGGCACAACTCATGGACTGTGTCGGAGAAAAGAACAACAAAAACACACGGGGTGGCCAGAAAAAAATCTTTTTTTCTAGCCAAATTTTGTCTGACTGTAAGAATGCCAAACTTTGTCGCGCTGTAAGAATGCCAAACTTTGACTGACTGAAAGAATGGAATCAATGGCGGGAAATTTTCGTCTGCGTCTTGGTGTGCGGGCTGACTTGGTGACTCGCTGGCGGGGAGGGGAGGGAGGAAGGGGTGGGCTAATGGAGTGGCATCAATGGAAGAAACTTCAAGCAGGTAAATGTGGCTCTTGAGGTCAGTCAAATCAGGTTGGTCAAGGGTGTTAGGTTGGTCAACGATGGTAGGTTGGTCAAGGGTGGTAGGTTGGTCAACGATGGTAGGTTGGTCAACGGTGGTAGGTTGGTTATGGGTTGTAGGTTGGTCAAGGGTGGTAGGTTGGTCAACGATGGTAGGTTGGTCAAGGGTGGTAGGTTGGTCAACGATGGTAGGTTGGTCAAGGGTGTTAGGTTGGTCAAGGGTGTTAGGTTGGTCAACGATGGTAGGTTGGTCAAGTGAGGTAGGTTGGTCAAATGAGGTAGGTTGGTTAAGGGAGGTAAGTTGGTAAAGGGGGGTAGGTTGGTTATAGTGGTAGGTTGGTAAACGGTGGTAGGTTGGTCAAGTATGGTAGGTTGAACGTAATAGGTGGGTTAAAGATTATAGGTTGTATAAAGTTTCATTACAAATGAATATTAAAGATTTTAGTATAACTAGGGAAGGCCGTTAGTTAAAGTATTACAGCCGGGACAATGACAGTCAACAGCTATTGATGTCCTGTTCAAATGACGCGCTAACGGTCAGCGGTGGCGTGACTGATGACGTCAGCAGTGTTTGTGAGAGAATTATTCTGCCCCGCTGAACTGCTGGCACTTTTCAATTATTTTCCTTTCAATCAAAGCGCGAGGACCGTGCCTGTCTGTGAGCTTCATCATATTCCGTCTCGGCCTCCTCCGTCCCAGCAACTCTAAAATAACAGGCTCTTCCCGGGGGGGGGGTGTAGGGGTGCCAGAATAGACGGGGGGTGTGCGAGATGCTGAAGTAGGGGGTATGTGAAAGGGGGCAGTGCGGAGACTCGCCAGTTAAGGAGGGGGAAGGGGAGAGGTCCCACAGAGAACTACGCAAGAATGGCTACAATTAATCGTAGGCCTCTATATGCCAGGAATGATTTGAGTCAAAGAATGGAATATCTGAGTTGTTACATAGTTGGTTTAGAGAGGTTTTGTGAGTAGGAGAAGTATTATGAAAACACGTTTTAGTCCCAAATAGATAAAAGAGATCAGTTTGTGCCGTATATTTTCTCTAAAATGTTATATGTATAAATTCCATTTTTTATCTACTCAGTTTTTAGTTTCGTCGATTCGATGCGCAATCTACTAGTAATCGTCTTTTGGTCACAATTTCTGGTCTGCACAGTACTAAGTTTAAAATGACCTTGAAATATGATTGGCGCCTTATTTGGAGGTTCAGCGACGTTTTCCCCATCGCTAACTAGCGTCAACTTTGTTAATAAACAAAGTCAAGTGTGAATTGCTTTGAGGACATAAGCACTTTAAATCTGTTAATAAACAAAGCTTTATAAGGGATAAGAAGTGTGAATAGGTTTGATGATATAAGCACTGTAAGTTTGGTTTGTAATTACAAATTTTAATAAGGGGCAAGAAATCATGGGCAAATATGCCTAGCTATAGGGTTTGTAAGTAGGTCACCAACTTCTTGTTTTCGTACTTGCCAGCTAGTATTTTTTAAACCAAATGTGAATATTTGATTCGATTATTAGTAAACTGTTTATAGTTGTTGCATTTTGGGTACTCTTGGTATTTTAAATTCTTGAAGCGAGGCCTAGGAATAAATAGCCACCGTGTTTTGTTTTTTAAACAAAGGGTATCGTGTTCTAGAGGCGTAGCGAGGGGGAGGCGGGGGGTAGATATGTCCCCGGGCGCGGACCCTACGGGGCGCCAAAATGGGTTGAAAAAAAATGTATAGCTCAATTTAGATGAAGTTGTGCATTATAAATATAAAAAAATGTATGGGGGGAGCGCCAAATTAAAAGTTTGTCCCCGGGGGTGGGGCGCCGAATCGAAAGTTTGTCCCCGGGAAGGGTCGCTACGCCTCTGTCAGGTTCACAACAATTTAGTTCAGAAATTCATATCTCTTCCTGGCTAACAAGATTTTGAAAAAGTTAAGCGAGAGAGACCGAGACTTACAAGCCCTAATAGGGCAAGTACCGTGTTAGATCCACGGTGTGTCTAGTATAGACAGAGGTGTACACAGAGGTGGGGTGGGATGGCCATGTTTGCACACCCCCCCCCCCCGTGTGTTCCTGTTTTGCCCTATCCTTAGGGCTTTAAGCTCGTGCCAGTCTGGTGACGTAGGTGAACTGTTTACTGAGACGGCTCAATACAGCCTCGTCTTATGATTCCAAATGGATGTGTTTTTTTATGTTTTATACGTGTAGACAACATTCATAGAGAACAGGAATTAAAAAAATTGGCCAGTGATCTCCCCCCACCCCAACCCTCTTCACACACACAGAGCAACCCCACTCCCACACAGAACAAAAAAAAATTTAATTGGCCAGTGATTTCCTCTCACATACCCTATGCCCCCTTCAAACTCAAAGAGCGCAAACTGTTTAAAAACTGGCCAGATCTCTCCCCCCCCCCCCCCCCACACGCGGGGTTGCAGTTGCCACTAATAGAACTTTGCGTGTCACAACCTTCGTACAGAGCAAGATCTATAATTAGCATGTGTGACGTCCTAACAATGGCGCTGCTGTAGTTTTCATCTATGTTCCACGCTGGGGCGTGTCTTCACCAGGATCACGTGGTCATTATTCGGGATCAAAACAAGAGGTTGTTATGCCCTTCCCCCCCCCCCCCTCACCATCAGGGGCTGGCGGAGTCCATCACACCGCAAGTGACACGTGGTCAATCGGCCAATCTCTAAGCCAAGGATTAACTGTCCTGTTTCACCCCTCCCTCCCCCCTATCTGGCAATAACCCCACCCCCTTTAAATTCCATTATATACCTATACTGTCCTCAGTAGCGTACGCAGGGGGGAGCAGGGGGAGCGGCCGCTCCCCCTCTGGCCATTTTCAGCAAAGTGGCGCCTTTTTGAAAACTTTTTAAACTCAAAGTTTTAAACAATGATGTTTGTTAAAAAATTATTTTTGGTCGGCACATCTATGTAAATCACAAGATTTCTTTTCATGCAGCAATTAAGCAGAATTGTACTATTCTAGTAGCGTCTACGTTTACAACACGTATTAACAGCTGTATCAAGTTTGTCATTCTAAAAATAACCATTACGATGCATTGCAATTTTTAAAAACCTTTACGTGTAGTACCATTTGGCAAGAGGGGTGTTAAGTTTAAGGCAACTGCATAATGTATTTGCTTAAGAATAATTGATCTAGAAAATATTATACATAAATCTTCACACATAATTACTTTATATATATACAGTTTTAATCGTGTAATTAATAAAAAAAAAATTACAATACAGACACAAATACAACTGATGTGGCACCTCTATTAAAATTTACTTATGGGCAAACTGCGTAGTGGTGGGGACATTTTGACAAGGTCAACAACGTCGTCACGATGAAGTAGTAGTATTATGACAGTTTGGGCGATAGTGATTACGATTACAAATTATATGAAACAGCTGTAAAAAAATAGTGTCATAATACCACTGCTACTTATTTAAATCTATTTCTGAATCAGTATATATGAGTAATTGAATATGTATGTTTAGAACAGTCATCTAAAAACTGACGCTATGTTCACTCTGTTCACCACACACACACACACACACACACACCTCACCACCACAATTGTGTAGAGCGACATTAATGTCACACCTAGGTATACACTGGGTTGGATAATTGACCTAAAGTGACCGGACAGTGGTGAATGAAGTTGAACCCCCTCCCTCCCCCCCCCCCCCCCAACCCACCGCGAACTGATCTGTTAAGTACATTTGGGAAAACGTGTAACGATGTACCAAAGTACCATGCCGCAAGAATCATATAATTTGAATCAGGTAAAACTCTGTGAATATTGTTTTTGCACTTACCAGTAAAAAGGTGTGTGATCAATACAGTGATCTAACCCATACCTGATCACTATGTTAAAAAAATGATCTTTAAAAAACACAAACAGCAGTAGTTAATTAAAAGATCTTTGATCTGAACTAAAAGACCGAAAATTTAGTTAAATGTAAGCTATTATTCTGGGTGTTTTTCTATAAAATTTAAAGCGTGTTTTTATACCAACTCTGATTTAAAAAACTTTCATTATGCTGTAATACTTTAGCATTTATGATAACGATATATTTAATTCTGATTGTAACAAAAAAGAAATTGAAAACACGAATACAGTTAAACAATTATATTACATTCTAAAGTAATTATTGATTTGTTTTGACATTTATAATTAAATATATAGATATATAAATATTTATATTAAGAGCGTGATTATGTCCCCTATTTCGCTTGTCTTAATTAATGTCCAAGGAATTATTATGTAAATTTTTTTTACAAGAATTACAAAACAGATTGTGTTGCGTTTATTGATTTTGGTTGTATATATATATATATATATATATATATATATATATATATATATATATATATATATATATATATATATATATATATATATATTGTTTACAATGATACATTTTTTGTTTTGTCGGCCTACATTGTGTGTTTTTTCTTATTTCTTCAAGTGCTACATACAATTTATTTTACATCATAGCGAAGTAATTACAGCTAGTAATTATATATATATATATATATATATATATATATATATATATATATATATATATATATATATATATATATATATATAATACACGTGTTAGAACGTGTTAAATATTCGGCGCCTTTTTTTTATCATTTCGCTCCCCCTACAACGAAAACCTGGATACGCCTCTGACTGTCCTCCTACCTACCCATTCCCAGCTCCATACCCCACCCCTAACGGATCTAAATGACTGGGGTGGGAGGTACGTGAATGTGGGCCCTACTCATTTTTTGCAGGGGGTAACTGACGAGGGTCTGTGGTTCTTTCATGAATTTTGTCGAGGGGGGGGGGGCACTTGAAACTCTTACACTGGTTAAAATATACATAAATTATCGATAATTTTACTTTATCCTGCCTGAGGTATGGTGGATGTGCTCATCGGGGGGTGGGGGGGGGGGGGAGGTGCATGCTCCCTCGTTCATGTGATGGCCATCACGTGACGGAGCAGGTCGAGCTGCCATCTGGTGTCATCTCGACACGTCACAAGACTGGCCAGTTGAACTCAATTTATTTCGTCCAGTTTGAAAGCGGAAATCGTGATAAAGCGGAAATCGTGATTTCCAAGTTATAAAAATGGCGGCTTCAACACGTGAGCTTATTGTTTTAGTTAGTCGCATTCAGTGCAGAACGTTGTCTGCTCTGAGCAGGGGAGGATAACCCGATATTTAGTGAAGCCAGAGTTACAAATATACTTTGTTAGAGGATAACCCGATTTTTTAGTTAAGCTAGAGTTTTAAAAAAATGTAAAATTTAATGAACATTATAGTATAGGCCTGATATTTAATGATGATGCATTTAAAAAAATTGAAGTCAATGTTTTTTTTAAATTAGACATAGGATAGAAGCCGTCCTTGCATTCTATTCTTTCAAATGTAGTCGACAAAATATTGACTTAAGTATAAAAAGCAGATCAGTACTAGCGATCAGATGGGTATCGTGACCGCCTTCTTACACATGGGAATATCGTGACCGCCTTCTTACAGATGGGAATATCGTGACCGCCTTCTTACAGATGGGTATATCGTGACCGCCTTCTTACACATGGGTATATCGTGACCGCCTTCTTACACATGGGAATATCGTGACCACCTTCTTACAGATGGGAATATCGTGACCACCTTCTTACAGATGGGAATACCGTGACCGCCTTCTTACACATGGGAATATCGTGACTGCCTTCTTACACATGGGAATATCGTGACCGCCTTCTTACAGATGGGAATATCGTGACCGCCTTCTTACAGATGGGTATATCGTGGCCGCCTTCTTACACATGGGAATATCGTGACCGCCTTCTTACAGATGGGTATATCGTGACCGCCTTCTTACAGATGGGAATATCGTGACCGCCTTCTTACACATGGGAATATCGTGACCGCCTTCTTACACATGGGAATATCGTGACCGTCTTCTTACACATGGGAATATCGTGACCACCTTCTTACAGATGGGAATATCGTGACCGTCTTCTTACAGTCCGTGGTCATGTGTATTATCCAACCCTTATATTCAAACGTTATCTCCCTTTGGTTGGCGAATAGGGCAGTCGTTGCAATCATTTCAATGATTAAGTTTAAAATCAGACATTTTTGCGTTGCTTTCGGAGAAGAAAGTATGCAGAAGGAGCCAATAAATTGCTAATTTGGGAGGGGTTCAAAACTGAGTAAGAAGATAAGCCACAAACAGACAGTAGGACAGACATACATTGTAAAGAAGGTACAAAAAAATTTGAGTCCATTTTGTTTTTATTTCATTCAAAGATTTGATCCAACCAGTTTTGTCATGACTGGTTGGATTAAAGATTTGATCCAACCAGTTTTGTCGTGACTGGTTGGATTAAAGATTTGATCCAACCAGTTTTGTCATGACTGGTTGGATTAAAGATTTGATCCAACCAGTTTTGTCATGACTGGTTGGATTAAAGATTTGATCCAACCAGTTTTGTCGTGACTGTTTGATTGAGCACAGATACGGTGTGGCCTTGAAACAAAACAACGGTACTAAGTCCTAACTTTTCTACAAATCCTCCTCATGTCCTCTCGCTGTGAGGTCCTAACTAGCTGAATACAGCTGGACAATAGGACTGGATTATGTCCTACAGCTGATTTTGACATCAGAGTCTAATAGTGTGACATACTCCAACATGACATGACATATTACCAAAATAAACTTGCGCCATTGTATGACAACATACAACATACAACAGCAACCCAACCTGGCTGAGATCACCTACACCAAACCTTGTATTTACAGGACCTTCAAATAAATAACTCATTTCTCCCACAATGCAAAGCTATAAAACAACAGGCAGGTATTGCACAAAACATGGGGGGTGGGGCAGGGATGTGTCACATCAAATTACAAAGACTTAAAACTAGGGTCAGACCCAGAGCAGGTGGGTATGAAGGGTCAGACCAACATCTTACAAAGAAATCTAAAACCAACATATCCTATCTCGGTCAATTTTTTTACATAAAAATCTCAGACCAATATATTCATCATATATTTGACATTTTCTTTTGAAAAAATATCTACACTTTGACCAAATAGTGGCAGAGACTGGGCCCCAATATAGAAATACGGGGCAGACAGTTGGAGCGCATGACATGAAGGACAACTCCATCAGGGCATCTCATAGAATGGCAGATAGCTCCGTCAGGGCATCTCATAAGATGGCAGACAGCTCTGTCAGGGCATCTCACAAGATGGCAGACAGCTCTGTCAGGGCATCTCACGAGATGGCAGACAGTTCCGTCAGGGCATCTCACAAGATGGCAGACAGCTCCGTCAGGGCATCTCACGAGATGGCAGACAGCTCCACGAGATGGCAGGCAGACAGTTCTGTCAGGGCATCTCACAAGATGGCAGACAGCTAAATCGGGGCATCTCACAAGATGGCAGACAGCTCTGTCAGGGCATCTCATGAGATGGCAGACAGCTCCGTCAGGGCATCTCACAAGATGGCAGACAGCTCCGTCAGGGCATCTCACGAGATGGCAGACAGCTCCACGAGAGCCTCTCACGAGATGGCAGGCAGACAGTTCTGTCAGGGCATCTCACAAGATGGCAGACAGCTAAATCGGGGCATCTCACAAGATGGCAGACAGCTCCGTCAGGGCATCTCACAAGATGGCAGACAGCTCCGTCAGGGCATCTCACAAGATGGCAGACAGCTAGATTGGGGCATCTCACGAGATGGCAGACAGCTCCACGAGGGCATCATGCTGCTGTGTGCTCAGATTACTCACAGACTTCCTTACGTCACATATTATACTGCGCACCTGCAACATTAACAGTTGTGTCAAAAAACATTCAATAATTACACACTCACCACCCCTACCCTAACACCAACCACCAACAACTGGCACCAACCACTGACACCAACCACTACAACCAACCAACCACCACCAACCACCACTACCAACCACCACTACAGCCAGTGCACCTACCACCACAACCAACCACTGACACCAACCACCACCACCAAGCGACACCAACCAGTGACACCAACCACCACCACCAACCAGTGACATCAACCACCACCACCAACCAGTGACACCACCAAGCACCACCAACCACCACCACCAACAAGCGACACCAACCACCACCACCATCAAGCGACACCAACCACAGACACCAACAACCCCCACCAACCACTGACACCAACCACCACCACCAACCACAGACACCAACCACCACCACCAACCACAGACACCAACCACCACCACCAACCATAGACATCAACCACCATCACCACCAACCACTGACACCAACGACCACCACCACCAACCACCCCCACCAACCAGTGACACCAACCACCCCACCAACCACTGACACCAACCACCACCACCACCAACAAGCGACACCAACCACCACCACCAACCACAGAAACCAACCACCACCACCAACCACCACCACCACCAACCACTGACACCAAACACCCCCACCAACCACTGACACCAACCACCACCACCAACCACAGACATCAACCACCACCACCACCAACCACCACCACCAACCACCACCACCACCAACAAGCGACACCAACCACCAGCACCAACAAGCGACACCAACCAGTTACACCAACCACCGCCACCAACCACCACCACCACCAACCACCCCCACCAACCACCCCCACCAACGACCACCAGCAAGCAGTCTACCTGGTGTGTGAAGAAAGCCGTTTCCCTGGGTTTCTCACTGTACCTCTCAAACTGGTCCAGGCTGTCCTGTAGCTTCAAGGTCAGCGTGTCATAGTTACCTCGTACAACCTCCAGCACCTGCACAAAGACACAGTCAAGTTACTTTGTACAGACACACGCACACAGACACACAGACACGTTACTTTGTACAGACACAGACACAAACACAGACACATTACTTTGTACAGACACAAACACACAGACACATTCACACAGACACACAGCCAAGTTACAATCTACTGTGTCCAGATAAAATGTGTCGGCTACCACTCGCCCAGATACTAGCTGTCACAACGTGTCAAGTGACATCACAGATTATCCTATCTCGTGTGTCATAGTTACCCTACTTGTCACTGTCACAACGTGACAAGTGACATCACAGATCATCCTATCTCGTGTGTCATAGTTACCCTACTTGACACTGTCACAAAGTTCCACCCTAACCTGGGAGTCTCTGGGTGACGCCATCTCAGACATTCCCACAGACCCAAACTCCACATGGAATGTACACATGCGAACGGCTTGCTCTAAGAAGTCGATTGATTTTAGAGAGTAGTTGCCCTTGCTGCCAGAGTTCCATAAGGGTTTAATCAAGTGCCATTCAATAATGGCAGGAGCCGATATCCACTGGATCAATACACAACCTTTCTAACTTTAGGGCAAGGCAGCTAACGGTAGTTTTCAAACTCAACCTTCAACCAGCACACCAAGGTGCGCAAGACGTCTTCGGCTCTCCATGCCTTATGTTAGTTACATTAGCCTCGCATAGTCCCACGTCGTCGTCCCCCGTCGCCCCCCCCCCCCCCCCCAGCCCAGTAGTAGGATACATTCGTGTCTTATCTTTTAAAACTCACTAGTTATAGGATACATTCATGTCTCATGATTTTACCCCCACCCCCCACCCCCCGCCCAGTTGTAGGATACATTCATGCCTCATGATTTGTCTTTTTTTTTAAATTCCACCAAGATAATACGTGTACTAGGTCCTAATGTGGGCCGGTAAATCCCACAAAGCTACGTGTTTTTGCTCCTAACAATTCAATTAGCTGCCCGCTACAGGCGCCAAAAGAATGGCCCACTAGTGTCTAGGACTACTAAAGAGATTTCTGACTGAAGGCACATGCAAATAAACTCATTATTATTCAATGCTTCTACACGTATCTACAAGACAAATCTACACGCATCTATAGGACAAATCTACACGCATCTATAGGACAAATCTACACGCATCTATAGGACAAATCTACACGCATCTATAGGACAAATCTACACGCATCTATAGGACAAATCTACACGCATCTATAGGACAAATCTACACGCATCTATAGGACAAATCTACACGCATTTATAGGACAAATCTACACACATCTATAGGACAAATCTACACGCATCTATAGGACAAATCTACACGCATCTATAGGACAAATCTACACGCATCTATAGAACAAATCTACACGCATCTATAGGACAAATCTACACGCATCTATAGGACAAATCTACACGCATCTATAGGACAAATCTACACGCATCTATAGAACAAATCTACACGCATCTATAGGACAAATCTACACGCATCTATAGGACAAATCTACACGCATCTACAGGACAAATCTACAAGCATCTATAGGAAAAATCTACACGCATCTATAGGACAAATCTACACGCATCTATAGGACAAATCTACACGCATCTATAGGACAAATCTACACGCATCTATAGGACAAATCTACACGCATCTATAGGACAAATCTACACGCATCTATAGGACAAAACTACACGCATCTATAGGACAAATCTACACGCATCTATAGGACAAATCTACACGCATCTATAGACGAATATTGTGCACGCACCTACTGAGCTCCTGAGACACCTAAGGACAACAAGTAAAACATGTATGCAGCAAACCTTTATTTAGTCTGCTTTAACACACTAGACCTTAGAAAATCTGAAACAGTGTGCTTCCCCCATCCATTGATACGCCGATCCCCTTCAAGACTACTAACGTTTTTCTGCCACAGTCGCTTGATTACTAAACAAAAAATTCTACCCCCCCCCCCCCTCCCCCCACCGGATTGGTATCAGCTAATACTACACGCCAGTGACAGTTTGATCCAATAAGTAAAGTCTCTTCCCCCCCCCCTCCTACCTAAACCCCACCGAGAGGACCCAACCAAGTGAATTTATGTCTTTTTTAAAACAGAAGCCCATTGTTAGGTCATTCATCCACACATAGGGACCTTCATAGCTAGCCACTGGCAGGGAGATTTTACACACTTCCCACTAACCTGCAGCCAATGTGTGACCACTAGCCTGCAGCCAATGTGTGACCACTAGCCTGCAGCCAATGTGTGACCACTAGCCAATGTGTGACCACTAGCCAATGTGTGACCACTAGCCTGCAGCCAATGTGTGACCACTAGCCAATGTGTGACCACTAGCCTGTAGCCAATGTGTGACCACTAGCCTGCAGCCAATGTGTGACCACTAGCCAATGTGTGACCACTAGCCAATGTGTGACCACTAGCCTGCAGCCAATGTGTGACCACTAGCCAATGTGTGACCACTAGCCAATGTGTGACCACTAGCCAATGTGTGACCACTAGCCAACGTGTGGCCACTAGCCTGCAGCCAATGTGTGACCACTAGCCAATGTGTGACCACTAGCCAATGTGTGACCACTAACCTGCAGCCAATGTGTGACCACTAGCCAATGTGTGACCACTAGCCAATGTGTGACCACTAACCTGCAGCCAATGTGTGACCACTAGCCAATGTGTGACCACTAGCCTGCAGCCAATGTGTGACCACTAGCCTGCAGCCAATGTGTGACCACTAGCCAATGTGTGACCACTAGCCTGCAGCCAATGTGTGACCACTAGCCTGCAGCCAATGTGTGACCACTAGCCTGCAGCCAATGTGTGACCACTAGCCAATGTGTGACCACTAGCCTGCAGCCAATGTGTGACCACTAGCCAATGTGTGACCACTAGCCAATGTGTGACCACTAGCCAATGTGTGACCACTAGCCTGCAGCCAATGTGTGACCACTAGCCAATGTGTGACCACTAGCCAATGTTTGACCACTAGCCTGCAGCCAATGTGTGACCACTAGCCTGCAGCCAATGTGTGACCACTAGCCTGCAGCCAATGTGTGACCACTAGTCAATGTGTGACCACTAGCCTGCAGCCAATGAGTGACCACTAGCCAATGTGTGACCACTAGCCAATGTTTGACCACTAGCCTGCAGCCAATGTGTGACCACTAGCCTGCAGCCAATGTGTGACCACTAGCCTGCAGCCAATGTGTGACCACTAGCCAATGTGTGACCACTAGCCTGCAGCCAATGAGTGACCACTAGCCTGCAGCCAATGTGTGACCACTAGCCAATGTGTGACCACTAGCCTGCAGCCAATGTGTGACCACTAGCCAATGTGTGACCACTAGCCTGCAGCCAATGTGTGACCACTAGCCAATGTGTGACCACTAGCCTGCAGCCAATGTGTGACCACTAGCCAATGTGTGACCACTAGCCAATGTGTGACCACTAGCCTGCAGCCAATGAGTGACCACTAGCCTGCAGCCAATGTGTGACCACTAGCCAATGTGTGACCACTAGCCTGCAGCCAATGTGTGACCACTAGCCAATGTGTGACCACTAGCCTGCAGCCAATGTGTGACCACTAGCCAATGTGTGACCACTAGCCTGCAGCCAATGTGTGACCACTAGCCTGCAGCCAATGTGTGACCACTAGCCAATGTGTGACCACTAGCCTGCAGCCAATGTGTGACCACTAGCCTGCAGCCAATGTGTGACCACTAGCCAATGTGTGACCACTAGCCAATGTGTGACCACTAGCCTGCAGCCAATGTGTGACCACTAGCCTGCAGCCAATGTGTGACCACTAGCCAATGTGTGACCACTAGCCTGCAGCCAATGTGTGACCACTAGCCAATGTGTGACCACTAGCCAATGTGTGACCACTAGCCTGCAGCCAATGTGTGACCACTAGCCTGCAGCCAATGTGTGACCACTAGCCTGCAGCCAATGTGTGACCACTAGTCAATGTGTGACCACTAGCCTGCAGCCAATGTGTGACCACTAGCCTGCAGCCAATGTGTGACCACTAGCCAATGTGTGACCACTAGCCTGCAGCCAATGAGTGACCACTAGCCTGCAGCCAATGTGTGACCACTAGCCTGCAGCCAATGTGTGACCACTAGCCAATGTGTGACCACTAGCCAATGTGTGACCACTAGCCTGCAGCCAATGTGTGACCACTAGCCAATGTGTGACCACTAGCCTGCAGCCAATGTGTGACCACTAGCCTGCAGCCAATGTGTGACCACTAGCCAATGTGTGACCACTAACCTGCAGCCAATGTGTGACCACTAGCCAATGTGTGACCACTAACCTGCAGCCAATGTGTGACCACTAGCCTGCAGCCAATGTGTGACCACTAGCCTGCAAGCAAATGTGTGACCACTAGCCTGCAGCCAATGTGTGGCCACTAGCCTGCAGCCAATGTGTGACCACTAGCCTGCAGCCAATGTGTGACCACTACCCTGCAGCCAATGTGTGACCACTAGCCAATGTGTGACCACTAGCCAATGTGTGACCACTAGCCTGCAGCCAATGTGTGACCACTAGCCAATGTGTGACCACTAGCCTGCAGCCAATGTGTGACCACTAGCCTGCAGCCAATGTGTGACCACTAGCCAATGTGTGACCACTAGCCTGCAGCCAATGTGTGACCACTAGCCTGCAGCCAATGTATGACCACTAGCCTGCAGCCAATGTGTGACCACTAGCCTACAGCCAATGTGTGACCACTAACCTGCAGCCAATGTGTGACCACTAGCCTACAGCCAATGTGTGACCACTAGCCTGCAGCCAATGTGTGACCACTAACCTGCAGCCAATGTGTGACCACTAGCCTGCAGCCAATGTGTGACCACTAACCTGCAGCCAATGTGTGACCACTAACCTGCAGCCAATGTGTGACCACTAGCCTGCAGCCAATGTGTGACCACTAGCCAATGTGTGACCACTAGCCTGCAGCCAATGTGTGACCACTAGCCAATGTGTGACCACTAGCCAATGTGTGACCACTAGCCAATGTGTGGCCACTAGCCAATGTGTGACCACTAGCCAATGTGTGACCACTAGCCTGCAGCCAATGTGTGACCACTAGCCTGCAGCCAATGTAAAGTTCTACGGCTAGTACTTGTTTGACCATTGACCTGTCTGGAGTTGGTTATATCCATAGATCAGTGTCGTCCCCACCCCCATGAGACACTACAGTATAACACCTTGCTCATGTGGTCCATGGCCTCAAGAGACTGGTTAGACAAGTTTCTATGTCAGCACACTTACACATACATACACACACAAGTCAGGAAATTTTTTAAACACACACACTGACACACATCAATGTGGACTGTTGGTTGTATATAGTGGACACTGGTTTGTATATAGTGGACACTGGCTTGTATAAGTTTGACATTTGCTTGTACATAGAGGACAGAGCCCAAATAAATGACTCCCACCCCGTGTAGAACCTCCCACCCCGTGTAGAACCTCCCACCCCATGTTAGAACCTCTCACCCCATGTAGAACCTCCCATTCTATGTAGAACCTCCTACCCCATGTAGAACCTCCCATTCTATGTAGAACCTCCCACCCCATGTGACTTTAAAACCTCCCACCCCATATAGAACCTCCCACCCC
This sequence comes from Physella acuta, assembly GCF_028476545.2. Classification (NCBI taxonomy): domain Eukaryota; kingdom Metazoa; phylum Mollusca; class Gastropoda; family Physidae; genus Physella; species Physella acuta. Next base: position 635,332 of record NW_026731776.1, on the reverse strand, counting down.
ATGTAGAACCCCCCACCCTAGACCCCACAGGATCCCCCCTATACTACAGGTGAGGTGATGTAAGTGACTGACCTGCTCCTCTGTCAGTGAGGACAAATGGTTGGCAGCTGCCCAGGCATCCACTTTAGGTGAGAAGTGGTTGATGATGGCCCTGTGACAAAAACATCATCAAGTCAAGACAACTCTACCTGTGACAACCACATCATCAGTCAAGACAACTTTACCTGTGACAACCACATCAGTCAAGACAACTCTACCTGTGACAACCACATCATCAGTCAAGACAACTTTACCTGTGACAACCACATCAGTCAAGACAACTCTACCTGTGAAACCATATCAGTCAAGACAACTCTACCTGTGAAACCATATCAGTCAAGACAACTCTACCTGTGAAACCATATCAGTCAAGACAACTCTACCTGTGACAACCACATAAGTCAAGAAAACTCTACCTGTGACAACCACATCAGTCAAGACAACTCTACCTCTGACAACCACATCAAGTCAAGACAACTCTACATGTGACAACCACATCATCAGTCAAGACAACTTTACCTGTGACAACCACATCAGTCAAGAAAACTCTACCTGTGACAACCACATCAGTCAAGACAACTCTACCTGTGACAACCACATCAGTCAAGAAAACTCTACCTGTGACAACCACATCAGTCAAGACAACTCTACCTCTGACAACCACATCAAGTCAAGACAACTCTACATGTGACAACCACATCATCAGTCAAGACAACTTTACCTGTGACAACCACATCAGTCAAGACAACTCTACCTGTGACAACCACATCAGTCAAGAAAACTCTACCTGTGACAACCACATCAGTCAAGACAACTCTACCTCTGACAACCACATCAAGTCAAGACAACTCTACATTTGACAACCACATCATCAGTCAAGACAACTTTACCTGTGACAACCACATCAGTCAAGAAAACTCTACCTGTGACAACCACATCAGTCAAGACAACTCTACCTCTGACAACCACATCAAGTCAAGACAACTCTACATGTGACAACCACATCAGTCAAGACAACTCTACCTGTGACAACCACATCAGTCAAGACAACTCTACCTGTGACAACCACAGCAAGTCAAGACAACTCTACCTGTGACAACCACATCAGTAAAGACAATTCTACCTGTGACAACCACAGCAAGTCAAGACAACTCTACCTGTGACAACCACATCATCAGTCAAGACAACTCTACCTGTGACAACCACAGCAAGTAAAGACAACTCTACATGTGACAACCACATCATCAGTCAAGACAACTCTACCTGTGACAACCACATCATCAGTCAAGACAATTCTACCTGTGACAACCACATCAGTAAAGACAATTCTACCTGTGACAACCACATCATCAGTCAAGACAATTCTACCTGTGACAGCCAAATCATCAGTCAAGACAACTCTACCTGTGACAACCACAACAGGTTAAGACAACTTTACCTGTGACAACCACATCAGTCAAGACAACTCTACCTGTGACAACCACATCAGTCAAGACAACTCTACCTGTGACAAGCACATCAGTCAAGACAACTCTACCTGTGACAACCACATCAGTCAAGACAACCCTACCTGTAACAACCACATCATCAGTCGAGACAACTCTACCTGTGACAACCACATCAAGTCAAGACAACTCTACCTGTGACAACCACATCAGTCAAGACAACTCTACCTGTAACAACCACATCAAGTACACAACCAAAACCAGTTTATTGAAAATTCCTTAAAGCCCAGCTCTATTTACCTGATATTGACGAGGTGGCTGGTCAACTTGGTGGCTGAGTCCTTGTGATCACTCTCAGCAGCCGCATAGCGCAGCGCTGAAACATCATTAAAACCATCAGGTTAACATATCATGGAATAAACATTGTCAAAGATCTTGTGCACCCACCCATGGAATAAACATTGTCAAAGATCTGGTGCACCCACCCATTGAATAAACATTGTCAAAGATCTTGTGCACCCACCCATAGAATAAACATTGTCAAAGATCTGGTGCACCCACCCATGGAATAAACATTGTCAAAGATCTGGTGCACCCACCCATGGAATAAACATTGTCAAAGATCTGGTGCACCCAGTGATAGCATAAACATTGTCAAAGATCTTGTGCACCCACCCATGGAATAAACATTGTCAAAGATCTTGCGCACCCACCCATAGAATAAACATTGTCAAAGATCTGGTGCATCCTGATGATCTCATAGTACAGCTCGTCATAGCTTGTAGGGTTGGGCAGGAAGGTGTCACCATAGGTGACAAACAGGTTGAAGATGTTCACAACCTGAAACATCAGCAACAGTAGACATTCACAACAAAGTTTTCATTAGCTGCAGTCAAACACAGGTATACCATCTCCATTCTATCATGTTAGCTGCAGTCAAACACAGGTATACCATCTCCATTCTATCATGTTAGCTGCAGTCAAACACAGGTATACCATCTCCATTCTATCATGTTTGCTGCAGTCAAACACAGGTATACCATCTCCATTTTATCATGTTTGCTGAGTCAAACACAGGTATACCATCTCCATTCTATCATGTTTGCTGCAGTCAAACACAGGTATACCATCTCCATTCTATCATGTTAGCTGCAGTCAAACACAGGTATACCATCTCCATTCTACCTTGTTTGATACAGTTAAACACAGGTATACCATCTCCATTCTACCTTAACAAGTCTTACCTTAGAGGCCAAGTGAAAAATGTTCTGTTTTTTCACTAGCTGGGATTCATTAGCCAGAAGAAATTTTAACAAATTGATCAAAGCTGAGGACAGAAACATGCAGAAAAATTGACCAAACCTGAGATAGAAAATATTTATGGGATAAATTTGTTTTTTTACAAATTGATCAAAGCAATCAACATTTTTATTGTTCCTTATCAAGATGTTTTCTTGGTATGTTATCCTGTGATTATCTATTTAATATTGTCTGCAGTGCCAAAAATAAAGGGTTGGTGTAACTAGCAATAAAAAGGGTTGGTGTAACTAGCAATAAAAAGGGTTGGTATAACCAGCTATGTAAAGGGTTGGTATAACCAGCTATAGAAAAGCAAGTGAACTCCATGCACTAATGGCATTACCTGTCCAGAGGTGCTTCCAGGGATATTGTATGCGCACTCTGAGCTTCTTCTGGTAACACAGGACTCGATGGATGATGCCCAAGCAGCGACTGAAATAGATGTAACATGTAGGTAGGGTTAGGTTACAGCAGCCACTGAAATAGATGTAACATGTAGGTAGGGTTAGGTTACAGCAGCCACTGAAATAGATGTAACATGTAGGTAGGGTTAGGTTACAGCAGCCACTGAAATAGATGTAACATGTAGGTAGGGTTAGGTTACAGCAGCCACTGAAATATATGTAACATGTAGGTAGGGTTAGGTTACAGCAGCCACTGAAATAGATGTAACATGTAGGTAGGGTTAGGTTACAGCAGCCACTGAAATAGATGTAACATGTAGGTAGGGTTAGGTTACAGCAGCCACTGAAATAGATGTAACATGTAGGTAGGGTTAGGTTACAGCAGTTAGTCACAAGATGCAGTTACAAAGCAGTCATGTGTCTTTATGTGTCAGGTATAAAAGATCTTGGTGCATCAAGCAAGATCTATGCATCAGGTATGGGATAACTGTGGGTCAGATAGTCAAGATCTTTGTGCCAAGTATTAAAGATCATTAGTGCCAAGCATTGAAGATCTAGAAAATTAGAAAATGCTTTTTATCCTTACAAGCCGACTTGCTGCGTATCATACGCCGCTATTTAGTTTTTTTATTATCTACTTTTCAGTAATTCATAATTTGTGAATTTGACAGTACCAATGCTGCCACTGAATATATTTGCTTTAAAACACTATCAGTAGCTCGTTAAGGACGATACCCCCCCCCCCCTTTCCCCAACCCCACCCCCGTGAAAGCAGCCTCTTAGTTATCTCCCCTAAGTTTAAAATCGTTTCAAACAAAATTATCTGCCCCTAATAGCCATCACTAAACCCGGCTCTACGATTGTAAACTTTTAACATGAACCACAGCTCACCAGACCATGTAGGGGTGGGGGTGGTAGGGAGCGCTGCGCTTACAGCTTGGTGTTTTCTATGGTCTCCAAGAAGAGAATTATATATATAGAAGGTCTGTCTGACAATAGGCCCCAAGTGTGGAACACTTACAGATACAGCTCCATTGGGAAGGTTTTCATTAGGTGGCTCAGGATAAACTCAACCATTAGATCTGGAGATGGAAACAAAAACGTGTCACTGTGACTACAAAAATAAAAGAAGCTACCAGACTCCAGATCCTAATTAAAGCCTGGAGGTCTGGCATAGATCTAGTTATATTTCTCAGTGAAAGGTTTCTCTAACAATAAGACCATGGCATGTGACTGGTGTAAAATATCATGTGGTCAGAGAGCAAACCTGAGTGCCTGATGAAAGTCAACACTAATCTATCCTCAATGTTGGAGGGTACGACCAATCTTTGATTGTCTGACTAACATGCTGATTTGTAAGACTGTAAGTGACTAACATGCTGATTTGTAAGACTGTAAGTGACTTACATGCTGATTTGTAAGACTATAAGTGACTAACCTAAGAGAGAAGAAACCAATGGCCTGGATGGGGGGTGCAGCTCTGTTGTCACTTTTCTGTGTCTCATGGGCTGAAACAAGGGTCAACCATTTCAATACATGGGTCAACCATTTCAATACAAGGGTCAAACATTTCAATACAATGGTCAAACATTTCAATACAAGGGTCAAACATTTCAATACAAGGGTCAAACATTTCAATACAAGGGTCAAACATTTCAATACAAGGGTCAAACATTTCAATACAAGGTGTAGATACAACATCCATGTACAGTAAGGCTCTACTCAATGAACCAGCTCAACAAACTAGGCTCTCTCTAAACTGTGATGGGGGGCAAGTGGTAGCACGAGTGAGAAAAAAATATAAACTTAGAAGAGGCAGATGAAAGACTTACCATTTTATGTAGAGGTACCCGAAATGTCATGTTGGCATCATGCATGATAGAGTTGGCATACTGGTCCTGTTTGATCAGATACAGATAGTAATGCATTCATCTGATACAGCAGACATCACCAACAACAACAGACATCACCAACCTCATCAGACATCACCAGCCACATCAGACATCACCAGATAGACATCACCAACCACAACAGACATCACCAGCCACATCAGACATCACCAGATAGACATCACCAACCACAACAGACATCACCAGCCACATCAGACATCACCAGCCACATCAGACATCACCAGATAGACATCACCAACCACAACAGACATCACCAGCCACATCAGACATCACCAGCCACATCAGACATCACCAGATAGACATCACCAACCACAACAGACATCACATCACCAGCCACAACAGACATCACATCACCAGCCACAACAACATCACCAGCCACAGCAGACATCACATCACCAGCCACAACAGACATCACCAGCCACAACAGACATCACATCACCAGCCACAACAGACATCACATCACCAGCCACAACAGACATCACATCACCAGCCACAACAGACATCACATCACCAGCCACAACAGACATCACATCACCAGCCACAACAGACATCACATCACCAGCCACAACAGACATCACATCACCAGCCACAGCAGACATCACCAGCCACAGCAGACATCACATCACCAGCCACAACAGACATCACATCACCAGCCACAACAGACATCACATCACCAGCCACAGCAGACATCACCAGCCACAGCAGACATCACATCACCAGCCACAACAGACATCACATCACCAGCCACAACAGACATCACATCACCAGCCACAACAGACATCACATCACCAGCCACAACAGACATCACATCACCAGCCACAACAGACATCACATCACCAGCCACAACAGACATCACATCACCAGCCACAACAGACATCACCAGCCACAACAGACATCACATCACCAGCCACAACAGACATCACATCACCAGCCACAACAGACATCACCAGCCACAACAGACATCACATCACCAGCCACAACAGACATCACCAACCACAACAGACATCACATCACCAGCCACAACAGACATCACCAGCCACATCAGACATCACCAGCCACAGCAGACATCAGGAAACCATTAAAGGACCAACTGGCGTACAAAACAAAGTGCATTCAGTTAGAGGAGAGAAATCCTGAGCAGGACTGACCTCAGCAATACAAGTGAGTATAATTAAGCAGAGTTTAGCATTGTTGTATCGAGTTGGATCTGTGGATACAATGGTATATAGATATAGTACATACAACAATACCCTAGGAAAAAGCTAGGTGCTGAATGAGAGAAAGAAACATCTACCTTTTGTGTCCTGTGTAACTATAGAGCTGTACTGCAAGAATGTCACCAGGAGGTTTGTTGGCTGGGTGACATTTGCAGTGGCGGGAGGGGATGGGCTGGCTGGTCTTTCTTGGGTAGGGGAACCTGAGGCTAGACACAAACAAACAAAAGATCAGGTAATATCTAAGTTAGTTTAAGACGTCACCTCCAACTTCAGAAGCTGACATAACTAACAAAGTTGTAAAAGTTATTCAATTGAAAAAAAATCAAGCAAAATTGTGTTGTCCTTTTTTTAGCGCAATTTCCATTCTGGAGAATTGCGTTTATTAACTCGTCATTTCTGGGAATGGATGGATAAATGAATGAATGTATGGATGAATGTGTGTCCGGGCTTTAAGTCGTATCTCCTCCTCAACGAAGCAATATCGATGACTAGTTCCAAAAGCAATTATGTTAAGCAAGTTACGAGAATGAACATAGGCCATAAAAATTCCGGGTTTCTTTCATGGATTTCCCGGAAAAGCCAAAAAACCTCAAAAAAAAGCAGTTTTTGGCCCATATCTCGGCAACCAGACCACTTAGCGACTTGAAACATGTACCAATCGATTCCTGCCATAATTTAGAACAATATTGCCGAAGAAAGTTTTCAAAAATATCCTTTCGTTCGGTCACAAAAAATTTTTTGAATTAATTAAAATTTGGACCGAATTAGTAGGCATTTTATGCAACCACACCACACGCGTCATCACGTTCAATAGCTGCGCCATCACGTTCAATGGCTGCGACGTCACGTTCGGTAGCTGGGCGCGCAATAGTTTTTAGTCATGTTACTCTATTGTAAATAAAACATGTAAAATACTGAAAAAAATTAATAAAAAACGTTTTAATAACTAACCAATGGTTTTACTAACCCTGCTCTTGATTTACGCTACGACAGAGCTATTTTTAGATAACACAAGGAAATTGCGCTAAAATTGTCACTAGACTTTTTTTAATTACTTGTTTTGTTACCTGTGCCCTGGCACATCTGTAAGTCAAGAAGTTTACAGTACATAAATCTCTCATTGCACTAAGATGTATAGACTAGAGTTGATGAGAAAAACATACCATCAGAGAAGGCAGGAGGGGAGGCAGGAATGACTGGTGACAATGGTGGAGTTGTTGCTGGTGTTGGTGTGTGAGACTGAAAGAAAACATTTATCTTCTACACAAGAGCATTCAATACTTAAATGTGTACAACCTTAACACAGGTGTGTTGTACTGGTGTAAGGTGGACACAGCATAGTGTGTTGTAAACTTAGATATTTACATATAGTAAAACAGCATATTTTTTTTACTTAACATTTAAGCCTAAAGTTAATCAGTGAGAGCATAGAACTCTTCAATCCCTCACACCCATAACAAAATCTTAAAATCACCACAATTTAATTTTAGGATGCAGCTTTTTTAAAAATGTAGCTCAATGATAAGCCAAATTTGTACCTACATGTGTCAAAGCTGTGATAAAATTCCTATTTAAGTGAACAGCTTCATACAAAGCCAGAAGTAAAGAATCGTTTGCTCTGAAACAAATGACATGGATTAGCTTTTTTTTATGAAAACATTTTGTGTTTACATCATTTCATTAAGAAAGTTATTAAAGAAAAGAAAACAGCCTCTGATGAATTAAAAACCACAATTTGACAGCAAGAAACAATTACCTGATCAGCTCCATCTTCTTTTCTTCACCAACAAACATACTCCCCACCTGAAACATTGGTTCAAGTAAACATTATTTTCTTCACCAACAAACATACTCCCCACCTGAAATATTGGTTCAAGTAAACATTATTTTCTTCACCAACAAACATACTCCCCACCTGAAACATTGGTTCAAGTAAACATTATTTTCTTCACCAACAAACATACTCCCCACCTGAAACATTGGTTCAAGTAAACATTATTTTCTTCACCAACAAACATACTCCCCACCTGAAACATTGGTTCAAGTAAACATTATTTTCTTCACCAACAAACATACTCCCCACCTGAAACATTGGTTCAAGTAAACATTATTTTCTTCACCAACAAACATACTCCCCACCTGAAACATTGGTTCAAGTAAACATTATTTTCTTCACCAACAAACATACTCCCCACCTGAAATATTGGTTCAAGTAAACATTATTTTCTTCACCAACAAACATACTCCCCACCTGAAACATTGGTTCAAGTAAACATTATTTTCTTCACCAACAAACATACTCCCCACCTGAAACATTGGTTCAAGTAAACATTATTTTCTTCACCAACAAACATACTCCCCACCTGAAACATTGGTTCAAGTAAACATTATTTTCTTCACCAACAAACATACTCCCCACCTGAAACATTGGTTCAAGTAAACATTATTTTCTTCACCAACAAACATACTCCCCACCTGAAACATTGGTTCAAGTAAACATTATTTTCTTCACCAACAAACATACTCCCCACCTGAAATATTGGTTCAAGTAAACATTATTTTCTTCACCAACAAACATACTCCCCACCTGAAACATTGGTTCAAGTTAACATTATTTTCTTCACCAACAAACATACTCCCCACCTGAAACATTGGTTCAAGTAAACATTATTTTCTTCACCAACAAAATACTCCCCACCTGAAATATTGGTTCAAGTAAACATTATTTTCTTCACCAACAAACATACTCCCCACCTGAAACATTGATTCAAGTAAACATTATTTTCTTCACCAACAAACATACTCCCCACCTGAAACATTGGTTCAAGTAAACATTATTTTCTTCACCAACAAACATACTCCCCACCTGAAATATTGGTTCAAGTAAACATTATTTTCTTCACCAACAAACATACTCCCCACCTAAAACTTTGGTTCAAGTAAACCTAAAGTATTAACAGCTGCCAACAGGAAAACAATTCCCTAATTAAGTCAACCTATCACTAATGCTGCAGGGTAAAGTCAATAGGACTAGCAGCTGACCATCGACTAATTAATTGCAGGCATTGATAAAATGTACTTAGACCTCCGGCTAAATAATTGCAATCAATGACAAAATCTACTCACCATGCTGGCTATAGCTGAGAACCATCCAGTTGACGGCTCGTCACTTTGATTTGCGTACTCTCTACAGATATTCAAATAAATTTTGTACATGACTATACACATTATTTTTATAAATTTGATGTTAAATTTACATAGATATTCAACTAGACACATCTACAACATGTACACATCTACAAGAAATAACCAACAACTAGATAGAGATGTACAACAGATAACTGACCTGTTAAACTCAGACAATAAATGAGACACAATCTGAGCATAGCCCTGTGAATAGAAGTCAATATTTGGGGCTTAGAATTAGTATATTTTAAATGTAAGGTTTATACATTCTTCAAATCTATGGAACACCATCTACATCATAGAAATGATTTGTAGTACTTAATCTTAAACCAAAATTCCAAGTTAAAAAACTTTATTTATCATACCGTAAGTGCTAGCTCATCATCTAAGATGGACAACTTGACAACATATGGATTAGCTGACTGAAAATAAAGGAGCTTAATTAGAAACAGATGATTTTTACATATTGGAAACATTATACAAGCAATAGGACATTTTCATGAAAAACCAAACAGCTTATAAAAAAAACTGAAACATTACCTCATACTTCCTATACTGCACAAGTAACGTCAACAACAACACAGCATCTTGTCCCAGGAGAGGTCTCTGATTACGATTACCCAGTATCTGAATCATTAATTTTACATTGAAATATACTGTCCCACACCAAGTAAATGTTGATACAGAAATAAAGGATCACACACTACATAAATATTGATACAACTGACCTGTACCAAAGATTCAAAAACACTGTTGATTAGGACATACTCAAGCATGGTGTTTTGGCTGATATTGTCTGTAGCCTGTAAATACATCACAGAAATGCATTTGTCAGCAGCTGGAAAATATCTTATGGAAAAAGTGTATGTCCTAACATTAAAAGCCTTCAGCCAAGCAATGATGAGTGAAATCAAAAACCTTTATTTGTACAACTTTGACTACAACTTACAGTAACCAAAACCAGCATGAATTTCAATGCCAGCTGTTTGAGACAAGTGGGGCATTCCTCTGTCAGGAAAGAATTGATGCTCTCAATCAAACACTGAAAAGATATACACACATTAACTTATGAATGAATGACAGTATCAGATGTATCCTGAGAGTCAATAACACCATTGGACCTACTTGCAGAATGGATTCAGCAGAATCAAAGCCAACAAGAAGATTGATCACATCAAAGCCGTAGTTGCCGTGGTTTTTTTTAAACATTCCCCTCACTAGTGCACATAGAGTCTGAAAGAAATGCTTCTTGTTAAACTGTTACATATATATTGTATAAAGTATTTTCATCCAATAGTAAGAAAAGCTGTGAATAATTAATGACATTAAAAAACGATATTTTAATTCAGGCCACATGAGTTACAACTGCATCAAATTTCCAATGAAAGATACAGCTCAAGCTGTAATTGGTTTTGTATTGTTTGATTGGTTTTGCTTTTCATTATATTGAAAGCAAATGACTTATTGGAAACTTGAAGTTTTCTAAGAATAATATGAGTGTCTAGGATAAGGTGCAGTATCTATATACTTAACTAAATCAGATAATCTTTAATCAGGTAAATAACAGAAATTAGAACATGAATCAAAATTAAACATACACTCTTATTTAAGTATAGCAATGTTCTTACTCACATGGAGAGCATTAATTTTTCTAATATTATTATCTCCTTTTAGTGCTTCAGTAGCCCGATAAAATAACAAGTTCAAATTTTCCTGTACAAAACAATGTGCAAAAATTAAAAAGTTGATACATGAATTACATATACAATAAATTTTTTAGGTATTATGTAACAATTAATTTATGTACAAACCTTAATTTCTAATAAACTCTCTCCATTTAATTTGTCGATTTCACTTTCGATGAACTGAGCATTCACCTTAAAGAAATTAATTATATGTAATTGGCTTTTGTAGGTTAACAACATTGGGAGATTTTAAAATTTGTTAAAATTAAAAGAAATTTGATGTTGAAAAATCATTAACTTTTAACATGTTACAAGAAATGGAATTACGCACAAGAAATAATAAATATATATGTATCCTTTTAAGATTATTTAACTTCACACTCTAGCACAATGGGCTTCAACTACCAAATTAATGGAGTGTTTGAAATAACTTACTTTTAACAGAAATAATTCATCCCAAAAATTAGGATTTGTTGTTGAAGGATCTTCACCCTGAGTTTTAAAAAAAAAACTTGGCTATATTATTCACATAAACAGATATAATATGATGTATTAATACATGAAACGTGGAGAAACATACAGTTTTTCTGAGGCGCCCAAAAAATCAATTTCTAACAAAATTAGAAAACCTATATGACAAACATTTTTCTATTTACTTTGTGTCGTTTGTAGTAAAAATAAAAATGAAGTTCCAATTCTAAACACGTTATGACAATACACAAGTTATCATGTGAAGAGATATTTAAATCATCATTAAAGAACAAAATTTACTGATATAGCTTATTTCAGGTGCAAATACAAGAAAACATAACCCTCTTAACTACTAAAGAAATTAGTTTATTCAATGATAGCAGAAACTTACATGGAAGAATGTTTCATAAATCTGAACAACTTTTTCTTTAAAAACCATCTTTTGGTTACTGCTTCTTCTCATCAAGATTGAGTGAGGCCTGTCCTTCCCTGCTATATTAACATTACTTTCTTGGCTCATATTTAGCTGTCAACTAAAAATGATAAAGAATATTATATGATTTCATCTGTTCAATTGTTTTTCATAACATCTTCTAGTTTTAAAAGTATTAATAGGATAATATCTTTTTAAAAACCCGGCATAACATACACTGTAGAAAGAAATTGATCAAGGCTAGTTTTATAAAATGCATACAATGGCAGAAAGCATTATTAAAAACAGAAAATGTCCTAAAGATATAATGAATGAACCAAAACAAAATAAATCACATTTTAGATATTTTAAAAATGTATTAGGCCTAATGTTTTAATGATGTTCATATTCACGCTTTATTAACTTTTTATTCACCAAGGTAAGTATTTTGTCCATGTACGGCATTTACTAATTAATACTGTAAGCCTAGGCCCAAGGTTAAAAATAAAATCTAATTTATATGGCCAATTAAATCGTAATAATATAAATAGCCTATTATAAATATATCAATGAAAACCAGTGAAAATAATAATACCAGTCAAATTTGAAAGCACAATAAATAATTAAGTAGTTACAAGAACAGTAATGCTAAGTCTAGTAATAATAGGCCAGCTCTCACTAATTCCATTGATCATCACAAAATAAAAAACTTAAACAGTAGATCGTTGTAGTTCAGGGCTGAAAATTCCTAAAATCCCAAAGCAGGTGAAAGATCAATAATTAGGCTTAATTAGCCTAATTCGAAAATAGATTAAAAAAAACTAATGTTAATTGAAATAAAAACACATTATTAATAGTGACAGAGATTACTACTGTACAGCCTTAATCACAATAGCCATGATATAACCAGGGAGTCATGTTAAAAAAAATTTAGAGTGACCCCTTTTTTTATACCAATTTCATTACAACTAGTACAACAGCTTTTACACTTTTTAATGACACACGAAAGCCCATTTTGGTTACATCCAAATCGATATTGAAAGTTTTTCACATTGTCCAAACTTCACCAACTATTGCGTTTAACCTACACTAAAGGAAGAAAATTTTTTCATTTTTTTTCGGCTATAAATAGCGTCGTTGTCTACAGTAGACTTAAATGAGGGGGAAAAACCTGTTTCACGTGGCAGGTTCAGATAATCATTTTAATTAAGCAAAAAACTACCCACGCTATGCTACAATCTGGTAGCTAAATTGCCAAGGGAGGCAACACCCAACACCTTTTTTAGTTGAATTTTTTCCTTAAATAGCCTAATAAAATCATTATAAAATATTGGCTAATAATTATTTTAACTTGTACATTCATTTGTTGGCAGTTCACACCAATGATTTGCATAATAAATATAATAGCCTAACTAAGCCCTAAGTGGCTACGTCTGTAAACTGAAAGTTAGTGTAAATGTAGATCTAGATGTAGTCAGTCAGTGGCTGAGACCATTCCAGGGGTAGGGGTAGTGAGAGATGACAGTGCCACTATGTAGGGTTTTTGGTTTTCTTTATAAGTTTATTTCAAAATGTTAGCCTAATTCAAACAGACAAGGAAAATAGATCTAGATTCTAGTCTAGAAAAATCTGCAATCTTCAATCTAGAAATCAAGGCCTAAGCCCGGACTAAGCCGGGCTAAATTCTAAATTTTTTCTAGAACCAAACTAGAGTAGAGATTCTATACAAATAATAAAAAATAGATTTACCATGCACATTTAAAATAGATTTCATAGCTATACTAGTTTTCTTGGTTCTTTAATTTATATGTGATCTATCTAGATCTATATATAAGAATAGATCTCTTATTGCTCTTGTCTTCTTAATCTTATCAGTTCATGCACTCAGCAAACCGTAGTAAACAGTCACGGATGTAAATAATCGATTCTCTAGTACAGCAGGGGTTCCGGTTGGTAGTCATGCACAAATGGACATCTAATTTATTTTAATTGAAAATTGTTAATTTTCAGCATAAAATATTTTTTTCTCTGATATTAAAATTTAAACAAATTCAGACAACATTTTAGAGATCTTTGTTTAGAAACAGTTTCAATTTTTGTATAACCATCATTGTGAAACCATGGAAACTAATGTTGCATTCAAGGGCAATGACTGCGAAATATTGAATGATTATTTTTTTAGTTACAAATATCCTAAATTTTCATCAAGCAGTCTAGCTTCGTTACTAACTAGACTCTAATAATTTAATTATGCTATTGACTCATCAGCAAAACAATGTAAACATATCGTTATTCGATTCGTGTAGCAATTTGTTTTAAAACATGCACATAATTAAATTTAATTAGGCCTATATTTATATTAAATTAATTATTAGGCCTAAACTAATTAATTAATTTAATTATATTATTCAATTCTGCCAGTCACATCTGTTTACTTTTACTAAACATTTGAAACAACAGTAAACATAACAATTTTTTAAAGTTAAAAATACAAAAAAAATAGCTTAGAAGTTATTGAAAGTCAACAAATTCAACATGGGTAGGTACATTCAAACATTGATTTGACCATCTGATTTATCATTGTGATTGTGTCAGTCCTGTTGCGGCTGTTATGTGTTAAGGCAGGGGCCTGTTTGTTACTGTTAGTGTTAGACTTAAGTCTTACGAACTGCTCTTTCCTTTTATTTTTTTCTTTGTATTAACAGTGTAACACTCTGTAACTGTATGTTCTTATCTCAGTGTCTAATGTTAATTATGTTAGGCCTAGAAATTAGTCTTTCCTTTCATCTTTGTTTGTAGTCTGATGTATTGTATTAGATATGAATAAATTGTATATCCATTATAAATTGTGTTATACATATAACTTTAAGAACCACCAAGCAATAATTGTTATTAAACATAAAAGAATATTCTGAGTCTTTTATTTCTTTCCATTCATATTGAGTGCCAGGACAAATTTTAGCAATATTAACTTTCTTTAGCAATTTTTACTTTCTCATATACGAAGTAAAGAGGAAGTATTGTAATAGTGCAAAAAAATCAAAATCAAGATTTTCACAAATCTCGATATTTTACACCTCCCTGAGTTGGAAAAATTTAGTTTTGCAATTTTGTCCATATGTCTGTGTGTTTATGTCTGTGAACACAATAACTTGAATACCATTACAGCTAGGTTGATGAAATTTGATATATAAGTATTATATCAAATTTTTAGTTTTCTATCAACTTTTCAGCTATGACTGAAAGTAGAACTTTACGTTATTTCCGATTTCTCAAAAAGAAATATGAATTTTTAAAGTACTAATATTCTGCAATATTTTACACACACATTTGGTGTTCACTTTGTGTGAAATTCTTTTTTCTATGAGATTCTATTCTGTATATAAAAGTTAAAGAAATTAAAAATTGATTAAAAATCATGTCAATATCCCAGTAGCCATCCCCCATAGTGTTATATATTTATGTTAGTTACCACTCTGTATGTATGACAACATCATTACTGTATTAGTTTCAACAATGAATTGGTTTTATAAAGCCTATTTTTGTTTATATATAAAGCTGCAGTTGCACTAAATAAAGAGATTACATCAGAGCGTGTAAAATTTGACACAACTAAACATCAGCTGGATGAACTTACAGAAGAAACCAGAGCTAACCCTGAAAATGAATCTATGACAGATGCAGAAATAGCAGAAAGGGTTGAAATCATTTTATTAGACAAAATTCAAGCTGGAGAAACAGCGGCCAAATTTCAACTTGGACTTCTGTATTTTCAACAGGTAACATTGCCTAGTACAATTGTGTACTTGTGTATTATCTTATCAAGCCAGCTATAGAGGAATGATGGCTTGTTTCAAGCTAAATGATATAGTAATATTATGGAAGCTCAAAAGATAACTAGTAAATGGCCATCATTAAATTCACATTAAAATTGTTGGTTTATAGTTATCATATTTACCATTTGCACAGAATAGAGGCATTAATAGTTAGTATTGTTAATGTGGTGCATAATAGTTTTATATGAATCAATTGTTATTTAACCAGAAATGTATTTGTAAAATAAACATGAAAAAAATTATTTTTTACAAAGAACTGTGTTACAAAATTATAAGCTATATTTACACTTCATTGTACTGTGTTAAGATATAAAGTGCAGTTTTTTTATTGCTTTTATTTAGGAAAAGTTTGAAAAGGCTTTATCTTTGTTTGATGATTCAAAGGATTTTGATTACCAATCTTTGTTTATGTATGGAATAATGAAGTATGATGGTATTGGTACAGAGGTCAATATGGTAATGTACATTCTTTGCTGAAAATTCTTTTTTACCTTTAATGAAAATTTAAGATTTCATTCTTAAGAAGTTTTTTCTCTGATTATTTTTTCTTCAAATATGTATTAATATGTGGGCTATTTAGCCTGCTGTAAGCACATTCTTCAGTTAAATCTTTGTAACCAGTAAGGATCACGTTGTTAAATAATCTATATATTTAAAAACTGTATTAAACCAAATACATTATTTAGAGAAATTTTATTTTCAGAAAGAAGGAATGGATAGCATGTTGATTATAGCTGAATCAGCTTCCAAATTCTGTAGGCATTTAATCTATGCAGCTAGATACAATTTGGGCAGAGCATTCTATCAAGGTTATGGTGAAATGCAGTCGGATTCAGAAGCTGAAACGTTAGTTATTTGCTTTTTAAACATTTTAGTTCAACCTTAAATAATTGAAAGGGTAAAACAAAAGAAGTTTTGAATTATTCACAAGTCTAAGTGCTGAGGTTTTCCTTATGGTAACTGTTCAAACAGGTGGTTTCTGTTGGCTGCAGATGATGGCAATCCTAAAGCCAGTGTCAAGGCACAAAGTGTTCTTGGAATGTTCTACTCTAGGCTGGGAACAGAATATCATGATTTGAAGAAAGCCTTTTTCTGGCACTCAGAAGCTTGTGGCAATGGAAGTCTTGAGTCTCAAGGTATATTTTGAAGATGTTGGACATTTTTTATTTTTTTGCATTTTGCTAAATTATTTCTCATGTATTATTAAGTATTAATTCAATTGAATAGTTTTAACAAAAATGATGAATGATATATATTTTTAAATGTTCAGCTATAAAGTAGTTAGTTTGATAATTAAATTGCCATTTTCAATTTTTAATGTTTTATTTTTAAAAGGTGCATTGGGTGTTATGTATTTGTATGGTATTGGTGTTAAAAAAGATATGGATGCCGCTTATATATGTCTGAAAGAAGCATCAAAAAGAGGAAACGTGTATGCCATGGGAAATCTTGTCACACTCTATTATAAAAGTAAACTCTACACAAAAGCATGTGACTTGGGCTACAAGTAAGAATGATGTACAACAAATTAATAAATAATAGCAGCATTTAAATTAAAACTTAAAAAATGGTTTATTGTTTGTTATCTTTAGCGTTTTACATTTATAAAGCTCATTTAATTACCAGTAAATGAAAAATTATTTGGACATTAATTTGATTTTTTTAATCTTATAAAATAAATCTTAGGCAAGCTTTTGGTTACCTGTTGGAGGGGTGTTGGCTAGGTCTACTTTTACCTTAGTTTGTGACTTGGTTTGTTGTATCTCTTAGGACAGCTCAGCTAAATGAGGAAGATGTGCCAGTTTTGGCAACAGATACAGATTGTCTCCCTTTATATATTGCTAAAGGAATAGCGATGGCTTGTTTTATATATGCTCGATGTCTAGTTGGAGGTCATAGTCTCAAACCTAATAAAGAACTGGCAAAAATATACTACTCAAAGGTAATATTTCTTGTGAAATACTCGTTACATCTTATGGGACAGAGTGGTTGAATGGCAGAGCATTCAACTTCTAACCTGAAAGTCTTGTTGAGTTCAAATCCGGGTTTAAGTATGTATACCATTCCTGTGTCCACCCAGCTCTGAAAGTAAAGGCGGCTGGGCATAGTGCTGACCACACTATCCCTTCATATGCTGAGGTCACAGAAACTTCACTTGTCCCAAGGACCGTAAGATTCAAAAGGGAACTTTACTTTAATAACATTTCAGCCTCTCTAAAAGTTAAAGAAGATATTAGAATTGAAAATATTATTAAAAGAAGGATATTTGATCAATGACTAATGTCTTAGTGAAATGGGAATTGAGAAAATCTAGACAATATATGTTACCTTAAAATATTATTATTTTAAAAAGGATAATTCATCAATGGCTAATGTCTTAGTGAAATAACAAGTTAGCTATAAGTTGTTTGAAAAGCTAAGTTGTCATCCAAAAGAATAGAATGATGTAGTTGGACTCTTGGAAAGCTCCTATTTCCCTTACTAGGATATTTGATTGAAGTAGTGTTAATAGTTGATAGCACATGCCAAACCATTTCTTTGCTGTTTTCTATTATCTGAAGTAGCAATTATCATATATCTGTGTCATTGTATAATCAATGTTGGATATAATTAGGATTTGCCCCTCTTCACCCACTCCCAAACTATTTAGGAAGCTGCCAAATGTCTGAGTTCTTAAGATTATTTTGCCCTAAAGGCCAACAATTATAAACAGACTAACCAAATGCACCAAGGGCGTACTAATTTCCCAGTGGCCAACCAAACAGCCTAAAGATCCTACTAAACACCTGGAAGATCTAGTCCACATACCAACTACCAACCAAACACCCTAAAGATCCTACTAAACACCTGGAAGATCTAGTTCACATACCAACTACCAACCAAACAGCCTAAAGATCCTACTAAACACCTGGAAGATCTAGTCCACATACCAACTACCAACCAAACAACCTGAAGATCCTACTAAACACCTGGAAGATCTAGTCCACATACCAACTACCAACCAAACAACCTAAAGATCCTACTAAAAACCTGGAAGATCTAGTCCACATACCAACTACCAACCAAACAACCTAAAGATCCTACTAAAAACCTGGAAGATCTAGTCCACATACCAACTACCAACCAAACAACCTAAAGATCCTACTAAACACTTGGAAGATCTAGCCAGAGGCGTAGCGACCCTTCCCGGCGCCCGGGGACAAACTTTCAATTTGGCGCCCCCTTCGGGATCAACCTTTCAGTTTTCAATTTGCACACCCCCCCCCCCCCCCCCCCTCAAACTTTCGATTTCCACAACTCACCACCTCATATATTTTTTTTTATATTTATAAAGCAAAAAGGCAGCTAAAATGATATTTTAATTTGTTTTTCCAACCCATTTTGGCGCCCCCTAAGGTCGGCGCCCGGGGACATATGTACCCCCCTGCCCCCCCTTCGCTACGCCTCTGGATCTAGCCCACATACCAACTACCAACCAAACAACCTAAAGATTCTACTAAACACCTGGAAGATCTAGTCCACATACCAACTACCATGTCCTGACAGGTTCCAGCATACCACAGGAACTTGGTCTCCACAGCCTATCCAACTGCCATGTCCTTACTTGGTCTCCAAAGCCTATCCAACTGCCATGTCCTAACTTGGTCTCCAAAGCCTATCCAACTCCCATGTCCTAACTTGGTCTCCAAAGCCTATCCAACTGCCTTGGCCATCTGCTGGTTAAAGGTTTTTAGCTGTATCAGAATGTGCAACAGCAAGGTGGACTATACTTCTCTTGACAGAAGCTGTCCGTAAAAACCCATTAGGTGCCCAAGTACTCAGCAGAAATCACCCAATGTAACCAAGAGGTGCTGTGATAAGGGCTGGAAACATGCATGAGGCAAAAATGCAGTTCTGTACATGAAGAATTGGGACTGCCAGCTGTTAACTGGTTTAGGGCATCAAGGTTTTGGTGATGAAATATGAGGGCAGAAGTTGATTAAAAATTTATTCAGTGTAATGTGTTGATGTTCTAAAAGCAGAAATGTTTAAAGTTGTATTTTTAGAAAAATAGCAAATTCTCCTTTAGCCAAGAACTTATATTACATTTTGCATTCAGCCAAACATTTTGTTATTATTCCATTCTATTTATCATAGTCAAAAGATGTTCCCTAATCATGCAGATCTTAATGTGAAATAAAACCATCACAAGTGTAGATGATATACAGAAATTCACAAGGAAATCCTATGGCATGTAGATGATTATCTGTATACTTGTCTCTTTAATTTGATGATTTCAGCATTGTCTTCAGAATATTACTTTTCCAATGATTTGAAGATTATAAGAAATTTTACACAAAAATACACAGGGATAGAGAACCATTCATGTTTACAAAACCCCATTAACTAACAAATTACTACTCTTTTGCTTAAATCCCCCATACAGTTAAAAACTCTTTTAATTTTTTCAGAGCTATCGTTTCGATCCCGACATCTGTGCTTTGCTTCAGCATTCAACACAGCAAGGAACCATTTAGCTTGAAGTCACAAGTTTTATCATAATTTAACTTTAAGTAACATCTTACATCCAATTATCATAAAATTCAGAGAATTAGCATCAAAACAATATAACAATGTTACATCATAAAGCAGGCCTAATTTACATCAGCCTCTTAAAAATTGTGCATGTTTTTTGAGTAATAACTTTTTGTGAAACTTTTCCATTGACATCAAAACTAGAAGTTCATGTTAATTTTACTAAAAATGTAAGTTCAAAAATAATTACACAAGCAAACTTCCGTATTATGGATAATTCAAAATTAATATTTTTAAGTAGTCATTGAAGTTTCATTAGCCATGTTTTTTTTAAGTATCTGTGATGTGTAGGCCCACTAAAAATATTAATAAATAAAATAATTTAATTGTTATCCAATAAAGTGTATTGCCCTTTAAAACATGATAGGCCTTAAGCCTAGATGAGTTCAGCCTATTTACAGGTGGACTGGAGGACTTTAAAGCTGAAAGGAATTATGAGCTCCAATCATGAGCTAGTGATTATTAAATGTTGATTAACAAACACTTGAAGCTAAAAATAGCTAGCAGAAAATTAGACCATCTCACCCAAAAGTTGTCTGTTTTATGTCCAATTACAGCTAAATTGAATCCCCCACCCACCCCAACCTTTACCCCCACACAAACTTACACTTCTTTCAGTATTAAAATTAAAACACACTTTAAATTACATACTTATATTTATACAATAACTTTTACACTATCCTTTTTAATGCTTTGATTTTGATTCTTTCATTTTAAGTTATTTCACAAAAATGAGATTATATATGATTTACACACACATTTCATTGTGATCTTTTGTTTATATATTTATATAATAAATTATGTAAATATACTTCAATCAAAGGTAATATCATTTTTCACTTCATAGCTTAATTTTGTTTTGTCTATCTTTTTTTTTTCATTCAATGCTTGACATGTATATCTATTACTTATTTTCATCCCTATAAACTATAAACAACATCAAAATAGCTTTCAAGCATTTTTTCAATAAAGGAATTACCCATAAAGATACTTGTGGGACTGTTTTAAATGTATTTAATGCTGCCTGCAATATTTGCCTCAACTTCAATTAAATAAAAAATGTACAGAAACAAATTTTTGGTGAACAAACAATATCGGTATTTTTTCTATTAAATTTTCATTTATTACTGTATTTTTCAACTGTCTTTAACTTAATGACAAAAGAAGTTATGGTGCTTATGTTGTTTTCTACATTAAAAGTATGCACAGAAGCTGTCAAATACAGCTTCAAGAGTTTGTGTATGCTTTTCCAAGCAACTGTCATAGGGCCATCATGCCCTTTATTTGTCTTCAATATTTGTTCTTCCTTCTACTTTGATGGGGTTTTCCAGCCTGCTCTAACTTCCCTGCAAACATGTACAACAAACACACAATGTCTGGCATGTTTTCCCCACCAGTGGCAGCAACCAGCGGTCAGCAGCTTTTATTTACCATGACCTCACAACAGGCCATTTCATTGCTTTCAGCAGGTATCTTCAAACACAGCCTAGTTATTTAAAGAGGATTCTAAAATCATGCACAAAATTTCATCCGTTTTAGTCTTGGCGGTTGCATATCATAATATTCTGAAAAAGCAAATGCAAATGGGCTTGGGACAATTAATGAAAAGTTTCCAGTAATAGTTAGAATTGGACTAGCCTGTATCAAATAATATTTATTAACTTGTTACCTAGAGACATTAATCAAAATGTGGCTGCGTATATTTTTGGTCGTGGTTTTATCTGTAATGTCATACTCCTATGACTACTACTACTATGATCCTACAATTTGTGAGAATGTTCAGCCAGGACTATGGGTAAGTACAACAATGATGTATTTTACATGTTAAAAATACCAACATATTTTATCTCTTTGAATCAACTGATAATTGTATCCCACTGCAAAGATTCTATTGACCATTAGCTGATTTCTGCCACGTGGCATAACATTAAACTGATCAACCTTTCAGGTCCGTGACACTGTGGACTGCACTATAGCCCATCAGTGTGGCTTTGACATGGAAGTGATTCAATCCATTCAGTGTAACTCCAGTCAAGTCTGGTCCAAGCTAGCCTCTGCCTGTGTGTGGGAATGGGATCCAGACAGAGATGACTGCAATGGCCGACCACAGCTATCTATATCTAGTAATGTTTTAAGTTTATTTGTTTTTTTTTTCTCCCATTTGTTTGTAGACTGTTAGATAGGGTCACCTGTTTATTTTTTACAAGCTAAAGCCCATCCCTTGAGAAAGGCAAAATTGCTACAAGTGAAAAAAGAACACCAAGTGTTCAGATAAATTTATGCATGTAGAGCCATTTTTTAAATAGATGTTTATTTTAAAATACTTTAAAAAATATTTAAAACTAATAACTTTCTACAAAGATTTTGATGTTAATGTCTATGGGTAGGCTTTAGTTTGTTTTCCCCTTACATTGAAGGTGACCCAAGATGTGTTAAAAAAACTGGTAACAACCCCCACCCAGAGGACTGCTCTAAGTTCCTCTCATGTTCCAATGGGACAATGGTTGCAGAACAACGCTGTTCAGATGGAACACTGTATTGGCCTAGAAATGAAACCTGTGAATTTGCAGAGTCTGTGGCCTATGACTGTGGTCAGAGAAAGATACCCATGTCCATTCCGATTTGTAAGTATGAAGGGATATGAGATTAAAACAGATTTAAGCAAAGTAGCTGTACATTTAAATGAATATGACAATGTTATAAATTTACTTTTAAATTTTTAAGATGCACATGCTTTATAACCAATGTGTATCATTATCAACTCTTAGCATTTTAAGTGCAAATTCGACATACATCCCTAAGTCAATCAAACCCCCCCCCAGAAAACCTGGAGTAGGACATGACTTTAAAACTATTCCTAACATTAAACTTAATCTTAGAATTAGGGTTAGAGCAGAGGTTAGGATATAAGTAAGGTCTAGAACATATTCAGGAAGAAATTACTATCTTTTACGTTTTTGTGGTTTCCGTGCTTAGCATTCTATAGGTATGTGTAAGCATGCTATGCATTTCCAGATTTCTTACTTTGTTGACAATTATAATAGTTATACTTAAGGGGGCGTCACTGTTAATTGCTGTGGAGGAAAACTGGGAAGGGGTAACTTTATCTGGGGGGGTTGGTAAATAACTGATGGTTAGGTTATGTCTTAGACCCCTCAGCTCTACGCTGTTGTCAAAGTGGAGTTGAGATTTAAAAAGCTGACTGACAGCCATTGTGTGGTGTGGCTCAGCTAGCGTTATCCATGGTGTGGTATGGCTCAGCCATGGTGCATCATGGTTCAGCAAGCAGTCTCATGGTGTGGTATGACTCAGCCAGCAGTATCCATAGTGTGGTATGGCCCAGCCATGGTGTGGTATGGCCCAGGAGTGAGGTGGTATGGCTTAGCCAGCGTTACCCATGGTGTGGTATGGCTCAGCCATGGTGCATCATGGTTCAACCAGCAGTCTCATGGTGTGTATGGCTCAGCCAGTTAACCATGGTGTGGTAGGCTCAGCTAGCAATACCCAATTTTTCTCCCTAATATTATAGACTACTTTAATTTCAGATGAAGAAGATCCACTTTGCAAGCTGAATGGTCAAGTGCCGGATCCATCAAGCTGTCGTCATTTTATCCAATGCCTTCATGGCAAGAGAGTGCAAAGAATACAGTGTCCTCGTGGCACAGCATTCTCCGATAAAACACGCCAGTGTGAATGGTATGAAGAGGTGCGCTGTGGCAGCAGGGTTGTTTAAAACCAAACAGAATTTCCCCCTGATCATGTTCATCAACTCCAGAAAGCTTGGCCCTCACAATAGTGCTTGTGTTTTGATAACCTTTGTTACTGAACTCATTTGTACTTACTAGACAAAGTGTGAAGATGTACTTTGATTTAGTGGTTATAAAACTTCATAATTAGAACATTGATACTGTTTACATCTTAGCTGATGCATTACTTCATTTCACAGCCTCTTAGAGTCATCTAAAGTGTTCACAGTCTTAATTTTTTGTTTGCATGTAATTATATACTCTGTATTCTTTAAGTAACTAGACAACATAACAAAGATTTATGAATTAAATAAAACAGTTTATTTTCTCTTAATATTCCCATAGTTATTTACTATAGGAATATGACATCACCATTGAAGTATTG
Source organism: Physella acuta (assembly GCF_028476545.2). NCBI lineage: Eukaryota > Metazoa > Mollusca > Gastropoda > Physidae > Physella > Physella acuta. Next base: position 610,722 of record NW_026731776.1, on the reverse strand, counting down.
CTGCTGTACCATATGTTTCCTATCATAAATGCATGATATGTAGAATAAAAACCAAAAACACTTTTTTCTTCTTTGTAAAATCCTTTATGACACATGTAACAAAAAACTAAACATGGTGTACATGTTACTTTAATGCTACAATAAAATAGGAAAGAAAAAAGAACTGTGAATCAGTTAACTGACTGAATTACAGTCCCTTACATTTCACAAATATGCATGATGTACTCACAAATGAAATTAAAACAACATAATTCAGGGACTATTTTTCTAAAGCCCAAAATCAACAATCAACTCCACTTTAAAAAGTGAAATATTAAGGCATATCATTAAACTTTGTTTTAAATGTTCAATGTGAACACATGAAGTCCTTTTTGCCACACATTTAAAAATTGGTATAAGATCAGTTCTATCTGGTGACTAAAATCCTGCAGTTGCACACCATAAGTCACAACATGGCTATGTATATACAACTATCAGAAATATAACTTATTCTAACTTTATCTTAGAAGCTAGCTCATCACTCCAGAGAAACTTAGTTTTAAAACAATGAGTTTCTCACACTGCAATATCTACACACAATCTAATGGTACAACAAAAACTGCAGGTTCAGTGGCAAACTATCAACACATTAGTTTTCTCAAAATTCAAAAAATATTTACAAGCAATTTTTTAAAAGCTACTAAATCCAAAATATGAACAATATTGGAAGTTGCTCATCAAATATTATTCTCTTACTCAACAAACTGAATGCATAAAATCATAAATAAAATGCTTTATCCAGTTGACAACACTGCATATTCACTATCATTATTAGCCAACCATAAAAACTAAGTTAAATGGGGAAATAAAGTGAACTCAGTTTCCCATCATTGGCTTGATAAAACATGGAGTAGTCATAATACAGCTTAGTTCAGGTGGTTTGGTAACATTTCCAGATCTGCTGAGCCCATCTTTCCTTGTGATGATGTAGTTTCCAGTGTCAATGTTGCTGCTTCCATAATGCTAACCATTCTAGGATCTTATCTAAATTTGACTCAAGCTGATCAGCATTGTCTGAAGGCAGCTCATGAACTATTTCTTCAGGGTATGAATCTTTAGCAGCATCAAGAATTACTTGAAAAATTTCAGATGATATATTTCCCTCTATTTTTTTTTCATTATACCCTCTGTAAAAAATAAATTAAATGTAATAACCCTTTAGTTCTAAAAAGTATCATTTAAACAAGCTATTCAATAATTAATATTTAAAACACTACACACAGAACAAGAAATAGTAAAAAATGTACACCACCTCACAAAACCAAAATCACTTTAACCACTATACCAGGGGTCGGCAACCTTTTGAAGCAGAAGAGCCAAAAGTTACAATTTTCAAAATTTTCCTGGTTTTAAAGAGCCACTAATATTTTTTTTAATTCAAATATTTTATTTTTTTATTAAGATTATTAGTATTTGTTCAAGGAGCTGGAGAGCCGCATCTTGATATCAAAAGAGCCGCATGCGGCTCGCGAGCCGCAGGTTGCCGACCCCTGCACTATACCATATCAATAAACTAATCAGTAATTTTAGAAAGTAGACTGGTATTCATCACTGTAATCAATACAAAGGATACTCTAGGTGGCTCTCATTGATATATTTATACAGCAACAAGAAAAGCATCCTGCTAGCTTTAACACAACATATCCATAGCAACACGTCACAACCAAAACATATTTAGCAACATGCTAACACCAAAGCACACTACCACATCATGCTAACACCACAGCACACTACCACATCATGCTACCTTCTCAACATATCTACAGCATCACATTACCACATCATGCTACCTTCTCAACATATCCACAGCATCACATCATGCTACCTTCTCAACATATCCACAGCATCACATCATGCTACCTTCTCAACATATCCACAGCATCACATTACCACATCATGCTACCTTCTCAACATATCTACAGCATCACATTACCACATCATGCTACCTTCTCAACATATCTACAGCATCACATTACCACATCATTCTACCTTCTCAACATATCTACAGCACCACACTACCACATCATGCTACCTGCTCAACATATCTACAGCATCACATTACCACATCATGCTACCTTCTCAACATATCCACAGCACCACATTACCACATCATGCTACCTTCTCAACATATCTACAGCATCACATCATGCTACCTTCTCAACATATCCACAGCATCACATCATGCTACCTTCTCAACATATCTACAGCATCACATCATGCTACCTTCTCAACATATCCACAGCATCACATCATGCTACCTTCTCAACATATCCACACTACCACATCATGATACCTTCTCAACATATCCACACTACCACATCATGATACCTGCTCAACATATCTACAGCATCACATTACCACATCATGCTACCTTCTCAACATATCCACAGCATCACATCATGCTACCTTCTCAACATATCTACAGCACCACATTACCACATCATGCTACCTTCTCAACATATCTACAGCATCACATTACCACATCATGCTACCTTCTCAACATATCTACAGCACCACACTACCACATCATGCTACCTTCTCAACATATCCACAGCATCACATTACCACATCATGCTACCTTCTCAACATATCTACAGCATCACATTACCACATCATGCTACCTTCTCAACATATCTACAGCATCACATTACCACATCATGCTACCTTCTCAACATATCTACAGCACCACACTACCACATCATGCTACCTGCTCAACATATCTACAGCACCACACTACCACATCATGCTACCTGCTCAACATATCTACAGCATCACATTACCACATCATGCTACCTTCTCAACATATCCACAGCACCACATTACCACATCATGCTACCTTCTCAACATATCTACAGCATCACATCATGCTACCTTCTCAACATATCCACACTACCACATCATGATACCTTCTCAACATATCCACACTACCACATCATGCTACCTGCTCAACATATCCACAGCATCACATCATGCTACCTTCTCAACATACCCACAGCATCACATCATGCTACCTTCTCAACATATCCACAGCATCACATCATGCTACCTTCTCAAAATATCCACAGCATCACATCATGCTACCTTCTCAACATACCCACAGCATCACATCATGCTACCTTCTCAACATACCCACAGCACCACATCATGCTACCTTCTCAACATATCCACAGCATCACATCATGCTACCTTCTCAACATATCCACAGCATCACATCATGCTACCTTCTCAACATATCCACAGCATCACATTACCACATCATGCTACCTTCTCAACATATCCACAGCATCACACTACCACTTCATGCTACCTTCTCAACATATCTACAGCATCACATTACCACATCATGCTACCTTCTCAACATATCTACAGCACCACATTACCACATCATGCTACCTTCTCAACATATCCACAGCATCACACTACCACATCATGCTACCTTCTCAACATATCCACAGCACCACATTACCACATCATGCTACCTTCTCAACATATCCTCAGCATCACATTACCACATCATGCTACCTTCTCAACATATCCACAGCATCAAACTACCACATCATGCTACCTTCTCAACATATCCACAGCACCACATTACCACATCATGCTACCTTCTCAACATATCCTCAGCATCACATTACCACATCATGCTACCTTCTCAACATATCCACACTACCACATCATGCTACCTTCTCAACATACCACAGCATCACATTACCACATTCTGGTCACATTCTCAACAGGGATGTGGCCAGACAATGGAATAAAATTGGAATTTTTTTCAATCCAGACTGTAATGATCTATTTGCACTCTTGTTTTTAATTTCTTGTCTTATCTTTGTAAACATCGACATGGTAGCCCCTGTCTATACTTTGAAAAAGGTTTTGACATTCAAGAGCCTAGTTGTAATTTTACTTCTTAGTTCATGTGATGGATAATGAGATCAACCAGAATAGCTGAAATTACATTGGGCTAACTAGATTCTAGAAGCATGTCAGCCATTTATACAGGTCTTTTTTAGGGTTTTTTATTTCAGAATTTTTAAAACTTTGTAAAAAAAAATGTCAAAAAAATTAGAAGAAAATTGAAATAGCGGAGGGAAGTGTAGCTCTAACTGAAAAATTGGAACAGTCACATCCCTGACTTGAAAATTTCCATAACAACTTGCTAACACTATAGCATCATGCTATGTTAGCATCATAACATATCGACAATGTACTGAGAACACAAAAACATAACCACAGCATCAAGCTACTACCATGGCAACAGCCAAAACCCATTACAGAGGGATTTACAAAAGTAAACATACTGAACTTTAATTTACCTTTCTGTCAGTCGTGAATGTAGAATAGTGTTGTCTGTGCGAAGAACAAATACAATGTCAAACCATCGTTGAGGAAAAAATTCACATGAGTGATAGTCTACAATGTTTCCACCTGCAGACATGGTTTCTTCAAGTTCATCAATCACCTAATCAGAAAAAAGTGAGCTCTCTTACAGCATTTCTATATTACATAAGTATGTATAGATTTATTATGAAAAATGTTTCTCTTATGATCTAGGAAGTATTCTCTTAGTTTAGGCAGTGCTAGACTTAATTGTTCAACTTGATATAGCAAATCATGCAGTCATGACATCAAGTTCCGTTATACATGTGAATCCATATTGTACATATTCATCCAACCACTTTTTTTTTTGTTCGCTATAGTTAGTGTTAAGGGATTAAAATATTAAGAAAGAAATCATGACGACAGTACCAAATCGACAACTGGGCCATGCATATATAAATAAAAAATATAATTGTCACAGCACGTGAATACACAGCCCAACACCCAGCTGTATGTGTGGCGTAGACAACATTGGTGACATCAAAAGTTCCACGATAAAAAAATATATCACAATACTGATACATGATATCTCAATTTAGCGCACTTTAATAGTAATGTTGTTGCACTGTTGTATTAAACTATTATCAGCCGCTGCCGCTAGCTTACTATCTGCACTGACAAAATCCCATCACAAATCATGAGTCAGGTGTATGTTGTCACCCTGCCCAACTCCTGAGACTGACTCACTGAACCCCTAGGGTGCAATCAAACCCAGTTTAAGAACCACTGATCTAGCTGTAGCCTTTTTCATTAAATTTAAAGCACAAATAAAAGAGAATTTAAATAAATAAGCCCTTTTATGAGAAAAATCATCACTTTAAGGTAGTGGTACTAATAAATTTTTTAGCTAGCTTATGATTTTCATTTGATCTCTTTGCACTAAGCGAAATAAAGAACGTTGGGTTCTTTCTCATTTTATAAAACACCAGTCTATCAAGTAAAACTACTTAATTGTTCAATAAGAGAAAGATGGTGAAATCTAATGAGGCGAGAAAGAGAGAATGACAATTTTCAGTAATAGCTAAAATTCTGGAAGTAAATGTACATAAGAGGATGATGACAAGATGTACCTAATCGGTGTTACACTTACAATAAGCACTGTTTTACTTGTAAGTACTTTAATTTTTTAAATAAAGCTCTGTTCTAATTTAAAATCTTGCACTTTAAACAGAATTTACTTTGTCTTCATCAAGTATACCACATTGAAGCTCCTCATCATAACCATCCATGCAATCAGCTTGCTCAGCAACTTCTCCAATATTAATATAATTCAGTCCACTTCGCTGAGACAACTCCTTGGCAAGAGTGGATTTACCAGTACCTGGTGTACCTAAATGAAAAAGGATAGGTTGTTTTTTTTTTCAAAATAAAAATTGGCATTTTAGACAACAAAGGATAACCAAAAATCTAATTAACCTACTTTCCAAGTCAGTTAAAAATTAATTGAAGCCTATCACTACACAAGATAAAAATCTAAGACACTCAGTCATTAATAAAATGTTGATACTAGATAGCAGTAAAAATAATTTACTGAAGAATAGTTTTATCTAACTATATCTAATATCTACTATCCTCTGACCTACTACTAGATCTAAATCTAGATTCTATTCTTTTTTTTTACCTGCGCCTATCTTAGGAGTTAGAATAAAACACTTGTCCTAAACTTTATGTCAACGTTGAATGAATAGCTAAGACTAGATTAAAAGAAAATTGGGAAGCCCTGATATCTATTTTTTTAGATCGCGATCACCTAGAGTAGAGAAAACATTTAGCCTTTTTTAGCGGACAGCAGAGCCAGAGCGATCCACAGCCAAATTAAATTTTAAAGTTTTTAAAGTAAAGTCTGCATCAAACTTCAAGAAAAATGTTCACATTTGTTAACATGTTGGAATTCAAGTGCAGTATAAATTTTCACAGATATTATAATAATAATAATTTAAATAATTATAATAAATTATATAGGGAGGCTCACTAACTTAAAAGCGTCCTTGGTTGCTAACCAGAACATGGCGTAAGGATCGGACCATGACTTCCGGCGAGTTTTTCGACTTAGTTCCAGAGACCTTCTTAGAATTACTTTTAAAAATGTTTATCACGAGTAAAATGGCGGGTTTTCACGTTATAAAAACATGCTATAGGTGGCAAGGTTAAATATGCCAGAAAAGCATTTTCAGAAATTGCTTTGGGGAATGTAGGCTAAATTTAAAGTCGGTGTCATTCAAAATAATTTAACTTTTTAAATATAGATCTCCCTCTCACAAAATTGATTTCCATAGTAAAGCATTATTAGTTTTATCATTCTATGAAAAAATAAATCAAATATCTTCAACCGTTTTTTTATAAGATCGACCGAGAAATGACAACCACATTTTTTTTATTTTTTTTGACCACGTGACCGCTATTTGAATGGATACGTTTACCTGGCATGGTTTTTTATTTTGCTCTTTTGTACAATAAAAAATGTCATAAAATTAAAGAAATAAAAGAATTCAAAAATCACTTCTGTCTTGTCTTTTTTTTAATTCTTTTCTGATGACATTCTCTTAAATTTTTTTCCTCTAAAAATATTACCCGACGATAGACGGGCCAATTCTACTTTTAGGAACTCTCTTGTGAAAAAAAATTAGATCTATTTCACGGTCACTTAAAAAGTTAAACCTTTCAACTTTTAACCAGGTTGTCATGGATGATCCGTCATATCATAGCTGTGAGTGACAAATAAATTTAAAATTCAATAATTTAGTCTAAACTCGCTACAACCCCCAAATTTAGTGCCTAGAGGATAAAGTATGGACGTTTTTTATTCAGTTGTCATGTTTAAATTGAGAATTAAGTAGATTTCACAAATAGTAAGAAAAACTAAAATTATAGGTTAGTTCACTTTACTTTACAACCCCCCCCCCCCCCCCCCCAAATCAATCAGGTTCAGTTGTAGAATCTAGATCTTAAGTAGATTCTAAAATGCGAGACAAAAACGTTAGGTGACAGGCCTTTTTCGTACCCTTCTCAATTTAATTTTATTATTAAAATAATTTTTAATTAACTCCAACTCCTCGCCATTGCCATTCTTCTAGCTCTAACGGTTGCTCACAAGCTAGCTGCTAGATCTAGATCTAGATTCTTTTAAATATTTAGATACCTATATCTAGGACCTTTTAGGAACTACACGTAGACTCAAGTTATATTCTAGATCTAGACGTCTAGGTTCAAATGTACCGTACCAGCAATCATTATATTTGGTGCAACACGTGAAACAGCTGCCATTTTTTGTTTATATATTTTGGTTTCTCTAATCACCGCTAGATTACATTTTTTAATCAGATCAAGGTTCTAGATCAGTGGTTCCAAGACTTTTTGAAGTAGCGACCCCCTTTTATAAAAAATAAGTGACCCGCGACCCCCATGGAATTAAAAAGTCGAAATTAGTAAGGAAATTAATAAGCACTAAAATAAGATTTTTTTAGTAGACTTTCAATATCAATTATTCGTGATAACTGTTTTAATACGGTGAGTGAAAGTACATGCTATTACTACTATTAGCTAACCTCAACATTCGCGGTTGAGTTTTTGTTAATGCCAACCTCATGTCATTCTCAACATTTATTTCTTTGTTTTATTTTTTGTTGGGAACATTTTGAAAATCTCTTCTCACGAAGATATGTAGACACAAAAGGAACTAAAACTCGAAAGGCAATCAATTTCACGTTGGGGTATGAATGACTCATACTTCACCCAAATTGTGTTTAACAAATGTACGTGACGCGAAATCATTCCGCAAATCAAAGATTGCATCTTTTAATTCATCGGGAATGCTGGCAACATCTAGAGAAGCAGAGAATGGGCTATGTGTCAATGCAGATTCTTCTTTCAGCTCAGGGGAAAATAACGCTGTTCGTTTTCAAGAGATTCAAATAAATCCCAGAATCCTGGGTGAAATATCACTTTATGTTTATATTGCTATTTCAGTTACAACGCCTGCTTCCACCCCTTACCATGTTTACACTATACCCATTCAAGGAAGCTACTATTTGTCTGTATCGTCGTCCCTATACTTGTGTCGCTTGTCTGGTCGAATAATAGTCCTTGTTGTGTCTATAAGGCTAGCGGTCAGACCCTTTAGGGTTCAGAGGTCACGCCAGCCCGCGTCTTCCGTGTCACAGGCTATGATAGTGGTCTGCCAAGAAAGCTCCATTTTTGTAGAGCTGATTGGTAGAGTCGGTTACACGTCTGACTTGAGGCATGGAAGGCGAGGCGATTTGGTGCCGTAGTGGTAGGTTCGGAACCCGTCGGGTCTGTCTGTTCTGTCTTTACTTGGACTATATTCTGTACCTTTGTCTACCCTTGGCGTTGAAATATCACTTTATGTTTATATTGCTATTTCAGTTACAACGCCTGCTTCCACCCCTTACCATGTTTCAAATGTTTATTTATTTCACATTCAGATTCATCTACCACACTGCAGAGTTTCTCAAACATGACAATATTTCCAATATTTATATTTTTCTTCGCCAATTTTGCAGCTTTGATTTTTTTTTTACAGAACCCTTTCCTAGAGTGTTATAATTAAACTCCCCAAAGTTTCATGCCTATCGGATGAACGGTGTCAAATCAAAATCTACTTTTATTTTTATATACTGTACATAGAGAAAAATTGCACCCTCCTGTGACGCCGCCCTTGCGAAATTAAAAAAATTTTTTTTCACATAACCTTTTTATAAGAAAACAAAGAGAGATGAAGTTTTATTATAACATCAGGCTTTGACTCAGACCTACTTCAATGGCGTCTACATTATTAAACTGATTAACTGTTTAATGTAAGGCTCAATAATTGGCTCAGTGAACTAGCCTTGAAAGTTCGAGTTTTGTAACGCTGTTACTAGGCTAGCAAAATGGAAATGTGCATATCATCTACACAAACACCCAACCACCTACCTAACTACCCACCCACACACCCACGCCCCCAATTAACTACCTACCTACCCACCAACCCACACTTACCCATCTACCAACCCATATATATATATATATATTGTAACGTTTTTACTGCTCTCAAAATGTGCTGTTCTATTGTAATATTCTTGCTTCTATCAATTGTAACGTTCTTCTTCGCTTCTATTTCTCACTCTCAGTCACAGTCACAGACGATCAAGAATGAAGAATAAGCCGTCTTCTGCAAATCTTTATTTGACTATCTTTCTTGAGCGGGAATTGTCTGTGTAGCGCGCATCTAACAAGACTATAGCGCCAATACGTGTGCTGCATAAATTACTGGCTAGGGCCGTCGTTTCTCCATCCCATCTAAGGCTAACCCACCGGTTTATATACCCCACCCGCGAGCATCTCGGATGACACCTTGCTCTTGGCACGAATTCTAACGCTTACCTGTGAAAATTTCCCCCGCTTTTGTGCTAACCGACCCCAAATAACCCTATATAAAAACTTAACGCGATCTCCTAAAATTCTAATAAGCATATCCTCTGAAACCACAGACAATTCCCTTTACAATGATACAAATTACAATAAACATCAATAAGTTGTTCTTCAACAATAATACTTCAAACATGCAAATATTGTAAAAATATCATCAAATACACCTAATTAAAGTAGATTTCCCTAATATCGGCTTGCTCCTAACTAACACTAAGATATTCTAATTAAAGATCAAGCTTGGCCTAATAGTTCTTCCAATTTTCATGCTATAATCTAATATATAAAGCTCAGTTCTGTATGTAAAAATACATATGTTTGTCGTTGACATACTTGGATGGATTAAAGTGTTAGACAATTATCGTGCGCATTAGTCTGGATTTATGAGTTACAAAATTACTATTGAAAGTGTTGGGAAATAATTTTCATTTTTCAAACTGATAGTAATAATTGTCGGCATGTTCATTAAACACAAGTTTTAAAAAAATATCATCTTTTACAAAAATTCTAATTATGTCCTTATTTAGTCCTATAGCACTTACTTCCCTTTGATAAATTAGGAAAACACAATTACTTCCCTTTATAAAACCATTGCATTAGTGCAGGGGTCTCCAAACTTTTCAGTCCGAGGGCCGCATTAACTATCAAATTTCAGTTCGGGGGCCAGTTTCTTCCAGGCATGTCATTGATTTTTCTGGGCAAAGTTCCTCAGCCATCACCAACAAACGATTTTTCGTTGGACAAAAAAGTTCTCCGCGGGCCGGATGAGAGGACTTCGCGGGCCGCATCCGGCCCGCGGGCCGTAGTTTGGAGACCCCTGCATTAGTGGAAAAGAATTTACTTTTTATTACTTTGTTTTGGTGTTGGGAA